>NC_140992.1:205646931-206077658 GCF_052327205.1 Somniosus microcephalus | reverse complement strand
CTCCCCCCCTCTCCCTCACACTCCCCCCTCTCCCTCACACTCTCCCTCCCCCTCTCCCTCACACTCCTCCCCTCCTCTCCCTCTACACTCCCCCCTCCTCTCCCTCACAATCCCCCCTCCTCTCCCTCACACTCTCCCCCCTCCTCTCCCTCACACTCTCCCCCTCCTCTCCCTCACACTCCCCCCTCCTCTCCCTCACACTCCCCCCTCCTCTCCCTCACACTCCCCCTCCTCTCCCTCACACTCCCCCCTCCTCTCCCTCACACTCCCCCCTCCTCTCCCTCACACTCCCCCTCCTCTCCCTCACACTCCCCCTCCTCTCCTCCCCCTCTCCCTCACACTCCCCCCGTCCTCTCCTCCCCTCTCCCCCCCTCCTCTCCCCCCTCCCCTCACACTCCCCCTCCCACTCCCCCCTTGAGCTGAGCGGCGGTCGGCGCCGGGAGCGGGAGAGCGGGCTCTCGCGGGCGGGCGGGCGGCGGCGCAGGCGCGGTCAGTGCCAGCGGCGCGAGGCGCGGGCGGGCGGGGCGGCGCAGGCGCGGTCAGTGCCAGCGGCGCGAGGCGGCCCGTGGGGAGCAGGCAAGGAAACCCCGCGGCCCGGCGGCCGTTAGCGAGCGGCTAACTTCGGGCAGCCCACACTCACGGGAAGAGAGAGAGGGGGAAGTAGAGAGAGAGAGAGAGGGAAGAGGATAGAGAGGGAAGAGGAGAAGGAGAGAGAGGGAAGAGGAGAAGGAGAGAGAGGGTAGAGGAGAAGGAGAGAGAGAGAGAGGGAAGAGAGAGAGAAATTTTTTGAGCTTCAGGCCTGCCTGCAGCGGGCCTGGAGAGCAGCCCCGAGTCCCCCCTGCGCGAGGGTGAGGAGGAGGGGGGTGGGACGGCGACGGTTAGGGGATCACTTAATTTCCTACTGTTGCTAAACACAATTTAAAACTCAAATAAATTGTTATTAATTCCCTAACACATAATTCAAATATTTACCTTAGTTCCCTAACACACTGAAAGTGTGGGGAAAAAATCGTGAAAAATCAAGATGGCGGCCACTCACCTCGGTTCAGAACGATAAGGCCCGCCCACACACGCACCGATTGGTTGACCGTCAGGTCACCGAAGCGTAGGATTGGTCAATCGTCAAGTCACTCAACGCTCAACTGTAGGATGGCACGCGCCAGGAACCCGCCGTACGATTGGTCGACCTCGATGTCACACGATTGCTAATGAGATGCTAATGAGCGGAATGTTGAACGTTTTTTGGATACCGCGGGCACGATTTTTGTCCGGCCGAAACGTAAATATGCCTGTGACCGGTCCGGAATCGCAAGCTTTCTTTTGACGCGACGCGCGCATCGGTACGCTCTATAACTTTCAAACGTATAGAGAACAGACAGACAGACGGACAGACAGACGGACAGACAGACAGAAGAGGTCTTTTATATATAGAGATATATACAGACAGACAGACAGAAGAGGTCTTATATATATAGAGATATATATTATACTTATACTACCATACACTTATCATATTATATTACTATTACTTCCAGTGGTAATAGAGGCTTTTTGCACTATTCATCATATCCTGCAACTTGGACTGTCATTGCTATACTTATTTGCTTATTGTTTCTATATTTATACTTGTTTTTACTTTTGCTTTTTATATTATACTTATATTGTGGAGTGAGTGGGGAGTAAGCATTCCATTGTACCAGTTACATATGGCAATAAAATAATCTTGAATCTTGAATCTTGAATCTTGAGATACAAAGTACCATCAATATGTATGATGGTTTATGTTAACTTAATCCTGATCAATGGTGATCGCTGTTGACCTCAAAGAAGGCTGCCCAGAGAGATCGCGCTATCTCTGTGGCAAAACTTTAGCTTTCTCGACGTGTAATTGATAATAACGCTGTGAATAGGGGATTTCTAGAGTAGTGCAGCAGCGATATCATCAAGCTGTCTAAGCAGCCAATCACATTGAAGAATTCTCACAGACAGCAAACCAGGAAATGAACAGCACTGATTATCTGCACTTTTTAAAAATGTTACAGAAAGCAAAATAAAGATTGGGATATACACATGGGGTTAAGGTAGAAGCTGAAATATCATGAACAAACTTTAATTTTTTTTTAATTGAAATTTTTATCATAATGGAGAAATTTGACATACTACAAATATAAAAAATAGTTTTTCAGGGCCAGAAAGGTTGGTTAGCATTCAATGTGCTGCTAAAACCCCGTTACACCTATTCCAACAAGGCTTAACATTTAATGGGGTATTTAATAGTGATATTAGCATGGAAAAGCTCAAGTTTTCATCAGTTCCACTGATTTCACTGATTGCTAGCTATGCAGGTGTTGCAGGGTGGTCCAGAGCTCAGCCAGTGTAAGAGCAGTGAATAACTGACTGCTAAATCCTGAAATTACTGTAGTGTATGTACCTTGAAGAAGGAACTATATTCTGCAGCCCCTGTATACTGCAGTACCAGTAGTGACCACCCCTGTATATAAGCCTGTGAAGTAACTTTGTATAGTAGTTCCAGTTTTGTCTCCATTCAGTAAACACCTGTTATAACCAACTTCTGCAGTCCGTGTCTCAATTACACACGGACATTACATTGGTGACGAACAGATCTGAACTTACCTACAGTTCTGCACCACCTCACGGGGATCCATCCCTGAAGCGAAGTTAGTAGAGGTCGAAGCCAGAAGGAAGAAATCCAAAAAGAAAAAAAAAATAACAAACAGAAGAAACGGGCGTCGACCGTGGGCAACCGCCCTCTGATTCATCGAATTCGAAGATTTGCAGGAGAGGCTGTCGAGAGCTGGGCTTGGTTCTCCAGTCTATGGTGTTCCAGCTAATCGGGCTGGTGGCAGGTAGTACACTGATCCTTCCTGGGCTGCGGCTGGCTAGAGCTCGATCGGGTGGCTTTTCAATGGGGCCGAGCAGCATTGTCAGGAAGAGGAGCGAGAGAGAGAGGGTGGAGCACACAGGGCGCGGCCGGTGCTATGAAGCCGGGCAGCATACAGACCCGAGAAGAGGGAGGAAAGTGTCCCATAGTGTCTGCTCTGACGACGGGAACAGTAATTAAAATAAAAGAAAAAGAAATTAGAAGCGCAGCAAGCCGCGAGGAGCTGCAGTTTGCCACGGGGACTGCGGACAGCGGCGTTGGCAGCAGCGCGGGGGGGAAGCGCGCGAAGACCATAGGGTGTCACCATCAAGGCATAAAAATGCCAGCAACAGCGTTGGCAGCAGGGGAAAAGACAGAAAGCGCGGGAGGCACCATCTCAATCCAGCGGGGAAGAAGGAAAAGCGCGGGAGGCGCCATTTTGTTCAATCGGGGAAGAAGGCAAAGCGCGGGAGGCGCCATTTCGTTCAATCGGGGAAGAAGGCAAAGCGCGGGAGGCGCCATCTTAGATCTCCAAGATGCCGAAGACTGGCAATATCACTGCCTTCGATAATGAAATAGAAGACTGGACCACGTATGTGGAAAGAGTCGAAGTATATTGCAAGGCAAATGAAGTAGCCGATGAGAAAAAGGCATCGGTACTACTAAACTTAATGGGCGCAAGAACGTACGGCCTATTGCGGAACCAGATCACTCCAGTCAAACCGATGGAGAAGAGTTTTAATGAAATTGTTGATATCCTACAGGAACGCCTAAATCCTACACCGCTGCTGATAGCAGAAAGATTTAAATTCCACAAGAGAAATCAGCATAAAGATGAGAGCAATGCTGATTACCTTACGGAACTACGCAAGCTATCAAAGCACTGCCAGTTCGGAGCAGGACTGGCAGATACCCTACAGGACAAATTTGTCTGTGGACTCCTGAGTGAAGGAACCCAGAAGAGGTTACTCTCAGAGAAAGAGCTGACGCTAGGTAAGGCTTTCAGCATGGCAGTATCGTATGAAGCAGCAGCAAGGGGAGCTGTGGAAATACAGCAAAAGCCACAGGAATACGACACCCATGAAATGACACGGGGATTTGAAAAATGTTATCGCTGCGGCAGAACAACCCATGACCAGAAGGACTGCTGGTCCAAGGACAAAACATGCAGGCAATGCGGAAAGATGGGACACATTGCACGAGTTTGCAGGTCCGGGAAGAAGACTAACGACAACAAAAAGACTACTAAGGAAAAGTACAGGAAAGTACAAAAGATGACGGACAGTAGTTCCGAAGACCAGAAGAGCGATAGTGAATCCGGGAACAAGAGACTAAGCTGTCTCAAACTACACAACGTAATCACAAAAGAGGATCACCAAACCATTTGGGTCACCCTCACGATAGCAGGGTCCCAAGTCAAAATGGAATTGGATACAGGATCAGCCCTGACCGTCATGAATCGACGAGACTACAAGCGGCTATTCTCACACATACCCTTGAAAGACACATCCATTGTCTTGAAGACATATACGGGGCAGAAAGTATACCCTAGAGGGAAAATAAGGGTGCCTGTCGAATACAACGGCAAGGAAATACAGAAATTGTATCTGCACATACTGCAAGATGGTGGACCACCGTTATTGGGACGTGAATGGATCAGAAAGATAAGTTTAGACTGGCACTCCATTCAGGCACTAACTGTGGCTGGTAAAAAGGATGACGACGTCACACCTGGAGGATTGTCAAAAATCTTAGCTAACGCTAAAGAGGTATTTCAACAAGGACTGGGAACTCTTAAAGGCGTAACCACCTCGATAAAAATAGAAGAGAATGCAATTCTCAAGTTTTTCAAAGCAAGACCGGTACCGTATGCAATTCGCCCAGCCGTCGAGGCAGAGTTGGAGAATCTGGAGAATGCAGGCGTATTATCTAAGGTAGACTGGAGCGAGTGGGCGACACCCATCGTTCCTGTCATGAAGAAAACGTTAAACAATAAGTCTGAGGAGCCAAGGAAGGTTCGCACCTGTGGGGACTTCAAGGTGACTGTGAACCCAGTCCTTCACACAGTACAGTATCCTCTTCCGAGGATAGAAGATATTTTCGCCTCACTATCTGGAGGGAAACGTTTTACAAAAATTGACCTAGCGCAAGCATATTTGCAGATGGAGGTTGAAGAATCCTCTAGGAAATATCTCACGATAAACACTCACAAAGGTCTTTACCAGTATAATCGACTGGTATTCGGAGTAGCATCAGCTCCGGCTATATGGCAAAGAGCGATGGAACAAGTCCTGCAAGGGATTCCGGGGACTCAGTGTTACTTGGACGACATCCTAGTGACAGGTGAAAATGACAGTGAACACCTTGCCAACCTAGAGCAGGTGCTCACTAGACTAAGAGAACATGGGCTACGAGCCAATCGGCCCAAGTGCGAGTTTTTTAAGAAACAAATATCGTATTGTGGCCACGTGATTGATGAAGAGGGGTTACATAAGTCCCCTGACAAAATATAAGCGGTAGTTAAGGCTCCAGCGCCTGAAAATGTGTCGCAACTGAGGTCATTCCTCGGATTGGTGAATTACTACCATAAGTTTTTGCCGAATTTGTCCACAATTCTGCACCCACTGAACGCCCTGCTACAAACTGGAGTAGCATGGAAATGGAGCGATGAATGTAAGCGGGCCTTTCAGAAGTGTAAAGGCCTGATCACTTCAAGAGAAGTATTGGCTCACTACAACCCATCACTACCGATAAGACTGGCGTGTGATGCGTCTCCCTACGGCGTTGGAGCGGTACTGTCACATAAATTCCTTGATGGTTCAGAGAGGCCGATAGCTTTTGCGTCACGCTCGTTAACTTCAGCCGAGTGTAACTACACCCAGATTGACAGAGAGGCCTTCAGCCTGGTGTGGGGAGTGAAGAAGTTCAATCACTACCTGCACGGACAGAAATTTACTCTACTAACTGATCATCAACCTCTTGTCTCCATTTTCAACCCTAAGAAGGGCGTCCCGATAATGACAGCACAACGGCTACAGAGGTGGTCCCTTTACCTAGGGGCACACCAATATGACATCGAGCACAAAGGAGCTAAACAGCATGGGAATGCTGATGGATTGTCGCGCCTACCGTTGCCGATGGTGGAAGAAGCACCTGCAGTGGATCCTGTGGAGATATTCCACTCGACCATAGTCGAATGTCTACCTGTGACGAATGCAAACATAGAAAAGGAAACACGAAATGACCCGACACTCTCCGGGGTCTATGATTTAACGGTGAAGGGATGGCCAGCACATGGCGAACCACTGTTGCCAGCATTCTCGCCGAGAAGAGAACAGCTGTCAGTGTGCCGAGGAACCTTGATGTGTGGATCCAGAGTAGTAATTCCACCCAAATTGAAGGATAGAGTGCTCAATGAGCTTCATGAGGGTCATCTGGGAGGGGTAAAAATGAAGAACTTAGCCAGAGTGTTTGTGTGGTGGCCGGGAATCGATAGAGAAATCGAAGAGATGACCAAGAGCTGTACAGGATGCCAGAAGGTCCAAAACACCCCACCACAAGCCCCTCTACATCCATGGGAGTGGCCCTCATCTCCATGGCAAAGGGTACACATTGATTTTGCTGGTCCATTTATGGACTCAATGTTTTTAATTGCGGTGGATGCACATTCAAAGTGGCCAAAGGTAATAAAAATGTCCTCAACCACCACAGAAAACACTATCACAGTCTTACGAACCATATTCGCCAGAAATGGGCTGCCTGAACAGATTTGCTCCGACAATGGACCACAGTTTGTGTCTGAAGAGTTCCGGAGGTTCTTAAAGAACAATGGTGTTAAGCATTACACATCCGCCCCATATTATCCAGCCACCAATGGATTGGCTGAGAGGTTCATTCAAACATTCAAGAAGGCTATCAAGGCAATGTGTAATGAAGACATACCCCTACAACACAAGGTGGATAACTTCTTGTTTGCCTACCAGAATGCGACACATGCGGTTACCAACCAAACTCCAGCCATGATGTTCTTCAATCGAAGACTAAGATGCCGCTTGGATTTGGTTAAGCCAAACATCAGAAGAGATGTGGAGAACAGGCAGTTTCAGAATATGAATGAAAGGCCAACCAGGAGTTTCAAGATAGGTCAACCAGTTTTGGCCCGGGACTACCGCACTGAGAAATGGCAGCCAGGAACGATCTGCACACGGCAAGGACCTCTAATGTATACCGTGGACGTTGGAGAGAGCCTTGTAAGACGCCATGCTGACCAGATTCTAGAGTCACTGGAAAATGTCAAATCTACACCACGATCCTATACACCTGGTGATGAAACCGAAGTACCAATTGCATCTACCTCAGAATCGGTGATATTGGAAGCAGACGAACCAAACAACGACGTTGATCCCGAATCAACTTTGCCAGAAGAACCTGATACCCCAAAGAGGCGTTATCCGGACAGAATCAGGAAGCCTCCTCAAAGACTGAATTTATAATTGATTAACTTCAGCTGATGTATATAGCAACTGTAATTGTAAATAAGTTATTTAATTATTAATCGAATGTTATGTACTGTTTAGCTAAAAGGGGAGGAATTGTAGTGTATGTACCTTGAAGAAGGAACTATATTCTGCAGCCCCTGTATACTGCAGTACCAGTAGTGACCACCCCTGTATATAAGCCTGTGTAGTAACTTTGTATAGTAGTTCCAGTTTTGTCTCCATTCAGTAAACACCTGTTATAACCAACTTCTGCAGTCCGTGTCTCAATTACACACGGACACTACAATTACGATAAGTTTCAGAAGGGTAATGACAGCTAACGCTGACTGCTTGGCATCATTACCCATCGCAAAATCTGTGCCAAGCACTCTCTCTGGCACCAGAGGAAACCTATGGCACTTATGAAATTCTTTGTGGTGAAGTTCTAAAGGTGAATACAATAACAAGGAAATTAAAGATCAGCCACATTCAACAGCAGATTCTGACAAGCAATGGGATGCTAAAGTGTGTCCCCACATTTCCATGGAGATACACAGCAACATTTTAAAACAAACTGCTTTCACAGAAATAGACTGCGCTCAAACACATTTTCACTGCAGCACCTATTTTCTAAAAGAACAGCTTCTCTCCAGATGTAATCAGTAACACATCTAACACATCTATACTCAATCCAGTACATTTGGATGAAGACCACGGCGCTTTTATGTGTTACTGTGATTTGACAGACAATAAAAAAAGCTTCAGTCAACTCACAAATTTTGAGTTTCCAAGACCATTCAATTACTCTTAAGATTCTGGCTTGACAAACAAACCAGTATCTGATTAAGTAAATGAAGAATCATGTTTGAAGAACACTATGAAGAATACTACAAATTCTAAAAGTGTTAAAAGTGCACTTCTTCCATTATTTGTGGTCTATTGCACACTAAGTGTAATGTATGATTTTGCTCAGTTTCATTTTGAATGCACGATCATCGAATTAGATTACAGCTAAGATCAAGCAGATCAGGCACTGCCAAAACTACTTTAAATAGAGCAACATTTCTTCATCAAGCTGCTGTGTGAGAAAATTTGTGTGGAAATGTGGAGTAAGACAGAGAAGGGAAACCAAGAGTTCATGTCGCTGCTGTCAAAACACCGGTGGATGGGGAGAACGCAGTGCAGAAAATGCACTTAATTTAAGACATCTGTCCGAGAAACAAGCGTGTATGAAGCATGGCAAGAAAGAGCCAAGTCAGTCAATGTAGTCTTATGTATTTGCCAGACACTGGAACAAATTAGGAAGAAGAAATCTGACTGTTAGAAATTTCAGCTCTACCATACATACTCTGTCGGGTTTAATGTTAACACTCCTGTAAGGCACTCTGGATCCCTTACATTCAGGAGTTTGCCTGTACTGCCAGTATCTAAAATAACAACAGAAAATGCTGGAAAAACTCAGCAGGTCAGGCAACATCCGTGGAGAGAAATTTAAGTTGACGTTTCAGGTCGAACCCTTCTTCAAAACTGGAAAGAAAAGAAAACAGATCAAAGGCAGGGCTGCAATGGGACAAAAGAAGTGAAAGAAACAAAAGAAGTAAAAGAGACAATAAAAGGTATACGAAGCTAGACGAGATGTTAATAGGCTGAGATTAGGGGTAAAGTGTACTGGCAGGGCAAGAGATAGCTGCCAGGTGTGAGAGAGAAACAAAAGGAAAGGGGGGGGGGAAAGGGGTGGAAAAATTACAAGAATAAATGTAATAGGGGCCGAGGTTATGATCTGAAATTGTTGAACTCGATATTGAGTCCGTGATGCACTATCAACAACATCAAAGACTACGAGTTGAACTTATACGAAGTAGACTTTTATTGACTAAGAACTGGAGCATGCCTCTGCTAGTGGATCCATCCTAAGAGCTCCCGGGGGAAGGGTGGTGAGTCACCTTTATACCCGGGCTTAGGGGTGGAGCCGGGGTGGAGACATGCCCGGACTTGTACAGAGTTAACAGTGGTTTACCACACAGACATGTACAGGGTTAAATAGTGGTTTACCACATTCACCCCTCGTTTAAAAAAGAGTCCGGCGGGGTGAAGTGTTTCAAAAGTTCATATACGAAAGTCTCTCCGGGGGTCTTGTCTGCCGTAATGATCTTCGTGGTGCCGGTTGCGGCGGTTCTTTGCCCGCGGCCGCTTCTCGTGTGGGACGGGGCACTGGCGTGTCGTCCTCTCGGGGTAGGGATGGCACCGGCATGTCGTCAGTTCGTGGTAGACACCCCGGTGGTGCGTCGTGGGTAGTGGTGGTGGGTGGAGGTAGTGGATGGTGATCGATGGTGTTTTGGGTGGTACCTGAGGGTGCAAGGTCTCGAATTGAGGCTGTGTCCTCCCGCCCGTCAGGATACGCCACGTAGGCGTACTGTGGGTTGGCGTGGAGGAGGTGAACCTTTTCGACCAGGGGGTCCGTCTTATGGCTCCTCACATGTTTCCTGAGCAGGACGGGTCCCGGAGACGTCAGCCATGGCGGTAGTGATGTCCCCTGGGGAAGACGAACATCTTCTCGTGAGGGGTGGCGTTTGTGGCAGTACAGAGCAGTGATCGTATGGAGTGGAGCGCATCGGGGAGGACATCTTGCCAGCGGGAGATTGGGAGGCCCTTGGATTTTAGGGCGAGCATGGCGGTCTTCCACACCGTTGCATTCTCCCTCTCTACCTGTCCGTTACCCCAGGGGTTGTAGCTGGTAGTCCTGCTCGTGGCTATGCCCTTCTCGAGCAGGTACTGGCGCAGCTCATCGCTCATGTACGACGAGCCCCTGTCGCTGTGGATGTAATTGGGGAAGCCAAATATGGTGAACAGGTCGTTGAGGCACCTGATGACTGTGGCGCTGGTCATGTCCGGGCAGGGGATGGCGAAGGGGAAATGGGAGTACTCGTCAATAATATTGAGGAAGTACGTGTTGCGGTCAGAGGAGGGAAGGGGCCCCTTGAAATCGACGCTGAGATGTTCGAAGGGGCGGGTGGCTTTAATCAGGTGTGCCCTGTCTGGCCTATAAAAATGCGGTTTGCATTCGGCGCAGACCTGGCAGTTCCTGGTCATGGTCCTGACCTCCTCGATGGAGTAAGGCAGGTTGCGAGCTTTAATAAAGTGGTAGAACCTGGTGACCCCCGGGTGGCAGAGATCATTGTGGAGGGTCCGTAGCCTATCGACTTGTGTGTTGGCACATGTCCCACGGGATAGGGCGTCTGGGGGCTCATTAAGTTTCCCGGGCCGGTATAAGATATCGTAGTTGTAGGTGGATAACTCGATCCTTCACCGCAATATCTTATCATTTTTGATTTTCCCCCTTTGTCTGTTGTTAAACATAAATGCTACTGACCGTTGGTCAGTGAGCAGGGTGAAATGTTTACCGGCCAGGTAATGCCTCCAGTGCTGTACAGCCTCCACTATCGCCTGGGCCTCCTTCTCGACTGAGGAGTGTCAAATTTCGGGGCCCTGGAGGGTCCGTGAAAAGAAGGCCACGGGTCTCCCCGCCTGGTTAAGGGTTGCGGCTAGGGTGAAGTCGGATGCATCGCTCTCCACTTGGAAAGGGATGGACTCATCCACTGCGTGCATTGTGGCCTTCGCAATGTCCTCTTTTATGAGGGTGAAGGCCGCACGGGCCTCTGCCATCAGGGGGAAGGAGGTTGACTTGATGAGGGGCCGGGCTTTGTCCGTATAGTTGGGCACCCACTGGGCGTAGTAAGAGAAGAACCCTAGGCATCTCTTCAGGGCTTCTAGGCAGTGGGGGGGGGGGGGGTAGTTCCAGGAGGGGGCGCATTCGGTCGGGGTCGGGGCCGATGACTCCGTTTTCCACCACGCAGCCAAGAATAGCGAGGCGCGCGGTGCGGAACATACATTTTTCTCTGTTGTGTCAGATTCAGCCATTGGGCCGTACGGAGGAATTTTTCTAGGTTGGCGTCGTGGTCCTGCCGGTCATGGCCGCAGATGGTGACGTTGTCTAGATAGGGGAAGGTGGCCTGCAGCGCGTTCTGGTCAACCATCCGGTCCATCTCCCTTTGGAAGACCGAGACCCCGTTGGTGACGCCGAAGGGGACTCGGAGGAAGTGGTAGAGG
This sequence comes from Somniosus microcephalus, assembly GCF_052327205.1. NCBI lineage: Eukaryota > Metazoa > Chordata > Chondrichthyes > Squaliformes > Somniosidae > Somniosus > Somniosus microcephalus. The sequence goes on along the minus strand of NC_140992.1, from coordinate 206,066,192 downwards.
CGACCGTCAGCCTCGAAGGCCGTGTACTGGCGGTCCTCAGGCCTGATGGGGAGCTGGTGGTATGCTGACTTTAGATCAATCGTCGAGAATACCCGGTATTGTGCTATCTGGTTGACCATGTCAGATATGCGGGGAAGTGGGTATGCATCTAATTGCGTGTATCGATTGATCGTCTGGCTGTAATCAATAACCAGGCGCTGTTTTTCGCCGGTCTTTACTACCACCACTTGGGCTCGCCATGGGCTGGTGCTGCCCTCGATAATCCCTTCCCTCAGGAGTCTTTCTACTTCTGATTAATAAAGCTCCTATCCCCGGCACTGTACCGCCTGCTTTTAGTAGCAATTGGCTTGCAGTCTTTGGCGAGGTTAGCGAACAACGGGGGGGGGTTTGACCTTCAGGGTGGACAGGCTGCATACTTTGCGCGGCGCCGTGTTTAAATTCTGCCGGCTGCAGACTGTAAGTGGGGGCAGGGGCCCGCCATATGCCATCGTGACACTCTCCAGATAGCACTGGAAGTCTAATCCTAGCAGTACGGGAGCGCAGAGCTGTGGCAGGACGAGGAATTTAAAATCTCTGTACTCCACGCCGTTCACTGTCAGAGTCGCTACACAGTAGCCACCGACGTCCGCCGTATGGGACTTTGAGGCCATAAAGACCTAGTGGCGTGTGTGCATAACCGATAGGGAGTAGCGTCGCACCGTGTCGGGGTGGATGAAGCTCTCCGTGCTTCCGCAGTCGAAAAGGCAATTTGTGGCATGGCCATTTACCTTTACGTTCATCATGGACCTGGCTAGTTGATGGGGCCTAGATTGGTCCAGGGTGATGGAGGCCATCGTCGAGGTCGGTGGGTCGCTGTAGTATTCGCCCGCGCCGGGGGCCTGGTCCCGAAATGGTGTCCAAGATGGCGGCTCCCCCTCGGCTGGTGGTGCCCAAAATGGCGGCCCGCACGGCTCACACGTGGTTGGTGGGGTCCAAAATGGCGGCCTGTACGGTTCACGCGCGGCGCTGCTGGAATTGGGGGTCAATTTCGCCCTGCACACTCTCGCGTAGTGGCCTTTCTTGCCGCATTTGGAGCAGGTCGCGTCCTTTGCTGGGCATTGCTGTCTGGGGTGCTTGGCCTGGCCGCAGAAGTAGCATTTCTGGCCTCTGGTCATTGCAGCTGTAGTTGGGCTGCTAGCGGCTTGTGGCCTTACCGGGTCCCAAGATGGCTGCTCCCGTGGCAGCCACGTGGCCATCCGGTCAGGGGGGTAGGCGTCCATGTTCTGGAGGGCCACGTCTAACGAGTTAGCGAGGGCCACCGTCTCCTGCAGGTCGAGCCCCCTCTGTTCCAGCAGCCTCTGCCGAGTATAGTTGGACCTGATGCCGGCTACGTAGGCGTCTCGGATCAGGTCTTCCGTGCATTCCTTGGCCGTCACCGCTTTGCAATTACAGTCCCGGCCGAGGACTCTCAGTGCCAGTAAATATTTGGTTCCCGATTCCCCGGGGCGCTGTTTTCGGGTAGCCGGGAGGTGTCTGGTGTAGACCTCGTTAACAGGCCTCACGTATTGTTCCTTTAGCGTCACGATGGCGGCCGCGTAAGTTGTGGCGTCTCGGATGATCGAGTAGACTCGGTGGCTCCCCCGTGAGTTCAAGACAAGCCGTTTCACGTCATCTGTAGTGACGGTAGTGCTGGAGGCCTCCAGGAAGGCTTCGAAACAGCTCAGCCAGTGTTCAAAGTTATTGGCTGCATCTGCTGCTTGAGGATCCAGGTCTAAACGTTCCGGCTTCAAGATTTGCTCCATGTCGAAAATTAGTCAATAAAATTGATGCACTATCAACAACATCAAAGACTACGAGTTGAACTTATACGAAGTAGGCTTTTATTGACTAAGAACTGGAGCATGCCTCTGCTAGTGGATCCATCCTAAGAGCTCCCGGGGGAAGGGTGGTGAGTCACCTTTATACCCGGGCTTAGGGGTGGAGCCAGGGGTGGAGACATGCCCGGACTTGTACAAAGTTAACAGTGGTTTACCACACAGACATGTACAGGGTTAACAGTGGTTTACCACATTCCGGAAGGCTGCAGAGTGCCTAATCGGAAGATGAGGTGCTGTTCCTCGAGTTTACGTTGAGCTTCCGTGGAACAATACAAGAGGCCAAGGACGGTGAGGTCCGAGTGGGAATGGAGCGGTGAATTAAAATGACAGGCGACCGGAAGCTCGGGGTCACCCTTACGGACTGAACGTCCGATAGTGTGAACCAGGGGCGTAACAATGAGAACCCTTTATAATATGAATTGGATATGATCCTTGCACGTGCCCTCGTGTACACTTCTCCAATCTTCTGAAAGGTGGACTGATCAACACTTTAGGAAGATGAGGCCAGATGCAAATCATTAAGCTGCTTTATTTTACAGTCAGCAATTGAACATATGGGGTAATCATTATAGCAAATCTCACCTTTAACTTAATTTCAGTCCCTCCTCGTAACCTAAAAATAATAAAACACGCCACACTGTGGGCTAAGTAACACTTTCTTTTGGTCAACCCTTTCACTGACTCAAATCAAGGCTTGCTCTGAGCCTGGGTAAACTAGTGAGGTCAGAATGTCCAACCTGCAGCCCGAGGGCCAAGTATGGACTGAAGCTCTGGCCTTTAAGCTTTCAAAGCCCAGGAAAGTCAATCCTATTTGCAGATTTATCCTGTTTGAAATTTGGAGGTATATGGAAATGACTGTTCTTAGCACTGTTGCCTCACAGGTGGATAATTCCTAAATCCAAACACCAAAATATGTCAGTAACAGCAACTTGAGATATATGAAAATTTATGAAAACTTGGGGCTGGATTTTGCCAATGGGGAGCTTTTGGAGGCGGGACTCCCACTTATCGGGTTTTAGTCCCACCTCCATCGACTTTTGGCCAACCATTGATTGACCTTGTTAAGCCCACCCAGCGTGTTAAGCAGGCCAATTAAGGAGAAGCCGGTTACAGAGAACATCAAAAAATTTTGACAGGTGAATTGTTATCGTCTGACAGCTCTGTAAAGCTGTCAAACACTGACATTCTATGTTGGTTGATGAATCCTTGTATTCAACACTTATCAAACCTCTTTTGTGAGCAGAAATTAGATGGTTGTTGTTATAAATCTCATCATTCATCAAGAAACTACTCGTGAAATAACGCTGGATGGCCAGCTGGTGGCGCCATCCAAGGTGTATAAATACTCGGGCATCGGCCCCAGCTTGCCAGGGACATTTTGTAAGACAAGGAACTAGTGAAGTACAACTAGACCTCCATGTTCTGAAAAGTTGATTAAAGCCTTGCTTTATGCTCAAACTAAGTGCGTAGTGAGTTTTATTACGTCAATTTAATCAACTTGATATCGACTCCATGCTTTGGGTGATTCAGGAACAGTCAGCTACGATTCGAACCGTAGAAGGGAACTCAGACAAGTAATCGATCCATCATGGAGAAACTACTCAGACCCGCCCGTTTCGACCTGGACCCGGATTCACTTACAGCCGCTAAGGTATGGAAACACTGGTATCGTACCTTTAGCAACTTCCTTGAGGAGTGTGGTGAGGATGTTCCTAACAAGTTACGAATGCTTGCTAATTATGTATCCCCTCATGTGTTTGATTATATCGAAGACTGTGTAGACTATGACGCTGCTATCCAAATACTACAGCAGCTATATGTCAGGTCCCCAAATGAAATTTTTGCTCGGCATCTACTGGCCACAACTCGACAACAACCCAGGGAATCACTTGACAAATTCCTTCAGAAACTTCGCAGGCTCAGCAAGGATTGTAATCTTAAAGCTGTTACAGCTGAGCAGTACCAGGAGGAGTTAATTCGTGATTCCTTTATTAATGGGATTGCGTCTCCCTTCATACGTCAGCGTCTGTTGGAGAATAAAACCCTCAAGTTACAGGCTGCCTATGACCAGGCATGTTCTCTGGACTTAGCAAAGAGGAATGCAGACACCTATCTTTCACCACGTTCACGGGCTGCTGCTATCACTTTTAGTGACTCTTTCCATAGGCCTCGGGCGGAAGCCCTCATGGATGACGACTCTGAACCCGGCTGATGACAACCCTACCCTAGAAACCTACACTGATGACGACCCCACCCTAGCAGCATCTTGGCAATCTGGAAGGAAGTGTTTCTTCTGTGGAGTTGCGTTCCATTATAGGAAATTTTGTACTGCTCATAACGCGACCTGCAAGCATTGTAGCAAGAAAGGTCACTTTTCTAAGGTATGCCAGCCAAGAGCCGCTGTTAGTAAGAAAGGCCACTTTTCTAAGGTATACCGGTCGAGAGCTCCTGTTAGTTTTGTAGTTACTATCTATAAAACTGCTCCTCCCCCAAGAGCCACTACTAAGGTTACAGCTGCAATCTATAAAACTGCTCCTCCCCCAAGAACCACTACTAAGGTTACAGCTGTCAAGGGTAAAATTGCCCCTCCTCCCATCACAGCTGTTTTTCCCCAAAGTCTGTCCCATGCAGCCACAAAGGTTTCGGTAAATGGACACATTTTGAGTGCACTAATCGACTCATGCAGCTCTGACAGCTTCGTTAGTGAGTGGGCTGTCAGTAAGTTAAAACTGCGTATTTACCCCTCGGACAGGGAAATTGCAATGGCTCTGACGACACTGACCACCAACTCTTCTGGCTTTTGTCTTGTCGACCTTATTCTCAATGGCCGCACTTATTTCTCCACCCGGCTCGGGGTGCTCAAGAACCTATGCAATGATGTGCTCCTGGGACAGGATTTTCAGAAACAACACAAAAGACTCACTTTCGAATTTGGAGGGTCAAAGCCAGAGCTTACTATTTCCAAAGTACCGCTTTATGCGCTTTTGGCGGCTTCGCTCGATGAGCCCTCCTTGTTTGCCAGTCTTTCCCCCCGATGTAAGCCCATAGTCACTAAATCACGACGTTTCAGCCAAGATGATCGATCCTTTATCGAGACAGAAATCTCTCGCCTTCTAGCTGACGGTATCATTGAGCCATGTTCATCTTCCTGGCGGGCTCAAGTGGTCGTTGTTAAAAATCCACTGAAGCAACACCAGAAACGTCTTTCCATCGATTACTCGCAAACTATTAACCAGTATACCGACCTGGATGCCTACCCACTACCACGCATCGATGACATGGTCAATAACCTTGGCAACTACAAGGTATTTTCAACTTTTGATTTAAAGAGCGCATATCATCAAGTGCCGTTAAAGGACTCTGACAAGAAGTATGCGGCCTTTGAGGCCAATGGTCGGCTTTACCAGTTTTGTTGCCTTCCAGTTGGAGTCACCAATGGGGTGGCCGTCTTTCAACGGGCAATGGATAGCCTAGTCAAACAGGAGAACTTAACGGACACTTTTCCATATCTGGATAATATCACCATTGCTGGTCATGACCAGAAGGAGCACGATGCCAACCTCCAGAAATTTTTTGACGTTCTCCGTCGTCGCAACTTAACCTTAAATGAGTCCAAATCTGTGAAATCAGTACCATCAGTCAACAACCTTGGCTACTGGGTGGGCAACAGTGTCATCAAACCAGATCTGGAGCGACTTCGTCTGCTTCAGGAGCTCCCTCTCCCTATGAATCTCAGCTCTCTTCGTCGGGCACTCGGCATGTTCGCCTATTATGCGAAGTAGATACCCCACTTCTCCGACAAGATCCAGCCCCTGCTTCACGCAAAATCATTTCCATTAGAGGCAACGGTTATTTCAGCTTTCAACCTCCTCAAGCGACAACTGGAAAAAGCCACGCTTCGTTCCATTGATGAAAATCTTCCTTTCATGGTCGAGTGCGATGCATCGGATTTGGCGATCTCTGCTACCTTGAATCAAGGTGGTCGACCCGTTGCATTTCTGTCCAGAACTTTGCAGGGTAGCGAGCTCCATTATCCTCCTGTCGAGAAGGAGGCTACGGCCATCATCGAAGTGGTACGTAAATGGAGTCATTTTCTCGCTCATCGCCATTTCACACTTAGCGCTCCGTGGCCTTTATGCTGGATAACCAGAAACGCACTAAGATCAAGAATAACAAAATACAACTCTGGAGGATGGAATTGGCCGCCTTTGGATACACCATACATTATCGACCCGACAAAGAGAATGTGGCTCCGGATACCCTCACGCGGGCATTCTGCTCTTCTATGTCAACTTCGACTCTGGCGGATCTTCATACTGATTTATGCCATCCTGGCGTTGCACTTTGTGCGATCTAAAATCTCCCATTTTCTACGGAAGATGTGAAAAGAATGTGCTCCTCCTGTAGAATTTGTGCGGAATTAAAACCGCAATTCTTCCGTCCATCGGATGGCTCGCTCATACACTCTATGCAGCCTATGCAGCGACTCAGCATTGACTTTAAAGGGCCATTGCCTTCCTCAATGCGAAACACCTACTTACTGACTATGGTGGACAAATATTCACGCTTTCCCTTTGCTTTCCCCTGTCCCAATATGCTTACTTCCACAGTGATCAAATGCCTTGATCAAGTCTTTTCCCTTTGCGGTACGGCCAATTTCATCCACTCTGATCGGGGTCCCTCCTTCATGTCAAGCGAACTCAAAAGTTATCTCTCCCAACGGGGAATCGTCACAAGTAAAACGACACTGTACCATCCCATCAGTAACGGACAGGTTGAGAGATGCAACGCTATCATTTGGAACACTGTTCATCTTGCGCTGAGGTCACACAACCTACCAGACCAGCAGTGGGAAACTATGCTCCCTGACGTGTAGCATTCCATCAGGTCTCTCCTTTCTACGTCTACCAATGTCACACCTCATGAGCGATTCTTCAGCTTCCAGCGTTGCTCCACCCATGTGACGTCTCTACCATCATGGTTGGCAGTTCCCGGCCCCGTGCTGCTCCGAAGATTCGTCCGATCATCTAAAACCGATCCTCTCATCGACGAGGTAGAACTCACGGATGTCAACCCCACGTACGCGCACGTGTGGTACCCTGATGGCCGGGAGTCCACCGTTTCGCTCCGGGACCTGGCTCCCTGTCTGGCCGGTTCCACGGACCCAACCGATAGAGGGACCCACGGGGATGATCCCGACACTCTGTGCTCTGCCGAAGATGACGCCCTACCTGGGGCATCGGGAGATCTGCCAGCTGCCCCACCGGATCCACTCGGGGAGCCGAGCACTCCCGTGGGATGGCCACCCGAGGCCAGGACGCTGGTCAATCCCCGGCTATCCAACAGGATGAAGCTAGTTCTGCGCCTGTGGGGACCCGCACCTGGAGTCACGATCTCCCCAGCCTCCCTCGGGTTGATCAGAGCAACAGGGGCCCTGTCGATCCACCGGTACGGATCAGGCGGCCCAGGGACCAAGACACGGTCTGGGGAGACGTGCCATCTAGCCATAAACAAAAATCTAAAAGACTGCGGCTATTCATGGTCCGCCTGATCCGCTAAGAGGAAGTCGCCGGACTTCCAAATCTTTTAGGCAGGAAGAATGTTATAAATCTCATCATTCATCAAGAAACTACTCGTGAAATAACGCTGCTGGTGGCACCGTCCAAGGAGTATAAATACTCGGGCGTTGGCCCCAGCTTGCCAGGGACATTTTGTAAGACAAGGAACTAGTGAAGTACAACTAGACCTCCATGTTCTGAAACAAGTTGATTAAAGCCTTGCTTTATGCTTAAACCAAGTGCGTAGTGAGCTTTATTACGTCAGTTGTTACATTGGAGAATGCAGCAGCCATCTGTCATCTCTGCCGGTGAGGTGCGAGACTCTCCGCATCCCCAACGTTTGAAGCCTGCAGGAAGAAACAAAGGTAAGTAAACATTTTCTATCACTTTCCACTTAACTCACATACTTACCTCTCCACACTTTCACCCATCACTTACCTTCACAGCACACCTTTGCACCCCTCCAACCCCTGCAGACCCTCTGCTCGCCTCGCTGACCCTGGCGGGGTTCGCAGCCTTCGGGAAGACCGCACTTGTGTGGGTAAAATGGGGATAATCCCCTTAACAGGCAGTTAAGTGGTTGTAATCCCCTTCCCACCTCCAGGAGACGGGACCCGGCGCGGGTCAGTTACCCACCTCCCGGGAAGATGGCACGGAGGTGGGTTGGAGGCGGGATGGGCACCCATCCCCAGATTCTGCCATTTTCCTGGCAGTCCCGCCTCCAAACCTGCCTCCCCAAGGCTGGCAAGATCACGCCCTTTGACTTTATGTCCCTGAATTTGCATGGGCATTCTCCTGAGCTCCTGCCCAACTTTGGTGGGAGATTGGTGGAACCCATGGAGAAACAGATATATGGCTCCAAGGCTCCAACGCATTGGCCAGGCAAAAGCTTGTACAGTCCTGCATCAGGCCTATTACTTCAGCACTGTGCACAGGACCCATGCTGCTGGCAACAAATTATTTGTTCCTGAATTTACGTAGCTCGACTATGCTGTTAAACAACTCCACAGGCTGTGCTGCCGTTACACCTATTTTAAATGGGCTTGACAGGCCAAAAAGCATGTGCATTGCAAGATCAAGGAATTCCACACTCGACTGTTACCTTACTTGGCATTTAACAAGGAATAAGTAAAGCTTGGATTGTTGTTTTGTATGACGGGAAAAGCTTATAATGGGATGTCTAGTTTGGCTATCCATTCAATGGCCTCCTGAGATGCTGAGTGGAGAAATGAGGTGCCTTCCGCAACAGATCTTAGTGGGCAGGTTGGTGTGATGTGTTCCATGGTCTGGGACTCATAACCACAGTCGCACTTCGGGTCGTCCCTCATCTTCCACTTGTGGAGCAGGTGGCTGCATCGGCCTGTGCGGATTCGGTTGAACGCTGTCCACTGTCAACCTACACATGGTCTCCCTCTGTGTGCTAGTTCACCGAGAACTTGCCAGCTAATGTCATCAAGAAGATGACTGAACGCCCGAAAACGGCCTCCCAGTCTGAAAAGCATGAAAGCTTGGATTGGGCATTAGTAACAATGGCAGCATCTGTGGCAGGGGAGGAATTTTGTGTGACGTTAATACTAAAATTAGCATCAATGTGTCTACCTGATATTCACGTTTGGTAATGCAGATTTTGACCATGTGCTAATGACCAGAGGAATTTCTAAGGCTAAATAAGCTGTAACCTGTGAATACGTGTAAATATGTAATTATCTGCAAGAGACCAAACTAAGCAAGTTGTGTTGATCTGGTTGTGAATGCAATGATTTCCATTGTTTTGAATATCATCATGCTACCCATTTACTGTAGTTCACGAGGTCTATGCAGCATTTATGCTAACTGGAAATAGAAGGAATAGATTTTAAAAACAGGCAAGAATATTTCACGATAGCAAAATACTGCGGATGCTGGAAATCCGAAATAACAACAGAAAACGCTGGAAAAACTCAGCAGGACAGGCAACATCCGTGGAGAGAGAAACAGAGTTAACGTTTCAGGTCGAAATACTTCTTCAGAACTGAGAAAAAAGCAGGAAATGACACAGATTAAAAGGCCAGTTTGGGGGCTGGGAAATGGGGGAGAGGATGAAAGAACAAAAGGGAAGGTCTGGGAGGTGAAGAGACATTAAGAAATGTTCAAGATGAGATGAGATGGTAATAGGGCAGGTAAAGAGACAAAAGATGGCTCTAGATGAAGTGTGAAATGCGCTGGCAGAATGAGAGACAGCTGCCATGTGGGAGAGAAAAAAAGGAAAGAATATTTCTCATCTGGTTACACAAAACCTGGAAGTATTATTGAATGAGGGAGTTACACTCCAGCAAGCAGAGTTTATACTTCCCAGTTTCAAATGTAAAGATATACGAACATACGAATTAGGAGCAGGAGTAGGCCACTCAGCCCTTCGAGCCTGCTCCGCCATTCAATAAGATCATGGCTGATCCGATTACTCCACATTCCCACCTACCCCCGATAACTTTTCACCCCCTTGCTTATCAAGAATCTATCTACCTCTGCCTTAAAAATATTCAAAGACTCTGCTTCCACCGCCCTCTGAGGAAGAGTTCCAAAGACTCACGACCCCCTGTGAGAAAAAATTTCCCCTCATCTCTGTCTTAAATGGCCGACCCCTTATTTTTAAACAGTGACCCCTAGTTCTAGAGTCTCCCACAAGAAGAAACATTCTCTCCACATCCACCTTGTCCAGACTCCTCAGGATCTTATATGTTTCAATCAAGTCACCTCTTACTCTTCTAAACTCCAGCGGATACAAGCCTAGCTTGTCCAACCTTTCCTCATAAGATAACTCGCCCATTCCAGGTATTAGTCTAGTAAACCTTCTCTGAACTGCTTCCAATGCATTTACATCCTTCCTTAAATAAGGAGACCAATACTGTACACAGTACTCCAGATGTGGTCTCACCAATGCCCTGTATAACTGAAGCATAACCTCCCTATTTTGCATTCAATTCCCCTCGCAATAAACAATAACATTCTACAGTATTAGCTTTCCTAATTACAGTACTTGCTGTACCTGCATAGTAACCTGGAATATAAAGGGACATATTTTTCTCTATCTGCAAAGAGAAAGGCAAGTGGCAGTCTAGGCAGGATTTCCCTCTGCCTTTCTGCTGCTTTAACCCTTTCCACTTGAGCTGGCTGTACAATCTCCTGGGACACCCAGCACTCTGGAATCTACCTATTTACACTGCGGGGTGCCTTTCAGTGCACCAATGGCAACAGAGAATCAAAAGCAAAACACTGCGGATGCTGGAAATCTGAAATAAAAGCAGAACATGATGGAAAGACTCAGCAGGTCAGGCAGCATCTGTGGAGAGAGAGAGACAGAGTTAACGTTTCAGGTTGATGACCTTTCGTCAGAACTGGAAAAAGTTAGAGATGTAATAGATTTTAAGCAAGCGCAGGGGCAGGGAAAGCAACAGAGAGACAACTGCTTATGCAGCAGCTTACATATGGGCAGCTGTTAAAATGTTACAATGATGGCTTTTACTTTGTTACCACTGTCTTTCCCCTTTATCTGGTTTCTGCACATTGCTGACCACTCAACCTTCCAATGATCAGAAAAATGGCAGATTGTGCCACCATGGGGACCATGGCATGGAAGTAGGCATGACACCTGATTTATATTGTTGCGCAGCGGCCAAAGCCAGAGTTACAACTAGCAGCAGCCCTGTAATACAACAGAGAGAGAAATTGTCCTGCGGAAGCGCAGGAACGTCTCTTTCAAAGAATCCCGCATTAGGTCCATGAATAAACTATTGACTGACTGATATCTAGCCATCAGTCTAGGAGAGATCTAAAGAACACCGTTCACACATGGATAAGTGGCACAGGAGCCTGAAAACTACAGTGCTAAAAGTTCTGTTTGCTTCCTTCTGATTCCTATTATGTCCGTGTATCTTAATGTTGTGTCCTTCAATAATTAGACAACAGGCTGCAGGGAACGATCAACAGGTGTTTACTGAATGAGGGTTCAAACTGCAACTGACTGTACAGATCACTACTCAGGGTTTATATACAGGTGTGGTCACTGCCGGTACTACAGGATACAGGAGCTGTAAAAAGTAGTTCTCCCCCTTAAAGGTACATACATTACAATTCCTCCCCTTTTAGATTAACAGTACCATAACACTCATTTAACAATTAAATATCAACCTAATTACAATTAACACTTTTAACATGCAACATTAACTGAAAATAGTCTATTTCTAAATTCAGTCTTTGGGGAGGCCTCCTGATTCTTTCTGGATAACACCTTTCCCGAGTGTCTCGCTCTTGGTGCGGAGGTGATTCTAACACCCTGTCGTCAGTTGATTCATCAGCTTCCAATGCTATTGTTTCTGAGGTAGATGCGACCTGTACGTCGGGTTCCTCACCAGGTACGTATGGCCGAGACATGGGGTTGACTCGTTCCTGTGACTCTAGGATCTGGTCAGCATGGCGTCTCACAATGTTCTCCCCAACATCCACTGTGTACATTAGTGGCCCCTGCCGTGTGCATATCGTTCCTGGTTGCCATTTCTCTCTTCGGTAGTTGCGGGCCAAGACTGGTTGCCCTACATTGAAGCTCCTTGTCGGCTTCTCATTGATGTGCTGGAATTGCTTACTCGCAACATCTTTTCGTACATTTGGTCTGAGCAAATCCAGACGAGATCTCAACCTTCGGTTAAAGAACATCATGGCCGGGGCCTGGTTGGTGACTGCATGTGTCGCATTTCTGTAGGCTAACAGGAAATTGTCCACCTTATGCTGCAGTGGAATGTCGTCATCGCACATGGCCTTTACTGCTTTTTTAAAGGTTTGTACGAACCTCTCAGCCAATCCATTTGTGGCTGGATGATACGGGGCGGATGTGTAATGCCTTACCCCATTCCTTTTCATAAATCTTCGAAACTCTTCGGACACAAACTGTGGTCCGTTATCAGAGAAAATCTGCTCTGGCAAGCTGTTCCTGGCAAATATGGTCCGTAGGACTGCAATAGTTTTCTCCGTGGTGGTGGAGGACATTTTGATCACCTCAGGCCATTTCGAGTGCGCATCCACGGCTATTAAAAACATTGAGTCCATGAATGGACCAGCAAAATCAATATGCACCCGTTGCCATGGAGATGAGGGCCACTCCCATGGGTGTAGAGGGGCATGTGGTGGTGCATTTTGGACCTCCTGGCATCCTGAGCAGCACTTTGTCAGGTCCTCGATTTGCTGATCGATCCCCGGCCACCACACATAAGCCCTAGAAAGGCTTTTCATTTTCACCCCTCCCAGATGACCTTCGTGAAGCTAATTGAGCACTCTCTCCCTTAACTTGGGTGGAATTACCACTCGGGATCCACACATCAAGGTCCCCTGACATACTGACAGCTGTTCTCTTCTGGATGAGAATGCTGGCAACAGTGAGTCGCCATGTGCTGGCCATCCCTTCACCGTCAAATCATATACCCGAGACAGTGTCGGGTCATTTCGGGTCTCCATCTCTATACCAGCATTAGTTACTGGCAAGCATTCAATTATAGTCGAATGAAATATTTCGACAGGATCCACTGCTGGTGCTTCCTCCGCAGTAGGCAGTGGCAGGCGTGATAGCCCATCAGCGTTTCCATGCTGTTTCGTGCCCTTATACTCAATTTCATATTGGTGCGCCCCTAGAAAAAGGGATCATCATTGTAGCCGTTGCGCAGTCATCACCGGAACGCCCTTCTTTGGATTAAAGATGGAGACAAGTGGTTGGTGGTCAGTCAGCAAGGTGAACTTCTGCCCTTGCAGATAGTGATTGAACTTTTTCACTCCCCACACTAGGTTGAGGGCTTCCCTGTCAATCTGGGCGTAGTTACGCTCGGCTGAGGTTAGTGACCGAGACGCAAAGGCTACTGGCCTCTCCGAGCCGTCCGGGAATTTGTGCAACAGCACCGCTCCAATGCCATAGGGTGATGCATCACACGCCAACCGAATTGGTAGTGCTGGGTTGAAATGAGCCAACACCTCTTTTGATGTGATCAATGCTTTGCTCTTCTGGAAAGCTCGTTTACATTCGTCACTCCACTTCCATGGTACCCCCGTTTGCAGTAGGGTGTTCAGTGGGTGTAGTACGGTAGACAAATTTGGCAAGAACTTATGGTAGTAGTTCACCAGCCCGAGGAACGACCTCAGTTGTGACACATTTTCCGGTGCTGGAGCCTTGACTACTGCCTCAATCTTTTCAGGGGACTTATGTAACCCCTCTTTATCAATAACGTGGCCACAATACGAGATCTGCTTCTGGAAAAACTCGCATTTGTGGCGATTAGCTCGGAGCCCATATTCCTTCAATCTAGTGAGCACCTGCTCCAGGTTGGCGAGATGATCACTGTCATTTTCGCCCGTGACCAGGATGTCGTCCAAATAACACTGGGTCCCTGGAATCCCTTGCAGGACTTGTTCCATTGCCTTGTGCCAAATAGCCGGAGCTGATGCTACCCCGAACACCAGCCGGTTGTATTGGTAGAGACCTTTATGAGTGTTGATCATGAGGTACTGTTTTGAGGCTTCTTCTACCTCCATTTGCAGGTACGCCTGGGCCAGATCAATCTTAGTGAAGCTTTTCCCACCAGATAGATGGGCGAAAATATCTTCAATCCGCGGAAGCGGATATTGTACAGTGTGAAGGACTGGGTTCACTGTCACCTTAAAGTCTCCACAGATGCGAACCTTCTTTGGTTCCCCAGGCGTATTACTCAACGACCTCTTCATTACAGGAACGATGGGTGTAGCCCACTCGCTCCAGTCCACTTTGGACAGTACTCCTGAATGTTCCAAACCTTCCAGCTCTGCTTCGACGGCTGGGCGGATCGCATAAGGTACCGGTCTGGCCTTAAAAAACTTTGGGCTTGCATTTTCCTCTATTTTGATCGTCGCTGTTATGCCTTTTAGTGTTCCGAGTCCCTGCTGGAACACTTCTTGTGCGTCAGTTAGCATTTTTGACAGTCGTCCAGGTGTGACGTCGTCATCCTTTTTGGCATCTACAGTCAGTGCTTGTATGGAATGCCAATCTAGCTGTATCTTCCGGATCCATTCACGTCCTAGTAGTGGTGGTCCTCCATCTGGCAATACATATAGGTCCATTTCTGGTGTTTCCTTGCCGTTATATATAACGTTCACCCTTATTTTTCCTTTGGGGTAGACTTTTTGCCCTGTGTACGTCTTCAAGACAATCTTTGTATCTCTCAAGGGTATATGTGAGAATAGCCGCTTGTAGTCCCTTCGGTTTATGACTGTTAGGGCTGATCCTGTGCCCAATTCCATTTTCACTTGGACTCCTGCTATCTTGAGCGTGACCCAGATAGTTTGGTGATCCTCCATTTTGATCACATTATGTAGTTTCAGACAACCCAGCTCCTTGCTTCCAGAGTCTGTATCGCTCTTCTGTTTGTCTGAACTACTCTCCGTCACCTTATGTACCTTCTTGTACTTCTCCTGTGGAGATTTCTTGCTGCTGGTTTTCTTTCCCAACCTGCAGACTCTTGCTATGTGTCCTACTTTTCCAGTCTGCACACTTTGTCCTTGAACCAGCAATCATTATGGTCGTGTGTTGTTCTGCCGCAGCGATAGCACTTCACTGTTCCGTATAACATTTCATTTGTGCCATATTCTTGTGGTCTCCGTTGTGTCTCTGCAGCGCCCCGTGCTGCTGCTTCGTGTGATACTGCAATGCTGAAAGCCTTGTCCAGCGTAAGATCCTTTTCTGATAGAAGCCGTTTCTGGGTTCCTTCACTTTGAAGCCCACACACAAACTTGTCCCTTAAAGTATCTGCTAGTCCCGTTCCAAACTGGCAGTGTTTCAATAGCTTGCACAGTTCCGTTAAATACTCAGCATTACTTTCATCTTTATGCTGGTTCCTTTTGTGAAACTTAAATCTTTCTGCTATCAGCAGCGGTGTGGGGTTTAAGTGGTCCTGTAGGATTGACACTATGTTTTCAAAATCCTTTTCTACTGGCTTCTCTGGGGTTACTAGGTTTCGTGGTAAGCCATACATTTTTGCACCCATTGAATTCAACAATACCAGCGCTTTCTTGTCATCTGGCACTTCATTCGCCTTGCAGTATACTTCTATGCGTTCGACATATGTCGTCCAATCTTCAACTTCATTGTTGAACACTGTGATACTGCCACTCTTCGGCATTTTTGGGTGAGGTTAGACTGGCTTAAAATGGCGTCTCCCACGCTTTCCTTTCTTCCCCGCTGCGGCTTAAAATGGCGTCTCCCGCGCTTTCCTTTTTTCCCCGCTGCGGCTTAAAATGGCGTCTCCCGCGCTGCTGCCAACGCCACTCTCGGCGGTCCTCGTGGCAAATGCCGACGCCCTGTGGGTTTCGTGCGCTGCTCCTGCGCTGCTGCCAATGCCGCTCTCTGCGGTCCTCGTGGCAATGGCAGCGCCTCGCATTTTCCTGTGCGCCTCTCTCCCACGTTGACGCTGCTCGGCCCTTGAACACCGGCTGCGCTCTGCTCTCTCTCGTCTCTCTCCCCGTTGACGCCGCTCGGCCCTGAACACCGGCTGCGCCCTGTGCGCTCTGCCCTCTCTCTCTCCCCCGTCGACGCTGCTGGGCCTTTTTCTGTGCCGCTCGGTCGGCTCTAGCCGCCGCTGTCTGGGAAGGGTCTGCGCAGTACCTGTTGCCAGCCCGTTTCGCTGGACCACCGTGACTGGAAAGCCAAGCCTGGCTCTCGACAGCCTCCCCTGCGATGCTCAAATCTCCGCTGGATGACTGGGCGGTTGCCCACGGTCAACGCCCGTGCTTCTGGACTCGACCTCCTTCCACTGTTCTCCAGGAGCGAATCCCTGGGAGGTGATGCAGAGTTGCAGGTAGGTTCGAATCTGCTCGTCGCCAATGTTATGTCCGTGTATCTTAATGTTGTGTCCTTCAATAATTAGACAACAGACTGCAGGGAACGATCAACAGGTGTTTACTGAATGAGGGTTCAAACTGCAACTGACTGTACATATCACTACTCAAGGTTTATATATAGGTGTGGTCACTGCCGGTACTACAGGATACAGGAGATGTTAAAAGTAGTTCTCCCCCTTAAAGGTACATACATTACAATTCCAACTATGAGCTCACTGACACCGCTCACTGAAAACTACTGTGTACTGGTATCAGTTGGCAGCAGTGACAATGAATTTCTTTCACATAATTTACGTGCCAGCCTCGGCTCAAGTGGCAGCACTCTTGCCTCTGAGTCAGAAGGTTGTGGGTTCACTCCAGAAACTTGAGCACATAATGTGAATATTGGATTTATTACCAGGAGGAAAAGTTCTAATTTGCAAACCCGCAAACATTTATATCTGTCCCTGTTGGTTTCAGATTTTTGTGTAGAATAGATATTAAGGTAGCCATCTTATAGAGTCATAGAGTTATACAGCACAGAAAGAGGTCCTTCGGCCCATCGTGTCCGCGCCGGCCATCAAGCCCTGTCTATTCAAATCCCATTTTCCAGCACTTGGTCCGTAGCCTTGTATGCTATGGCATTTCAAGTGCTCATCTAAATGCTTCTTGAATGTTGTGAGGGTTCCTGCCTCTACCACCCTTTCAGGCAGTGGGTTCCAGATTCCAACCACCCTCTGGGTGAAAAAGTTTTTCCTCAAATCCCCTCTAAACCTCCTGCCTCTTACCTTGAAACTATGCCCCATGGTTATTGACCCCTCTACTTAGGGGAAAAGTTCCTTTCTATCTACCCTATCTATGCCCCTCATAATTTTGTACACCTCAATCAGGTCCCCCCTCAGTCTTCTCTGCTCTAAGGAAAACAACCCCAGCCTGTTCAGTCTCTCTTCATAGCTGAAGTGCTCCAGTCCAGGTAACATCCTGGTGAATCTCCTCTGCACCCTCTCCAATGCAATCACATCCCTCCTATAGTGTGGCGACCAGGACTGCACACAGTATTCCAGCTGTGGCCTAACTAGGGTTTTGTAAAGCTCCATCATAACCTCCCTGCTCTTATATTCTATGCCTCGGCTAATGAAGGTCAGTATCCCATATGCTTTTTTAACCACCTTATCTAGCTGTCCTGCTGCCTTCAGGGATCTATGTACATGCACACCAAGGTCCCTCTGATCCTCTGTTCTTCATAGAAACATAGAAGATAGGAGCAGGAGTAGGCCATTCGGCCCTTCGAGCCTGCTCCGCCATTCAATGAGATCATGGCTGATCATCCAAATTCAGTACCCTGTCCCTGACTTCTCCCCATATCCCTTGATCCCTTTAGCCTCAAGAAATATATCCAAATCTTTCTTGAATATACTTAATGAACTGGCCTCCACCACCTTCTGTGGCAGAGAATTCCACAGGTTCACCACTGTCTGGGTGAAGAAATTCCTCCTCATTTCAGTCCTAAATGGCTTACCCCTTATCCTTAGACTATGACCCCTGGTTCTGGACTCCCCAGCCATCAGAAACATCCTTCCTGCATCTAGTCTGTCCAGACCTGACAGAATTTTATAGGTTTTGATGAGATCCCCTCTCAATCTTCTAAACTCCAGTGAGTATAAGCCCAATTGACACAATCTCTCCTCATACGTCATTCCTGCCATCCCAGGTATCAGCCTGGTGAATCTTCGCTGTACTCCCTCCATGGCAAGAACATCCTTCCTCAGGTAAGGAGACCAAAACTGCACACAATACTCAAGGTGTGGTCTCACCAAGGCCCTGTACAACTGTAGCAAGACATCCTTGTTCCTGTACTCGAACCCTCTTGCTACGAAGGCCAACATACCATTTGTCGTCTTAACCGCCTGCTGCACCTGCATGCTTACCTTCAGCGACTGGTGCACAAGCACACCCAGGTCTCTTTGCACTTCCCCTTCTCCCAATCTATTGCCATTCAAATAGTAATCTGCCTTCCTGTTTTTGCCACCAAAGTGGATAACCTCACATTTATTCACATTATAGTGCATTTGCCATGTTTCTGCCCAATCACCCAACCTGTCCAAATTGTACTGGAGTTTCACGGCATCCTCCTCACAGCTTACCCTCCCACCCAGCTTTGTGTCATCTGCAAATTTGGAGATATTACATCCAATTCCCTCGTCCAGATCATTAATATATATTGTGAACAGCTGGGGTCCTAGGAATGATCCTTGCGGTACCCCACTAGTCACTGCCTGCCACTCGGAAAACGACCCGTTTATTTCAACTCTTTGCTTTCTGTCCGCCAACCAGTTCTCTATCCAAGTCAATACCTTGCCCCCAATCCCATGTGCCTTAATTTTGCACGCTAATCTCTTATGTGGGACCTTATCGAAAGCCTTCTGAAAGTCCAAATACACCACATCCACTGGTTCTCCCTTATCTATTTTACTAGTTACATCCTCAAAAAATTCCAGTAGATTAGTCAAGCATGATTTACCTTTTGTAAATCCATGTTGACTTTGTCCGATCCTGTCACTGCTTTCCAAGTGCTCTGCTATTACATCTTTTATAATAGGCTCTAGCATTTTCCCCACTACCGATGTCAGGTTTACCGGTCTATAATTCCCCGCTCTTTCTCTACCGCCTTTTTTGAATAGTGGGGTAACATTAGCTACCCTCCAATCCATGGGTACCGTTCCAGAGTCTATCGAGTTCTGGAAGATGACCAGCAATGCATCTACTATCTCTAGGGCCACTTCCTTAAGTACCCTGGGATGTAGACCATCAGGCCCTGGGGATTTATCGGCCTTCAGTCCCATCAATTTTCCTAACACCATTTCCCTACAAATACTGATTTCTTTCAGTTCCTCCCTTTCATCAGACCCTATGTTCCCCGGCATCTCTGGAAGGTTATTTGTGTCCTCCTTTGTGAAAACAGAACCAAAGTATGTATTTAGTTGGTCTGCCATTTCCTTGTTTCCCATTATAAATTCCCCTGATTCTGACTGTAAGGGACCTACGCTTGACTTCACCAATCTTTTTCTCTTCACATATCTATAAAAGCTTTTACAGTCAGTTTTTATGTTCCCTGATAGCTTACTCTCATATTCTATTTTCCCTTTCTTAATTAATCCCTTTGTCCTCCTTTGTTGACTCCTAAACTGCTCCCAATCCTCAGGATTATTGCTTTTTCTAGCCAATTTATATGTCCTCTCCTTGGATCTTATGCTATCCCTAATTTCCCTTGTTAGCCACGGTTGAGTCACCTTTTTTGTTTTATTTTTATGCCAAACTGGGATGAACAAATTCTGTAGCTCATCCATTCGGTCTTTGAATGTTTGCCATTGCCTATCCACCGTCAACCCTTTGAGTGCCATTCCCCAATCAATCCTACCCAACTCGCTCCTCAGACCATCGTAGTTTCCTTTATTTAAATTGAGGACCCTTGTCTCTGAGTCAACTACTTCATTCTCCATCTTAATGAAGAATTCGATCATATTATGATCGCTCTGACCGAAGGGGCCTCGTACAGCAAGATTGCTAATTAATCCTTTCTCGTTACATAATACCCAGTCTAAGATGGCCTGATCTCTGGTTGGTTCCTCGACATATTGGTCCAGGAACCCATCCCGTAAACACTCCAGGGATTCTCCTCCACAGTATTGTTACTAATTTGGTTCCTACCATTCGTTGTGTATTCCCTTGTCTTGTTAGTCCTCCCAAAATGCATCACCTCACACTTTTCAGGGTTAAACTCCATTTGCCACTGTTCTGCCCATCTAACCATCCCGTCTATATCATCCTGTAGCCTGAGGTTTCCTTCCTCGCTATTTACCACTCCACCAATTTTCGTGTCATCTGCGAACTTACTGATCATACCTCCTACATTCATATCTAAATCATTAATGTACACTACAAACAGCAAATGACCCAGCACCGATCCCTGCGGTACACCACTGGACACAGGCTTCCAGTTACAAAAACAACCTTTGACCATCACCCTCTGCCCCCTG
Organism: Somniosus microcephalus; assembly: GCF_052327205.1. Classification (NCBI taxonomy): domain Eukaryota; kingdom Metazoa; phylum Chordata; class Chondrichthyes; order Squaliformes; family Somniosidae; genus Somniosus; species Somniosus microcephalus. Next base: position 206,045,876 of record NC_140992.1, on the reverse strand, counting down.
CCACTAAGCCAATTTTGGATCCAATGGGCCAAATTGCCCTGGATCCCGGCATGCTACTGACCTGAACTGGTTCAGTTATACTACAAAAGGCCCCAGAGGCTCAGGTAGGCCTCAGTGCGGCATCGGCAGCGGCGGCAGGCGGAGCAGAGCGGCAGAGCGACTACAAAAGGCCCCAGAGGCTCAGGTAGGCCTCAGTGCGGCATCGTCAGCAGCGGCAGGCGGAGCAGAGTGGCAGAGCAACTACAAAAGGCCCCAGAGGCTCAGGTAGGCCTCAGTGCGGCATCGGCAGTGGAGGCAGGCGGAGCAGAGCGGCAGAGCGACTATAAAAGGCCCCAGAGGCTCAGGTAGGCCTCAGTGCGGCATCGGCAGCGGCGGCAGGTGGAGCAGAGCGGCAGAGCGACTACAAAAGGCCCCAGAGGCTCAGGTAGCCCTCAGTGCGGCATCGGCAGCTGCGGTAGGCAGAGCAGAGCGGCAGAGCGACTACAAAAGGCCCCAGAGGCTCAGGTAGGCGTACCAATTTCCAATCTCAGGGAAGGAGAGAGGTAAAAAGTATTCGAGGTGTGACGTCACCACAAAACAGGTAGGTGATTGGTTGGAGTATTTCTCTCGTTTTAAAACTTTAAGTCTGTGGTTTATAGTTTTTAAGGTCTCTGTGGTGTAGCGTGGGCAGTTTGTAAACCAGGGCCCTTAAATATATCATTTAACTGTAGTGAAATTGGTGGGATTCATTTAATTTTAATTAATTAGTTAAAGGGTAAGTCATGGCAGGACAGCCCAGCCCCGTAGTGTGCTCCTCCTGCTCTATGTGGGTAATCAGGGACGCTTCCTGCGTCCCTGACGACCATGTGTGCGGGAAGTGTGTCCAGCTGCAGCTACTGACAGACCGCATTGCGGCACTGGAGCTGCGGATGGATTCATTTTGGAGCATTCGCGAGGCTGAGGACGTCGTGAATATCACATTTAGCGAGTTGGTCACACCGCAGGTAAAGGGTGTACAGGCAGGAAGGGAATGGGTGACCAGCAGGCAGAGTAAGAGGCACAGGCGGGTAGTGCAGGAATCCCCTGCGGCCATCCCCTCTCCAACAGATATACCACTTTGAATACTGTTGGGGGGGGATGACTCATCAGGGGAAGGCAGCAGCAGCCAACTTCCTGGCACCATGGGTGGCTCTGCTGCACAGGCTGGGAGGAAAAAGAGTGGAAGAGCTATAGTGATAGGGGACTCAATTGTAAGGGGAATAGATAGGCGTTTTTGCGGCCGCAATCGAGACTCCAGGATGATGTGTTGCCTCCCTGGTGCAAGGGTCAAGGACGTCTCGGAGTGGCTGCAGAACATTTTGGAGGGGGAGGGTGAACAGCCAGTTGTCGTGGTGCACATAGGCACCAACGATATAGGTAAAAAACGGGATGAGGTCCTAAAAGCAGAATATAGGGAGTTAGGAGGTAAATTAAAAAATAGGACCTCAAAGGTAGTAATCTCAGGATTGCTACCAGTGCCACGTGCTAGTCAGAGTAGAAATAGGAGGATATTTCAAATGAATACGTGGCTAGAGGAATGGTGCAAGGAGGAGGGATTCAAATTCCTTGGACATTGGAACCGGTTCTGGGAGAGGTGGGACCAGTACAAACGGGACAGTTTGCACCTGGGCAGGGCCGGGACCGATGTCCTAGGGGGAGTGTTTGCTAGTGCTGTTCGGGGGGATTTAAACTAAAATGGCAGGGGGTTGGGAACCTGAGCAGGGAGACAGAGGAAAGGAAAACAGGGATAAAAGCAAAAGATAGGAAGGAGAAAAACAAAAGTGGCAGTCAGAGAAATCAACGGTTTAAATCAAACGTGGCCACAGTAAATAATAATTCTAATAGGTCTAAGAGCGTTAAAAAAACAAGCCTGAAGGCTTTATGTCTTAATGCGAGGAGCATTTGTAATAAGGTGGATGAATTGGCTGCGCAAATAGAGGTAAACGAATATGATTTGGTTGGGATTACGGAAACGTGGCTCAAGGATGGCCAAGACTAGGAACTCAACATCCAGGGGTATTCGATATTCAGGAATGATAGGCAAAAAGGAAAGGGAGGTGGGGTAGCATTACTGGTTAAAGAAGGGATTAATACAATTGTAATGAAGGATATTCGCTCTGATGATGTGGAATCTGTATGGGTAGAATTGAGAAATACTAAGGGGAAAAAAACATTAGTGGGAGTGGTATATAGACCTCCAAACAGTAAGGCGAAGGTTGGGGATGGCATTAAAAGTGAAATTAATGAAGCGTGCAATAAGGGCACAGCAGTCATCATGGGTGACTTTAATCGATTGGGCCAACCAAATTAGTAACAATACTGTGGAGGAGGAATTCCTGGAGTGTTTACGGGATGGTTTCCTGGACCAATATGTCGAGGAACCAACCAGAGATCAGGCCATCTTAGACTGGGTATTATGTAACGAGAAAGGATTAATTAGCAATCTTGTTGTACGAGGCCCCTTGGGTCGGAGCGATCATAATATGATCGAATTCTTCATTAAGATGGAGAATGAAGTAGTTGACTCAGAGCGAGTTGGGTAGGATTGATTGGGGAATGGCACTCAAAGGGTTGACAGTGGATAGGCAATGGCAAACATTCAAAGACCGAATGGATGAGCTACAGAATTTGTTCATCCCAGTTTGGCATAAAAATAAAACAAAAAAGGTGACTCAACCGTGGCTAACAAGGGAAATTAGGGATAGCATAAGATCCAAGGAGAGGACATATAAATTGGCTAGAAAAAGCAATAATCCTGAGGATTGGGAGCAGTTTAGGAGTCAACAAAGGAGGACAAAGGGATTAATTAAGAAAGGGAAAATAGAATATGAGAGTAAGCCGGGGAACATAGGGTCTGATGAAAGGGAGGAACTGAAAGAAATCAGTATTTGTAGGGAAATGGTGTTAGGAAAATTGATGGGACTGAAGGCCTATAAATCCCCAGGGCCTGATGGTCTACATCCCAGGGTACTTAAGGAAGTGGCCCTAGAGATAGTAGATGCATTGCTGGTCATCTTCCAGAACTCGATAGACTCTGGAACGGTACCCATGGATTGGAGGGTAGCAAATGTTACCCCACTATTCAAAAAAGGTGGTAGAGAAAAAGTGGGGAATTATAGACCGGTAAGCCTGACATCGGTAGTGGGGAAAATGCTAGAGCCTATTATAAAAGATGTAATAGCAGAGCACTTGGAAAGCAGTGACAGGATCGGACAAAGTCAACATGGATTTACAAAAGGTAAATCATGCTTGACTAATCTACTGGAATTTTTTGAGGATGTAACTGGTAAAATAGATAAGGGAGAACCAGTGGATGTGGTGTATTTGGACTTTCAGAAGGCTTTCGATAAGGTCCCACATAAGAGATTAGCGTGCAAAATTAAGGCACATGGGATTGGGGGCAAGGTATTGACTTGGATAGAGAACTGGTTGGTGGACAGAAAGCAAAGAGTTGGAATAAACGGGTCGTTTTCCGAGTGGCAGGCAGTGACTAGTGGGGTACCGCAAGGATCGGTCCTAGGACCCCAGCTGTTCACAATATATATTAATGATCTGGACGAGGGAATTGGATGTAATATCTCCAAATTTGCAGATGACACAAAGCTGGGTGGGAGGGTAAGCTGTGAGGAGGATGTCGTGAAACTCCAGTACAATTTGGACAGGTTGGGTGATTGGGCAGAAACATGGCAAATGCACTATAATATGGATAAATGTGAGGTTATCCACTTTGGTGGCTAAAACAGGAAGGCAGATTATTATTTGAATGGCAATAGATTGGGAGAAGGGGAAGTGCAAAGAGACCTGGGTGTCCTTGTGCACCAGTCGCTGAAGGTAAGCATGCAGGTGCAGCAGGTGGTTAAGAAGGCAAATGGTATTGTAAGGATCGGAACTCGGTGGACCCAACTGCAGTAAGGCAAACTGAGGCAGAGGTAAGGTTGCAAAATAAAGGTAGACTTTACTTGACATAAACAAAATAACAATAGTACAGAATACAGGCAAGCAGACCAGCACACAGTCTCTCCAGGCAGTGCAACTCAAGACTGAGCAAAGAACATAAAGTGAACACCACTTAAATAGTAGGCATCTAACAATGCACAGGTGAATACAATAATGAATAAAGAAGGACACAATTAAGAGAGTTCATGGAGCCCTCTGGTGGCGAGGCGAGGCAGAGTCTGGGTCATTCCTTACAGGACCCCGCCCCCCTAGGAACGGCCCCTGACGTTCCCCCAGAAGGTCCATGGTGACGACGAAAAAAATTCCGTACTAAATCGCGATCCAGGATGTCTCGGTCCGGGACCCAAGAGCGTTCCTCCGGACCATATCCCTCCCAGTCCACCAGGAACTGGAGGCCCCCGCGAACCCGGCGAGAGTCCATCAGGCGACGGACCGTGTAAGCAGGCTGGCCGTCGATGATGCGGGGAGCAGGAGGAGGCCTCGTGGCGGGCGCCAGGGAACTGCTGGCCACAGCCGGGAGACATGGAAGATAGGATGAATCCGCATGGAGCGGGGTAGCTGGAGATGGTAGGACACCGGGTTGACCTTTCTCAACACCATGAAGGGGCCGATGAAACGAGGCGCCAGCTTGCGGGACTCCACTCGCAGCGGGAGATCCTGCGTAGAAAGCCAGACCCTCTGACCAGGACGGAATGAAGGAGCCGGTCTGCGCCGCTTGTTGGCCTGGATCTGCCGTTGTCGAGAAGCTCGTTTCAAGGCCAGCCGTGCTCTCCTCCAGGTCCGCCGACAATGCTGGACAAACCTCTCCGCGGACGGAACCCCCACCTCGAGCTCCTGCTCCTGGAACAGTGGGGGTTGAAAACCGAACTGGCACTCGAACGGCGACAGTCCTGTGGGGGAGCAGCGCAACGTGTTGTGCGCGTACTCAGCCCAGACGATGTGACGACTCCAGGTCGCAGGGTTAGCGAACACGAGACACCTCAGGGTCGTCTCCAGGTCTTGGTTGATTCGTTCTGTTTGACCGTTCGACTGAGGGTGGAAACCCGAGGAAAGACTGACAGTAGCTCCAATGAGCTTGTAGAAGGCTTTCCAAAACCGGGAGGCGAATTGTGGACCACGGTCAGAAACGATGTCAAGGGGCAAACCGAATAACCTGAAAACATGCTGGACCATGAGCTCGGCTGTCTCTTGAGCTGAGGGAAGCTTGGGCAAGGGCAGAAAACGACAGGCTTTGGAGAAGCGATCTACGATGACCAGAATGACCGTGTTGCCTTGAGATGGTGGAAGGCCTGTGATGAAATCCACCGAGAGGTGTGACCAGGGACAAGTGGGAATGGGGAGAGGATGCAGCAAACCCTGGGGGCGAGATCGAGGGTTCTTGTTTCGTGCACAAATGGCACAAGCTGCCACGAACGCCTTTACGTCCTTCTCCATGGTGGGCCACCAGAACCTTCTACGAAGAAACTCCAGCGTCCTGGATGCGCCTGGATGACCGGTGAGTCGCGACGAATGCCCCCACTGCAGGACTTGTGAGCGAGTCGTGTTGGGGACAAAAAGGCGACCTGGTGGGCCATTGCCAGGGTCTGCCTCCCTCTGTTGCGCCTTTCTGACCAGCGTCTTGATTCCCCAGCAAACCGGTGCTACAATTCGGGAAGTAGAAATAATAGGTTCTGGTTGTCTCTCCCGCTCGGGTGGATCAAATTGCCTGGAGAGAGCATCAGGCTTGAGATTCTTGGAACCTGGACGATATGATAGGACAAAGTCAAAACGATTAAAAAACAGTGCCCAGCGAGCTTGACGAGAGTTAAGTCGTTTGGCCTCCTGGATCTAGGCCAGATGCTTATGGTCAGTCCAGACAATGAACGGGTGTTTAGACCCCTCCAACCAATATCTCCACTCCTCCAGTGCCAACTTAACTGCCAGTAATTCCCTGTTCCCAATATCGTAGTTTCGTTCAGCGGGAGTGAGTCGGCGAGAGAAAAAGGCGCAAGGGTGCAGTTTGTTGTCGTTAGACCGTTGGGATAAAACGGCGCCCACTCCTATATCCGAGGCATCCACCTCGACAATGAAGGGGAGTGAGGGATCCGGAATAACGAGGACAGGAGCAGACGTGAAGCGCCGCTTGAGATCCTCGAAAGCCTGCGCAGCCTCAGCGGACCAACTGAACCGGGTAGAGGCGATCCTGGTGAGGGCGTTAAGAGGGGCAGCAATGGTGCCGAAGTTTCTGATGAACCTCCGATAGAAGTTAGCAAATCCCAAGAAACGTTGCACCTGTTTGAGAGAGGTGGGTGGTGGCCAATCTCGGACAGCTTGGGTCTTGCCAGGGTCCATTTGGATGTTACTGCTGGAGATGATGAAGCCCAGAAATGAAACTGTGGAAACGTGAAATTCACACTTCTCCGCCTTGACAAACAAGTGGTTGTTAAACAAAAGTTGCAGGACTTGTCTTACATGCTGGACATGATCGTGAAGAGTTTGAGAAAATGAGAATGTCATCCAGGTAGACAAAAACAAAGCGATTCAGCATGTCTCGGAGAACGTCGTTGATGAGCGCCTGGAACACAGCAGGGGCGTTGGTCAATCCAAAGGGCATAACCAGGTACTCATAGTGCCCAGTGGGTGTATTGAATGCCGTCTTCCACTCGTCCCCTTCGCGGACGCGGATGAGGTTATAGGCGTTGCGGAGGTCCAATTTAGTGAAGACCGTGGCTCCCTGAAGTAGCTCGAAAGCCGTCGACATGAGTGGAAGAGGATAACGGTTCTTTATAGTAATCCGGTTAAGGCCACGGTAGTCGATGCAGGGACGGAGACCTCCATCTTTCTTACTCACGAAGAAAAAACCGGCACCAGCAGGAGAGGTGGACAAACGGATGAAGCCAGCGGCGAGGGCGTCACGGATGTACTCCTCCATGGCGGCGGTCTCAGGAGCAGAAAGGGAAAAGATCCTACCCCTAGGTGGGCATGTCCCAGGCAGGAGTTCAACGGCACAGTCATATGGCCTATGAGGGGGAAGTGATGTGGCTCGAACCTTACTGAAGACCTCTTTTAGATCCTCATACTCGGGTGGCACTCGGGACAATTCAGGGCGTGATGGGAACTCCTGGGGCTGGGAAGGAGACTTGGCACGAAGACAGGTAGTATGGCAGGCGGAGCCCCATTCCGTAAGCCGGCCGGTGACCCAATCTAAGCGAGGATTATGGCAGGCCAACCAAGGGTAACCCAGAATTAATGGAAACTGGGAAGAGTGGATAAGGGAGAATTGGATGGTCTCAAAATGTTGTCCTTCCACGCCCAAACACAGAGGGGCAGTATAATGGTGAACGGTTCCAGAACCCAGGGGTCTTCCATCCAGGGCAACAACAGTGAGGGGGTGATCAGGATGGGTCAGGGGAATCTTGAGCTGTTTAGCTAACCCCAGATCTATGAAGTTACCATCAGACCCCGAATCCACCATGGCCTTAAGATCATATTGTTGATTGTCCCAGAAAAGGGAGGATGCCAGCAAAACCCTAGAAACAGTGGGGTCGGAAGGAATGGTTATGCTCATCTCAGGTCCCTCCGTCCTGGATGAGCCCTGGCTTTTCCCACCAAATCAGGACAGGAAGAGCGGAAGTGGCCAGCTTTCCCACAACAGAGACAAGATCCCTCTCTCATTCGGCGATCATGTTCGGGCTGCGAGAGGCGGGTTACTCCCACCTGCATGGGCTCCTCTGGATCGGTCAAAGACGAACTCGGGATGGCTCGGAGGTTCTCAGATGGCTTCGAAGCAGGAAAAGCTCTGGTCTCTGGAAACGGAGTGAAAAAGGAATGGCGTTCTCTTCGCCTCTCACGGAGCCGATTATCCACACGAACGGAGATATCAAAAAGAGATTCCAAATCACTCACCGGATCCCTGGAAGCCAGTTCGTCCTTGATCTCATCCGTGAGACCGTGGCGAAAGGTGGCGATGAGCGCCTCCGAATTCCATTGGCTTTCAGCAGCGAGAGTGCGAAACTCAATAGCGTAGTCCGCAACACTACGAACCCCCTGGCGAAGCCGAAGTAGTCTGTTAGATGCTTCTCTCCCACTGACAGGGTGATCAAAAACCCTTCTCATTTCTTCCGAGAAAAGTTGGTAGTTTGAACATACCGGCGTTTGCTGTTCCCAGACGGCTGTAGCCCAGGTAAGCGCCTTGCCGGTAAGTAGCGAAATGATGTAGGCCACTCGGGAACAGTCACTGGGAAATAATGAACCCTGCAGTTGGAAGACCAGGGAACACTGGATTAGGAAACCTCGACATCCTCCTGGGTTACCGTCGTAGCGCTCGGGTGCAGGTAATCGGGGTTCTCTCAGAGGAGAAGGCGAAACCGTAGGAGCGGGTAACGGTGCAGGAGCGGCTTGGATCACCTGACTCTGTTTCTGGCTCTGATGGAAAGTGATGACGAGGCCCTCCAGCAGATTCTGGTATCGGAAGACTGCCGTGGCGAGACACTGCAGTTCGTTCAAAATAAGTTGTAGCTGTTCAGAAACTTGTCTTGGCCATTGGTCCTTCTCTGCTGGGTCCATGTTTTGGCTCAGTCTTGCTGTAAGGATCGGAACTCGGTGGACCCAACTGCAGTAAGGCAAACTGAGGCAGAGGTAAGGTTGCAAAATAAAGGTAGACTTTACTTGACATAAACAAAATAACAATAGTACAGAATACAGGCAAGCAGACCAGCACACAGTCTCTCCAGGCAGTGCAACTCAAGACTGAGCAAAGAACATAAAGTGAACACCACTTAAATAGTAGGCATCTAACAATGCACAGGTGAATACAATAATGAATAAAGAAGGACACAATTAAGAGAGTTCATGGAGCCCTCTGGTGGCGAGGCGAGGCAGAGTCTGGGTCATTCCTTACAGGTATGTTGGCCTTCGTAGCAAGAGGGTTCGAGTACAGGAAAAAGGATGTCTTGCTACAGTTGTACAGGGCCTTGGTGAGACCACACCTTGAGTATTGTGTGCAGTTTTGGTCACCTTACCTGAGGAAGGACATTCTTGCCATGGAGGGAGTGCAGCGAAGATTCACCAGGCTGATACCTGGGATGGCAGGAATGACGTATGAGGAGAGATTGTGTCGATTGGGCTTATACTGACTGGAGTTTAGAAGATTGAGAGGGGATCTCATCGAAACCTATAAAATTCTGTCAGGTCTGGACAGACTAGATGCAGGAAGGATGTTTCTGATGGCCGGGGAGTCCAGAACCAGGGGTCATAGTCTAAGGATAAGGGGTAAGCCATTTAGGACTGAAATGAGGAGGAATTTCTTCACCCAGAGAGTGGTGAACCTGTGGAATTCTCTGCCACAGAGGGCGGTGGAGGCCAGTTCATTAAATATATTCAAGAAAGATTTGGATATATTTCCTGAGGCTAAAGGGATCAAGGGATATGGGGAGAAGGCAGGGACAGGGTACTGAATTTGGATGATCAGCCATGATCTCATTGAATGGCGGAGCAGGCTCGAAGGGCCGAATGGCCTACTCCTGCTCCTATCTTCTATGTTTCTATGTTTCTAAGACCACTTTGGTTTCTTAGGGAGTGAGATTTTGGTGCAACAAGTCCCATTTACATCTGTTTTATACAGGCATCTTGTTATAATTAGTAAAGCATCTTAATCTTATCATTCACCTGGTTCAAATCAGGAAGTTACATATAAATTTTTGGTGTGCAGATTTAGTTATGGATCTAAGAAATGGGAAGGGCAGCTATCCAATAGTTACCCCTTGTCAAGAAGCTGTAATTCATTACCAGGAGCAATGTGGTTGCCTGCTGCCTCCTGTCACCTGTATGTAGTAAATTCATTACTTGAAAGGTCAGCAAAAACTCTACAAAACAAACCCACCGTAATTTGTTAACACACTCATCCTGTAGTGTTTTAGTTCCTGGCCACGCACATTGTCGACCTGCTGGTACCTCAATGATCATTGCTTGGGCCTCAGCTATTCACAATCTATATCAATGATTTGGATGAGGGTACCAACAAACAGTATGTTCATGCCTACTTCTTCTCACATCCCACTTCTCCCTCAGCCCACAATCGTTTTGCACTTTCAAGCTACTCATGCTGTATGCATGCAATTCTGCCTTCCTGCCCCCTCCCCTCACCATAACTCGACTCTTGTGCCTTTCTGCTTTCAGATAATCAGCAAGCACCTGAGCAGCCTGTCCCTGAGGGCACTGCAGAGAGCAAGGCAGGAGAAGAGGAAGAAGACTGCATCACTGTGTGATGAAATATATGCCTTCATCAGCCCCTGTGTTTTACCTGCTTTGTATTGTGTGTACCGCCCCCTTTTTCCTATTGTGTGTATTGGCTACGCCCCTGTCTTTTGTCATATAAAGGTCTCAAGAGCTGTATGAGTCATTCTATCAGACGAACCCGGTGTGGAAAGACCTGCAATGTTCTTAGTGATTAAAAGCCTTTAGTTGAATCCTTTAAACTCCTTGTCTTTGAGTTATTGATGGCACATCAATTTTAATCACTAAAACACCAAGATGGATCGACTCCTGAAACCAGAGCGCTTGGATCTGGACCCCCATGCCTCAGACACTGGTTCCAATGCTTCGAATTTTTCATCGCAAACTCATCCACCGCCATAGCAGCCGCAACCGCCACCGGAGACGTGAAACTGGGAATCCTGCGAAACTGGGTGAGCCATCGGGTCTCCCCTCTCATCCAAGATGCCACCAGCTACGGGGATGCCTGCACCATTCTGAAGGCCCACTACGTGCGGCCAATAAACGAGGTGTACGCCAGGCATCTTCTGACTACTCGCACGCAGCGGCATGGTGAGTCACTAGAGGACTTCATGCTAAGCCTAAAAGTACTGGGCAGAGACTGTAACTGTAAGGCCGTGTCTGCCATTGTGTACACGGAGGAGCTGATCCGAGACTCCTTTATTGCGGGCCTCAGTTCAAATTACATTCGGCAGAAACTGTTTGAAAAGGAGGGACTGGACTTAAAACAGGCTATGGGTATAGCGCGATCACTGGATATGGCCCAGAGGAACTCTGAATCCTGTTCCTCAGGCCACGCGGCCCACTCCGCCTCGTGTGCGCCGTGGGGGCCGCCATCTTGGAAGCCATCTTCACCTCCCAGGTCTCAGGCCAGCCCAGCACCATCGGAGCCCCAGCCCCCACCCAGGAGCCCCACTACTGCCGCGATGCATCGGGGCCCGAAATGCTACTTCTGCGGCCAGGACAAACACTCCAGGCATCTGTGCCCAGCAAAGGGCACCACCTGTTTGAAATGCGGGAAAAAAGGACATTTCAGCAAAGTCTGCAGAGGGAACCCCGTCTCCAACTCCACCACCGCCGCGTGCGCGCCGTGGGGGCGGCCATCTTGGACGCCATCTTGTCCACCCTCATGGAGTCCACCATCTTGCCCCGACTACACGGACCTCCAGGACCCACTGGTGGCCTCGATCACAGTGGATCAATCCAGGCCGCATCCGTTGTCTAAATCGATGATGGACATAGAGGTAAACGGGAACAAGGTTAAATGCTTGATTGACTGCGGGAGCACCGAAAGCTTTATTCATCCTAGCCTGGTAAAATGACTTTCACTAACGATAGTCCCCACACAGGGCAAAATCGCCATGGCTGATAAGACTCATACCTCAAAAATTACATGTTTCTGCGCGGTTATGTTGTCGGTAAAAGGCACTGATTACAGAGATTTTAAACTATTGATAATGCCAGATCTCTGTGTGAGCGTGATCTTGGGTCTGGACTTCCAGTGCCACCACCAAAGTATCACGCTTACCTACGGTGGGTCCCAGCCGCCCCTCACAGTGTGCGGTCTGGCTACCCTGAAGGTCAAGCCGCCCTCTCTGTTCGCCAACCTCGCACCCAACTGTCGACCCATAGCGACCAAGAGTAGGCGGTACAGCTGGGAGGACAGACGGTTCATTGCGTCAGAAGTAGAAAGACTCAAGCGGGAGGGTATCATCGAATGCAGTACCAGCCCGTGGCGCGCCCAGGTAGTAGTAGTTAAGGGTAGCGAAAAGAAGCGGATGGTGATAGATTATAGCCAGACGGTTAATCTATACACCCAGCTAGACGCCTACCCTCTGCCCCGCATAGCGGATATGGTTAACCAAATTGCGCAATACCGGGTGTTTTCCACCATCGACCTAAAATCGGCATACCACCAGCTCCCCATTAGGCCGGAGGACCGTCCATACACCGCCTTCGAGGCGAACGGACGCCTGTACCACTTCCTCAGAGTCCCCTTTGGGGTAACGAATGGGGTCTCGGTCTTCCAGCGGGAGATGGACCGCATGGTCGATGAGAACCAGTTAACAGCCACCTACCCATACCTAGACAACGTCACCATCTGCAGCCACGACCAGCAAGACCACGACTCGAACCTCGCGAGATTTCTGAAAACCGCCCTCAGACTCAATCTCACCTACAATGAGGATAAGTGTGTCTTTAGCACCACGCGCCTCTGTATCCTGGGCTGCGTGGTGGAAAACGGGGAAATCGGTCCGGACCCCGACCGATTGCGCCCCCTACGGGAGCTACCCCTACCAAACACTCCCAAGGCCCTGAAAAGGTGCCTGGGGTTCTTCTCCTATTACGCCCAATGGGTCCCCAATTATTCCGACAAGGCCCATCCCCTCCTGAAATCAACGTCCTTCCCGCTCACGGCCGAGGCCCACGCCGCCTTCAACAGCATTAAACACGACATTGAGAAGGCCGCGCTGCAGGCAGTGGACGAAAACATCCCTTTCCAGGTCGAAAGCGATGCATCCGACTTCGCTTTAGCAGCCACCCTCAACCAGGATGGGCGGCCCGTAGCCTTTTTCTCAAGAACCCTCCAAGGGCCCGAGATCAGGCACTCCTCGGTAGAGAAGGAGGCCCAGGCCATAGTGGAGGCAATGCGGCACTGGAGGCACTACCTAGCCGGCAAACGCTTCACCCTGTTTACCGACCAGCGGTCGGTAGCCTTCATGTTTAACAACAAACAGAGGGGGAAGATCAAGAACGACAAAATTCTCAGGTGGCGGATCGAACTCTCCACATTTGAGTACGACATAATATATAGGCCAGGGGCCCTCAACGAATCCCCCGACGCCCTATCACGAGGGATGTGTGCCAGCATCCAGGGGGACAGGCTACAGGGCCTCCACAATGGCCTCTGCCACCCGGGGGGTCACCCGGCTATTCCACTTTATAAAATCCCGTAACCTGCCCTATTCCATCGAGGAAGTCCGGTCTATGACCAGGGACTGCCGCACCTGTGCGGAATGCAAGCCCCGTTTTTTCAGGCCCGACCGAGCCCACCTGATCAAAGCTACACGGCCATTCGAGCGCCTGAGCTTAGATTTCAAGGGACCACTCCCCTCCACCGACCGCAATGTGTACTTTCTCAACATTGTGGACGAGTACTCCCGCTTCCCATTCGCCTACCCCTGCCCAGACATGACCAGTGCCACGGTCATCAAGTGCCTCGGCAACCTGTTTTGCACGTTCGGCATGCCTAACTACATCCACACTGACAGGGGGGCGTCGTTCATGAGCGACGAACTACGCCAATACCTGCTGTCGAAGGGGATAGCCACGAGTCGGACCACTAGTTATAACCCCCGGGGTGATGGGCAAGTGGAGAGGGAGAACGCGACAGTGTGGAAGGCGGTCACCTTAGCACTAAGGTCTAAAGGCCTCCCCACCTCCCGCTGGCAAGAGGTCCTCCCAGACATATTCCACTCGATAAGGTCACTACTGTGTACTGCTACTAACGCCACTCCTCACGAGAAGATGTTTGTTTTTCCCCGCAAATCAACCTCAGGAGTGTCCCTACCCTTGTGGCTCTCCACCCCAGGGACAGTCCTATTACGGAAGCATGTGAGGGGCCACACAATGGATCCCCTCGTGGAGGCAGTACACCTACTCCACGCAAACCCACAGTACGCGTACGTCAAGCACGCCGACGGGCGTGAGGACACCGTGTCCATAAAGGACCTCACCTCGGCAGGAATTGTCGACGACCCATCACCACCACCCCCAGAAGAACCTCCACCATCCCCAGGCTCACCACCCCCAGAAGTACCTGCAACACCCCCAACACATGGGTATGCCCAGGAGGGCACCACGGACTCCCGGTCGGAACCCGAGGTACTGTTGCGACGTTCAGGAAGGACTATCACACCCCCGGACAGACTAAATCTGTAGAAGGGGTGAATGTGATGAAATATATGCCTTCATCAGCCCCTGTGTTTTACCTGCTTTGTATTGTATTGTGTGTACCGCCCCCTTTTTCCTATTGTGTGTATTGGTTACGCCCCTGTCTTTTGTCATATAAAGGTCTCAAGAGCTGTATGAGTCATTCTATCAGACGAACCCGGTGTGGAAAGACCTGCAATGTTCTTAGTGATTAAAAGCCTTTAGTTGAATCCTTTAAACCCCTTGTCTTTGAGTTATTGATGGCACATCACACTGCATCTCACCCGCAAACATCAGCTCAGATACTGGCATACATTCTTTAGAGGCTAGTGTAGAAGCAGGATCTGCACAGGGTGAGGCACTGGGCATGAGTGGGCTGCAGCAAGGCCGGGGGAAAGGGTAGCTCGGGGGCCAGCTCCCTGGAAGGTGAGTTCGGGCGGGAGTTCTGCTGCACAGGACTCAAATGAGGACGTCGATGAGGAGCCATTTAGAAGAAGGGTGATGGGCATGCACATGCGAATGTTAGGTGCAATGGCAAGGCTGCCAGAGAGCCTCTCAGCAACAGCAAGAAGCGTGGAGGAGTCCGCCTCCAACATTGCACAAGGCTCTGCGCAGGGCATGGAGCCTAGCATTTCCAGTCTGCAAAAGATGGTAGACTCCCAGACAAACCGTGGCAACCCAGACGTGATGATGCGCATGATGGGCGATTTTGCAGCTTCCATTGCAACAGAGGTGGAAGCGACCCAACGTGTTATTGGTGCAATGGAAGCTCAGATTGCTCTCATGCATTCTCAACGTGAGGCCACCCAAGCTCTGACTGCTGCCATCATGGCTGGGTCTACCACCTTTGACCGGGGCTTTCACGGTGTCACAGCAGGCCTGCAATTAGAATTATTAAAAGAAGTAAATGAGATGCTGTCTTGACTGCCTGGAGAATTGAAATTATGTCAGAAGCCTTCATTGTCTGGCATATGAACATAAGAACATAAGAAATAGGAGCAGGAGTAGGCCATTCGCCCCCTCGACCTTGCTCCACCATTCACTAAGATCATGACTGATCTTCTACCTCAACTCCACTTTCCTGCACGATCCCCATATCCCTTGATTCCCTTAATATCCAAAAATCTATCGATCTCTGTCTTGAATATACTCAACGACTGAGCCTCCACAGCCCTCTGGGGTAGAGAATTCCAAAGATTCACCACTCTCTGAGTGAAGAAATTTCTCCTCATCTTAGTCCTTAATGGCCGACCCTTTATTCTGAGACTGTGACCCCTGGTTCTAGACTCCCCAGCCAGAGGAAACATCCTTCCTGCATCTACCCTGTCAAGCCCTGTAAGAATTTTGAATGTTTCAATGAGATCGCCTCTCATTTTTCTAAACTCTAGAGAATACAGGCCTAATGTACTCAATCTTTCCTCATAGGACAATCCCCCCATCCCAGGAATCAGTCTGGAGAAACTTCGTTGCACTCCCTCTATGGCAAGTATATCCTTCCTTAGGTAAGGTGACCAAAACTGTACACAGTACTCCAGGTGTGGTCTCACCAGGGCCCTATATAATTGCAGTAAGACATTTTAAGGGGAAAATTGGCTCCCTTTGGGGAAATAACTTCGCCAGGGAGCTATTTTTAGCGTCCCGAAAAAGTTAGCACCCCGCGCCCGAAATTCAATGGTAGCGCCCCAAGCAGGAGGCGGGGCACTACTGGAAGCGATACCCCTCCCTCTTGGGGCACTCCCATTCAATATCGCGGTGCTATGTGCAGCAGCGCCACGTGCGCCGTCACGTAGCACCGCGGTACTGCAGGCCTCCCGCCCCTGATTAAAGGGGAGCTGCCTAGCACAGTGCACACCGGGGCCCTGCTGGACCACCGGGGAGCGGGGTGCCGGCAAAAGAGCATAAAAACATAGAAACATAGAAGATAGGAGCAGGAGTAGGCCATTCGGCCCCTCAAGCCTGTTCCGCCATTTAATGAGATCATGGCTGATCATCCAAATTCAGTACCCTGTCCCTGCTTTCTCCCCATATCCCTTGATCCCTTTAGCCTTAAGAAATAATGTTATGTCTGACATTTGATGATAGGTACTCGATTGCCTTGGCCTCAGCACATGGAGTTTGATAGTGCTGTGATCATTGTATTGTGTATAGGTATTCGATTGCTTGTGCCTGAAAGTGTGTGTGTGGCAGCCATATTAAAAGCAGCATGAACTGAACTCACTGACGGTCTCTGGATTATCTTTGCAAACGCAACAAATATATCTAACTCCTTCTTGAATATATTTAATGAATTGGCCTCAACTGCCTTCTGTGGTAGAGAATTCCACAGGTTCACCACTCTCTGGGTGAAGAAATTCCTCCTCATCTCTGTCCTAAATGGCTTACCCCTTATCCTTAGACTGTGACCCCTGGTTCTGAACTCCCCCACCATCGGGAACATCCCTCCTGCATCTAGTCTGTCTAGTCCTGTTAGAATTTTATAAGTTTCAATGAGATCCCTTCTCATTCTTCTAAACGCTAGCGAATATAAGCCTAATCGACCCAATCTCTCCTCATACGTCATTCCTGCCATCTCAGGTATCAGTCTGGTGAATCTTCGCTACACTCTCTCCATGGCAAGAACATCCTTCCTCAGATAAGGTGACCAAAACTGCACACAATACTCAAGGTGTGGTCTCACCAAGGCCCTGTACAACTGCAGCAAGGCATCCTTGCTCCTGTACTCGAATCCTCTCGCTATGAAGGCCAACATACCATTTGCCTTCTTAACCGCCTGCTGCACCTGCATGCTTACCTTCAGCGACTGGTGCACAAGGACACCCAGGTCTCGTTGCACTTCCCCTTTTCCCAATCTATTGCCGTTCGCAGCCGGCACCCTGCAGCAGGAGGCTAGAAGAGGCAGATTCTGGCAGGCGGCCCAAGAAAAAATGGCCGCCCGGCACCTGCCCTTTAATTAGTGCCGCCCCAGCCGCAAAAACGCCACCCTGACCCTGTCGGACATAGCGCTCGGCAGTAGGTCAAGGGGCGCGAGCCAAGTTTGCGGCCAGGGCATGAGTGGGGCGCAGGACACTGCAATGACGTCATCGCCAGAGTTGCAGCGCCGTGAGGCGCTACTGGCTACTGCTGCTGCTAACCTCCTGCTGAATTTCACGGGAGGCATTAGCGGCACTGCACCCAGGCGCTAGTTGCTTTGCGCCCATTCGGGACACTAACGGGAGGTGCAATGCAACTGAATTATACTCAAATCCTCTTGTAATAAAGGCCAACATACCATTTGTATTATTAATTGGCAGTCTGCGCAGAGCAGAATTAAACGGAGTACACTTAAACAGAGTGTTTCATTTGGGAATTTGGAAAGACTGGTGTAAAGTCTGTGGGTTGTGCAGTTAATTACGACACAGACTTCAGGAGTAACATACAACAGGACTTTACTATTCGAAGGTCAGGGCGAATCTGCCCTATAAATCATGCCACAGCACTTATATACCGGTGTGGTCACCGTCGGTATTACCGTATACAGAAGCCAAACAAGTAGTGCCACACCTAAAATAGTTCTCTTAAAGGTGAACGGTTACATACAATAGTCTCTTAAAGGTAGACGGTTACATACACTACAATCCTCCTTTTTTAGCTTACAACATACTATTTCTCATTAACATACATATATTCAACTTCAGATAAACAATTTACAGATATAGTCTCTGCGGGAAACAGTTCACAGGTTCAGTCTCTGTGGGAAACAGTTCACAGGTTCAGTCTCTGTGGGAACAGTGTATAGATTCAGTCTCTAGTCTTGACTCGGTCCGAACAACATCGCTGTGGTGTAGCCGGTTCACATTGCTAGCGTGACTCCTCCACTAGTCTTCCCCTTGATGTAACAGCTTGAACTTTCGTCCTGCTGAACCAGCAATGCTGACTTTTACAACAGCTGTATTGCCTTGGTAATTTTTCTTACTTTCCAACTGATTTATCTCCCTTTGTAGGGCCCACGTGCATGATCTGGTAGGAGTGATAATGAATTTTGATGGTTATCATCTTCTGCTTCTTCTTTTTCTTTTCTGCTTCTTGGAGACTCTCGGGGCTCCCTTATCAGCTGCCAGCTGTAGCGCCACCATCTCTCTATGTTCCTTAGACTTTAAGTGCTTCATCCTGATTTCTGCACTTTGGGAGTTTTCATCACAAGCTGGGCAGACCAGATCCTCGTAATATTCAGTGTCACTCAACAGGTCATGGTAATATTCGGGTTCGTCCTGAGTTAGGCCGACGAGAGGACCTTCTCCTTCCTCCTTACCCATCTGGACGTTAGCCGACTGTTGTTCCAACTGTTGTTCCCTCCCTAGACATCTTTCTTGAAGAGACTTCTTCATGCGTTCATATTCATCCCGCTCTTCCTGGGTTTCCTGCAAACCCTTCACTACTGACCTCATTTGTGATTTCAATACCTTCCCTTCCATCGGGGATTGATTGATCGGGCTATTCAATCCTTCTACTGAAGCAGCTGTTTCAACATTCTGTTGTTCACATAGACGTGATTCAGCGTACTTTTGGCATCCCAGTAAAGTCTGTGTTGCAACCTCAGCTATTTCCCTCACTTTTGAGAGCTCCGAACTCCTTTCCTTTGAAGATTGAAGCTCGTGTTCCGATTGTTCCCATTGCAGAGTCTTGTCCCTCAGCATATGAAGGAGTTGGCTGACCGTTAACTCTTCCACGGGAACACTGTGGATCAGAGTCTTCTCCATTTCATCCACCTTTTCCTCCAATGCTTTCACCTTCTTTTCCTCTTGTACTTTGGCTTCCAGCGCTCGGAGAAGTTGCGCCTTGATGCTCTCTAACTCATGTTCAGGGGCCATTCTTACAGTCTCTGTGTTTCTTACAGTTTCCTTTTCTTCAACTGAAAGGATTCCCAGTTGAATCTGTTCTGCAAGTTGTTGAACCTCGGTCATTGCCGCCTCATATTTGTCTTGGGTTTCCTTCACTATTTTTATGAGTTCTTGGACATCTTGTCTTTCATGTTCTGCCATGTCTTTCACCTCTAATTTCTCATCTATGGATGGAACTTCTACCGATGAGTCTGTCTTGGTCTTGAGCTCATCAAGAATTTCCTGCAGCCTTTGGACTTCTTGCTCATGTTCAACCTTTAGTTGCTCATATGCTTCTACTGAAACTAGCTTTTCGGAGGTTGCCGAGTTAACCCCCTCCAGAATTGTAGCCTGGGCCTGTTCATACTGTTCTTTCAACTTCTCACACTCTGCTTGTAAGGAGTCGTAGAGAAGAACTGGAATAAAATCCTGCTTCCTGAAGATTCCTCTTCATTTGCTTCTTTCGCAATTTTCTGTTGGAGTTCAGCCAAGGCTGCTATGCTATCCGCCTCTCGAAGTCTCACTGCCATCAAATCTTCTTTATTCTTGCGGTCTATCTCAGCCATTTTCCCTTTACTTTCATTTAACTGAGTGAGTAGTCCCTTATTCTGGGCTGAGAGATATTGCACCTTCTCTGCTCGACATAGCTGGTTACTGCTGATTTGGTTCTGTGTTTCAAGTTCCAACATCCTTTGCTTAGCTTCCTTGAGTTTCGCCCCTATAAGCTCCTCTTGCAACATGGCCACATTATTCTCACCAGGTAAAGAAGTGTTTCTCTTTTCTATGTCCAAGATTTTTTTCTGCATCTCTTTAAGTGCACACTGCGATTCCGCTTCTCTTAACCTTGCCTGCACTAGCTCCGTCTCCAATTGCAGAACAAAATCCTCAGTGTAGCGTGGTTTGCCTGTATGCTGTATCTCTAGATCATGCAGATATTCTAACTCCTGAACATCATAAGGGAGATGTGATCGGTAATTGGTCACGATGGCTCTATGGTCGCTCTCTGCTTGAGCCAGCAGGTTCTGTTGTCTTTCCAGACTCTCCCATTCGGTGTCGTAGAACTTTTTCATTGTTTTCATCTCTTGCACGAGACGGTAACTCAATTGTTCTAATTGTTGCCGTACTTTGAGATAACGTTGAGTTCGAGCCCGGTGTTCCTCCGTAATGCATATGTCTGTAACTTGAACAGACTCAGAATTCTCTGTCTTTATACACGCCATCGCTTTTCCAACCTTAGTCAGTGAGTTCATGTTAACCTTGTTTTTCATACTTGGGCTGGACTTATCGTCTTCCGGCTCAGAGTCTGAGCTGCTTGTCTGCACCGAGTCCTCACGCGTCAATGCTTGTAGGTAGGGCCATTCCCTGTCTATTTTCTTGATCCACTCCCGTCCTAGAAGTGGTGGTCCTCCCTCAGGTAGTACGTACAAGTTCATTCTAGGGTGT
Organism: Somniosus microcephalus; assembly: GCF_052327205.1. NCBI lineage: Eukaryota > Metazoa > Chordata > Chondrichthyes > Squaliformes > Somniosidae > Somniosus > Somniosus microcephalus. The sequence continues at coordinate 206,025,417 of NC_140992.1, read as the reverse complement.
TCTTTACCCCTATCTCTCACCTTGACTCTTATCTTTCCCATGGGGTATACTTTATGCCCCGTGTATGTCTGCAATACGAACTTGGTATCTCTTAAGGGTATGTGAGAGAATAGCCGGTGGTAGTCCCTTTGATTTATGACTGATAGAGCTGATCCCGTGTCCAACTCCATTCTCACTTGGACTCCAGCTATTTTTAGTATGACCCAGATAGTTTGTAGGTCAGCTTCCTTACTCACATTATGAATTCTCAGACTACCCAGCTCCTGGCCGTTTGGGTCTGAGTCTGAATTCTTCTCAGCCACCTTGTGTACCTTGTTGTACTTTTCCTGTGATGGCTTCCTTTGGTTGTTGGTCTTCTTCCCTGACCGGCATACCTTAGCGATGTGACCCAGTTTGCCACATTTCCTACATTCTTGGTTCTTAAACCAGCATTGGTTCTGATCGTGTGTTGTCTTCCCACAGCGATAGCATTTGGTTGTACTCGAGGTAATTTGGTCCACCCCGAGTGCCGCTGCCTTTAGCTGCATTTCCGCAGTTCCTTTCGCTGTGGCTTCGTGCGATGCTGCTATAAGGACAGCCCTGTCAAGTGTAAGGTCGTTCTCTTCAAGTAGTCGCTTTTGCGTCCCTTCCTTGGACAATCCGCATACGAACTTGTCTCGCAATGCCTCTGTCAGATTCCCTTCAAACTGGCAGTATTTCGCTAGTCTACGCAGTTCGACCAAGTATTCTGCGTTGCTTTCGTCCTTCCGTTGCGTTCTCGCATAGAATTTGAATCGTTCAGCCAACATCAACGGTGTGGGGTTCAAGTGATCCTTCAGAACAGTCACAACCTCATCGAAAGTCTGATCCGCCGGTTTAGCTGGGGATAGTAGATGCTTCAAGAGCCCGTATGTCTTTGCCCCCATCGAGTTTAGCAAGGTGATAGCTTTGTCGTCTTCTTCTATTTTGTTGGCCTCACAATAGATCTCAATGCGTTCCACATACGTGGCCCAGTCTTCTATCTCCGAATTAAAATCGTTGATGTTACCACGCGTTGGCGGTTTTCCCGCGAAAATGGCGGTTTCCCGCTCTTATCTTCTCTCCCCGCCCACTTCAATGGCGGTTTCCCGCTTCTGTCTTCTTCCCCGCCTAATGGCGGCTTCCCGCGTTTCTTCCCTGGCGGGAGGGTACACTTTCCCCACGGGCGACGGCCGCTGGCTTTCAGGTTCACAGCCTGCGCGTCGGCTTCAAGGCTTTCCCTTTTTTTTTATGGCAGGGCGACCGGCTCTGGGTACCCCGTTGACGGCGAACAGGTTCAGCCGCTGGGCTGGCTCTCGCACAGTTCCCCTTGCTCGGCTCTGTCTCTCTCCCGCTCGCTCGGCTCTACCGGCGCTGGTTACACCCCGTTGACGGAGGACAGTTCAGCCGCTGGACTGGCTCTCGCGCAGTCTCTCTTGGTCGGCTCTGCCTCTCCCGCTCGCTCGGACCCCAATCGCGCCTCCCAGCCCTCTCGCAGTCCGGTGCTTCGCACCCCGGCTGCGGCTGAGTTTCTCTCTTCCCGCACCTACGCTCCCAGTCGCAGCGCTTCGTGGCTTCGGTCACCGCCCGGCTTTTCCCGCCGGTCGCGGTCTCTCACGACGCCGTTGGACCCGACTTTTTGTCCGGCTCCTTTTCCCCCTCGACCGTGGTCGAGTGCCCAGCCCTTATCCTCCGGCTATTCTTTTCACTTTCCCTTACTCACAGTCACCGTGGCAGAAGGGACAGTCAGTGCCTGTTGCTGATGGAAGTTTTTGTCGCTAAAGTCTTCCTCCTTTCTATTGCTGCAGCCTTGAGTTTTCTCCCAGCCGAATGACGAGGGCGGTTGCCTCTTTTCGACGCTCTTTCGTTGCTTTGAAAATATTGTTGCCGCAGGGTACGATCGGACTCGTCGCCACTGTAAAGTCTGTGGGTTGTGCAGTCAATTACGACACAGACTTCAGGAGTAACATACAACAGGACTTTACTATTCGAAGGTCAGGGCGAATCTGCCCTATAAATCATGCCACAGCACTTATAGACCGGTGTGGTCACCGTCGGTATTACCGTATACAGAAGCCAAACAAGTAGTGCCACACCTAAAATAGTTCTCTTAAAGGTGAACGGTTACATACAATAGTCTCTTAAAGGTAGACGGTTACATACACTACAACTGGGAATTCGGAAAAGAAGGGAAGGAGTTGCTGCTTTTTGCCTACACTACTTCTAGTGCTTTGTGTTACAGGTAGATATTTAACAGTCATTCAACTGTTGTTTACTCTACTCACAGATGATATGGAGAGTAGTTCTGGTAATACAGGTAGACTATCCTTTATCCGAAAACCTTGGGACCAGCTGTGTTTCGGTTTTCGGAAAATTTCGGATTTCAGAAGGTATTTTATAAGACTGGGAAATTTGTCGGGGGTGGGGGTCGGCGGGGGGTCGGGGTCGGCGGGGGGGTCGGCGGGGGTCGGGGGTGGGGGTGGGGGTCGGCGGGGGGTCGGGGTCGGCGGGGGGTCGGCGGGGGGTCGGGGTCGGCGGGGGGGTCGGCGGGGTGTCGGGGTGGGGGTCGGCGGGGGCTCGGGGGTGGGGGTCGGCGGGGGGTCGGCGGGGGGTCGGGGTGGGGGTCGGCGGGGGGTCGGGGGTCGGGGGGGAGAAAAGAATATCGGACAGGCCGCTGCAGCTATCGGACGGGCCGCTGTATTGTTGGGTTCACTCTCCCGGTACCTCCTTCACACTGCCCGGCTCGGCCTGCAATCTCCTACCCAGGAGGGAACTCTGTGACCCTCTGCCCTGCTCAGCGTAAGTTGTGCGCCACTCTGGTCATGTCGTGCGCACGACTTACGCTGAACGAAAAAACTTTCGGTTTTTAGAGGTTTTCGGTTTTTGGAAGTTCGGATAAAGGATAGTCTACCTGTAATAACATACAATTTACGGACAACATGAAGTATTGTGTAAAGGTGACCAGTGTAAGGGAGATTGATAATATTCACATGGATCTGGATCAATAAAATGGATGGGTGAAGTCATGGTAAAGGATTTAAATGTGGATAAACATAAAGTGCACATTGCTACATGAAATTTGGAACATGGATATACAATAAACATGAAAGGAAGAAGAGGACAAGGAATTTGTGTGTGATCATTTACTATTTATTGAAAGTATCCAATCAATGTGAATTTGTTATTAATACAGGTAGACTATCCTTTATCTGAACTTCCGAAAACCGAAAACCTCTAAAAACCGAAAGTTTTTTCGTTCAGCGTAAGTCGTGCGCACGACATGACCAGAGTGGCGCACGACTTACGCTGAGCAGGGCAGAGGGTCACAGAGTTCCCTCCTGGGTAGGAGATTGCAGGCCGAGCCGGGCAGTGTGAAGGAGGTACCGGGAGAGTGAACCCAACAATACAGCGGCCCGTCCGATAGCTGCAGCGGCCTGTCCAATATTCTTTTCTCCCCCCCACCACCCGACCCCCGGCCCGAACCGCGGCCCGTCCGATATTCTTTTCTCCCCCCTGACCCCCCCCCGCCAACCCCCCCGACCCGACCCCCCCCCCCGACCCGTCCGATATTCTTTTCTCACCCCCCCACCCGACCCCTGACCTGATTTGTGGGCCAGCTTAGTAGGAGTCAGCCGATATCTGGCTTTCCAGAGAAGCAGGAAGGGGAATGAGACATGGAATAGTCGCAAGAGGTAGCCTGAACTTTTAAAATTTATATTAAATACAAATTTCCCAGTCTTATAATAATACCTTCTGAAATCCAAAAAATTCCGAAAACCGAAACTCAGCTGGTCCCAAGGCTTTCGGATAAGGGATAGTGTACCTGTATGGCTAATCGTGCACCAGGTGCTTCTTAATGGATTTTAATTATAAGTTGAACTAGGTTATTTTAGCCCTGTATAACCCATTTATAAAACTATTTGGAATATTATATATAATTTTGGAAGTTCTATCTTCAAACAAATAGTGATGCATTGGATGTACCAAAGAAGAGTAATGAAGATTATTCTGGGACTAAGTTATGAAGAGACATTTGAAGAAATGAATTTGTTTTATTATAAAAGTAATGATTGGGCATGATTCAGGTCTTTAAACAATGAGATGCCAGGATAATGTAGAGGTAAGCAGGTTATTTGACAGACTATCATTACAGAATTAGAGCATATAAACATTAAATTAATATCAAACAATAAAGACCACTGGAAATGTTGTTTCTCCACCGAATAGTGTATATGTGGACAACACATTTTAGTGATATGTTGATGAACTAAGTTTGAAAAAAAGCTGGCTAGGTACTGGACAAAAAGAGGTCTGTATGTTTTAAGGATAACGGGAAATCAAAGAGTGCTGGGGTTATGGATGTGTCAGTTGTGTAATGTCACCGATCAGAGCTGTAAGTATAAGTTTGATTAATATCTGGAGTTTGCTTGATAACCTATAGGGGGAGGGGCAGGGTTAGGCAATGGCATTTCACAGAGCTTTTTCTTCTTGGAACTTTGCATCTGGTTGGTTGCCTTCCTTTGAAGATTAAAAGTCTAATTCTGCAATCCCACCACACTCCTTGCAAGAGCTGAGCTTGCAGGGGCCATAGGTAAAAAAAAAGGAATATATTATCATAACGCAGCCACAAAATTACCCTTTAAGTGAATTACACAGAGCATATGCTAAGGAAAATTGTACTTAGTTCATGGAAGAAATGGGCTTGAAGGGTCAAATGGCCTTTTCTTGGTTCCATGCGTTATGGTCTGAAAACCATCGTTGCCAATTTCTCCCATAAATATTGGCAGTCTTAATGTTAATCAACGGCATTCATGTCTATCCATTGCAGATTGAAAGCGAGGTCAGGGAAAATCATAATACTTTTCGAGTTGCTCCATAATTCGCCCTTCAAATAGAGGACCGTAACTTTACCATTAACTATTAAGAAGCAGAACAATATTGTTCTGGGGTGATTATTTCAGAGTGCTGCATGTGTGCACTTAGTGGCTTCTCATTGCAGTACCATCGTAGTTTTAATGTGCTCCTCCTCTTCTTACAACAGGATACAATCACCACTATAGATCTAATCACTATAGTATATTTATCTTTCTTAGCAAGAGAACATACACCTATGTATAGCTTATATATATAGGATAATAGATGTTCAGGTGAATCACAGCTGTGTATGGGATTGAGTTGGTTTAGAGCTAGTGTCTTGTACAGTCTCAAAACAACAACAACAACTTGTATTTATATAGTGCCTTTAACGTAGTAAAACGTCCCAAGGTGCTGCACAGGAGTATTAAAAGACAAAAAATTTGACACCGAGCTACATAAAGAGAAATTAGGGCAGGCGAAGGAGGTAGGTTTTAAGGAGCATCTTAAAGGTGGAAAGAGAGGTAGTGAGGCGGAGAGGTTTAGGCAGGGAATTCCCGAGCTTAGGGCCTAGGCAACAGAAGGCACGGCCACCAATGGGTGAACGATTATAATCAGGGATGCTCAAGAGGGCAGAATTAGAGGAGTGCAGATATCTCGAGGGGTTGTGGGGCTGGAGGAGATTACAGAGATATGGAGGGGCGAGGCCATGGAGGGATTTGAAAACAAGGATGAGAATTTTGAAATCGAGGCGCTGCTTAACTGGGAGCCAATGTAGGTCAGCGAGCACAGGGGAGATGGGCGAACAGGGCTTGGTGTGAGTTAGGACACAGGCAGCCGAGTTTTGGATGACCTCAAGTTTACTTAGGGTAGAACGTAAGAGCCCAGCCAGGAGTGCATTGGAATAGTCAAGTCTAGAGGTAACAAAGGCATGGATGAGGGTTTCAGCAGCAGATGAGTTGAGGCAAGGTCGGAGATGGGCAATGTTACGGAGGTGGAAATAGGCGGTCTTTGTTATGCTGCGGATATGTGGTCGGAAGCTCATTTCAGGGTCAAATATGACACCAAGGTTGCGAACAGTGTGGTTCAGCCTTAGACAGATGTTAGGGAGAGAGATGGAGTCAGTGGCTAGGGGACGGAGTTTGTGGCAGGGATCGAAAACAATGGCTTCGGTCTTCCCAATATTTAATTGGAGAAAATTTTTGGTCATCCATAACTGTATGTCGGACAAGCAGTCTGACAATTTAGAGACCATGGAGGGGTCGAGAGAAGAGGTAGTGAGATAGAGCTGGGTGTCGTCAGCGTACATGTGGAAACTGACGCTGTGTATTCAGATGATGTCACCAAAGGGCAACCTGTAGATGAGAAATAGGAAGGGGCCAAGGATAGATCCTTGGGGGACACTAGAGGTAACGATGTGGGAGCGGGAAGAGAAACTGTTGCAGGTGATTCTCTGGCTACGATTAGATAGATAAGAATGGAACCAGGCGATTGCAGTCCCACCCAGCTGGATGACGGTGGAGAGGCGCTGGAGAAGGATGGAGTGGTTAACCATGTCAAAGGCTGCAGACAAGTCAAGAAGGACGAGGAGGGATAGTTTACCTTTGTCACAGTCACAACAGATGCCATTTGTGACTTTCATGAGAGCCGTTTCGGTACTGTGGCAAGGGCGGAAACCTGATTGGAGGGGGATTCAAACATGGAATTGTGGGAAAGATGGGCAAGGATTTGGGAGGCGACAACACATTCAAGGACTTTGGAGAGGAAAGGGAGGTTGGAGATGGGGTGGTAGTTTGCAACGACGGAGGGATCAAGGGTGGGTTTTTTGAAGAGAGAGGTGATAACGGCAGATTTGAGGGAGAGAGGGCCAGTACCTGAGGAGAGAGAACCGTTAACAATGTCAGCTAATATGGGAGCCAGAAAAGGCAGTTGGGTGGCCAGCAGTTTAGTGGGAATAGTGTTGAGGGAGCAGGAGGTGGGTCTCATGGACAAGATGAGTGCAGAGAGGCCATGAGGGGAGATCGGAGAGAAACTGGAGAAAGATGTGAGTTCAGGGTTAGGGCAATGGGGAACCTTAGAGGAAGTTTGGCCCAGTGGGCTAGGGGAAGGAAGGGAAGTGGCAGAGGCAGCTGAATGGACTGTCTCAATCTTAGAGACAAAGAAGTCCATGAGCTCCTCACACTTGTCATTGGAGGTGAGGGTGGAGGAGACAGGGGAGAGGGGTTTAAGAAGACGGTTAGCAGTAGAGAATAGGAGCTGGGGTTTATCTTTGCATTCCAGAATGATCCTGGAATAGTGAGCAATTTTAGCAGACGAAAGCAGGACCCGATAATGCTTTATGTTGTCCAGCCAGATCTGGCGGTGAATGGCTAAACCAGTTGTCCGCCGAATCCGTTCAAGTCTGCGACCCTTGGACTTAAGGGAGCGAAGATGAGAGCCGTACCAGGGGTAACGGCCAGGATGAGAGAGGGTAATTGTTTTAGTAAGGACTAGGACATCAAAGGTGGTGGTGAGGATGTGGTTGAGCAGATCGGTAGCTACAGAAATGTCATGGTGAATGGAGGGCTAAAGGCTGGACAGTTGGGATTTCATAAGTGCAGTTGTAAAAGAGTTGGGAGAGAGTTGTTTCCGGGGGCAGACACAGAAGGACAGAAGGAAGTAGGATTGTGGGGGGGAGGGCGGAAGGGGGATGTGGGTGGAGAGTGCTGCGAGGAAATGGTCAGAGATGGCCTTATCTGCGATTGGCACGATGGGAGTAGCGAGGCCACAAGAGATGGCAAGGTCGAGGGGGTGGCCGTGAATATGGGTTGGGGAGCTGACATGGAGGGAGAGATTAAGGGAGGATAGGAGACTAGTGAACTCAGAGGATGGAGAGCATGATGAATTGAGATGGACTCACACTCAAAAAGGTACCGTCATACACATCTGGGATGTATCCCTGGTCCGACCACTGTTTCTTTTAGCACCTTTTTAAAAATTCATTCACAGGATGTTGACGTCGCTGGTAAGGCCAGCATTTATTGCCCATTCCTAATTGCCCTTCAGAAGGTGGTGGTGAGCTGTCTTCGTGGGCCGCTGCAGTCTGTGTAGTGAAGGTACTCCCACAGTGCTATTAGGGAGGTAGTTCCAGGATTTTGACTCCGCGACGATGAAGGAACGGCGATATATTTCCAAGTCAGGATGGTGTGTGACTTGGAGAGGAACTTGCAGGTGATGGTGTTCCCATGCACCTGCTGCCCTTGTCCTTCTAGGTGGTCGAGGTTTCGGGTTTGAGAGGTGCAGTCGAAGAAGCCTTGGTGAGTTGCTGCAGTGCTACTTGCAGATGGTACACATTGCAGCCACGGTATGCCGGTGGTGGAGGGAGTGAATGTTTAAGGAATGTTTCTTATTCTGTTCACAATAAATAGGTGGTAGGGTCTTCCGAAGGGACTATCGCTTCCCAGAAGCAGCCAATCAAGATCTGGAAATAGTGCTGTAGGTGCCAATCAACACCCCAATGCTCTACCTTGAACTAATGTCCCTGACATAAAGTGTAACACTACTGCCAGCACCATTAACTGCAATTTCTATCATGATTCACTTGGTAAATGTATTTTTCATGCATGCTCATATACTTCATAATCTGATGGTGTTTATGTTGAAACAGCTGAGGCACAAAGGCTGCCAAGATTACTGACATCATTCCCGGTGGGATAATACAATGGGTGTGTATAAGGCAAATGACAAAACAGGAGACAGATTTTGACAAATTAATTTTATTGTGAAAAGTGAATTATTGCTTCAACAGATACAAAACAAACTCTTTTCAGTTCAAAGCTTCGATGGCTGCATCTTTTGTTTCTACAAAAGATTTCCTGGCAACCAAAAAAAACGGAACTTGTCCCAATAATCACCTGTGTGAGCAAAATCCTGGTATATCCTCTTGCTCCATAACATTGACAATCTGTTAAATACAAACATACAAAATTGACGAGCAGGAAAAGAGCAGCTGGTCCATCAAGCCTGCCCCACACTCAAGATGGTTTGAGCATCATGACGAGGCACTTCCTACCTCCCCCGCCCCGTAGTTGTGTAATCTCCTGGGAGAGGCAAAAAAAAAGTTTCAAATGTTGTGAAAAAGAAAGTTCTCATCAAACCGTGTGTCTGCAGCTTCCCTATTGGTTCAATGTCTAAGTGTACTGCTTGGCAACCATGCAGAATAGTAGGTTCCCAAGTCTGATTCCTAGTCTGTGCTGGATTAGATCTCAGCTGCAACGAGGGTACGGGTGCTACATTTAGCCTCAGCGTCCTGTGCTAGGGAAGAGAAAATAGAAACAAAGAAACATAGAAGACAGGAGCAGGAGTAGGCCATTCGGCCCCTCGAGCCTGCTCCGCCATTTAATGAGATCATGGCTGATCATCCAAATTCAGTACCCTGTCCCTGCTTTCTCCCCATATCCCTTCATCCCTTTAGCCTTAAGAAATATATCCAACTCCTTTTTGAATATATTTAATGAATTGGCCTCCACTGCCTTCTGTGGTAGAGAATTCCACAGGTTCACCACTCTCTGGGTGAAGAAATTCCTCCTCATCTCAGACCTAATTGGCTTACTCCTTACCCTTAGACTGTGACCCCTAGTTCTGGACTCCCCGACCATCGGGAACATCCTTCCTGCATCTAGTCTGTCTAGTCATAAATACAGCCATGGTTCCCACTTGTGCTATCCAGTAGACTCTTGTCGATATTGGCTCAGGGCAGGATTGGTTTGCTTACTGATACTCATTGTCTAGGCTCACATGAGGAATGACCAGATAAGGAACAGGAAGATACCAAAGAACATAAGAACATAAGAAATAGGAGCAGGAGTAGGCCAATCGGCTGATCTGATCCTAACCGCCAATCCACTATCACAGAACCATCTCCTGAATCTAACAGAATTAGACACACGAAAAAAGAGCAGGATCAGGCTACACGGCCCCTGGGCCCGCTCCGCTACCCACAGGGCCATGACCGATCCGAACCTAGACTCATGTCCAAATTCCTGCCCGCTCCCCGTAACCCTTAATTCCCTTTACTTCTAGGAAACTGTCTATTTCTGTTTTAAATTTATGTAATGATGTAGCTTCTACAGCTTTTTGGGGCAGCATATTCCATGGACCTACCACCCTCTGAGTGAAGTATTTCCTCCTCATCTCAGTTTTGAAAGAGCAGCCCCTTATTCTAAGACTATGCCCCCTAGTTCTAGTTTCACCCATCATCGGGAACATCTTCCCCGCATCCACCCGATCCAACCCCTTCACAATCTTATATGTTTCAATAAGATCGTCTCTCATTCTTCTGAACTCCAATGAGTAGAGTCCCAACCTACTCAACCTCTCCTCATATGTCCATCCCCTCATCCCCGGGATTAACCGAGTGAACCTTCTTTGTACTGACTCGAGAGCAAGTATGTCCTTTCTTAAGTATGGACACCAAAAATGTACGCAGTATTCCAGGTGCGGTCTCACCAATACCTTGTACAACTGAAGCAATACCTCCCTATTTTTATATTCTATCCCCCTAGCAATGAAAGCCAACATTCCATTGGCCTTCTTAATCACTTGCTGCACCTGCATACTAACCTTTTGAGTTTCGTGCACCAGGACCCCCAGATCCCTTTGTACTTCAGTACTTTCCAGTTTCTTGCCATTAAGATAATAACTTGCTCTACGATTTTTCCTGCCAAAGTGCATAACCTCACACTTTCCAGTATTGTATTCCATCTGCCAAATCTCTGCCCACTTACTTAGCCTGTCTATGTCCCCTTGAAGGTTTTTTATGTCCTCCTCACTCACTACTTTCCCTCCCATCTTAGTATCATCTGCAAACTTTGATATGTTACACTCGGTCCCCTCCTCCAAATCGTTAATATAGATTGTAAAGAGTTGGGGACCCAGCACTGACCCCTGCGGAACACCACTGGTTACTGATTGCCAGTCTGAGAATGAACCATTTATCCCAACTCTCTGCCTTCTGTTAGATAGCCAATCCTCTGCCAATCCTCTATCCATGCCAGAATATTACCCCCAATCCCGTGATTTTTTATCTTAAGCAATAATCTTTTGTGTGGCACCTTGTCAAATGCCTTTTGGAAGTCTAAATACACTACGTCCACTGGTTCCCCTTTATCCACCCTATACGTTACTTCCTCAAAGAACTCCAGCAAATTTGTCAAACATGACTTCCCCTTCATAAAACCATGCTGACTTTGTCCTATTAAATTATGACTATCCAAATGTCCTGTTACTGTCTCCTTAATAATGGACTCCAATATTTTACCTACCACAGATGTTAGGCTAACCGGTCTATAGTTTCCAGCCTTCTGTCTACTGCCCTTTTTAAATAAGGGTGTTACATTAGCAGTTTTCCAGTCTGCCGGGACCTTTGCTGAGTCCAGGGAGTTTTGGAAAATTATTACCAATGCATCCACAATCCCTACCGCCACTTCCCTCAAGACCCTAGGATGTAAGCCATCAGGTCCAGGTGATTTATCCGCCTTGAGTCCCATTATTTTACCGAGTACCACTTCCTTAGTGATTTTGATCGTGTTTAGCTCCTCCCCCCCTTTAGCCCCCTGTTTGTCCAGTGTTGGGATATTCTTAGTGTCTTCTACTGTAAAGACTGATGTAAAATATTCATTCAGTGTTTTTGCCATCTCCATATTTCCCACCATTAATTTCCCGGTCTCATGCTCTAAGGGACCAACATTTACTTTAGCCACCCTTTTTCTTTTTATATAACTATAAAAACTCTTACTATCTGTTTTTATATTTTTTGCTAATTTACTTTCATAATCTATCTTCCCTTTCTTAATCAATCTTTTTGTTATTTTTTGCTGTCTTTTAAAGTTTTCCCAATCCTCTATCCTCCCACTAGATTTGGCTACCTTATATGCCCTTGTTTTTAGTCGAATACTATCCTTAATTTCTTTACTTAGCCATGGATGGCTGTCTTTTCTTTTACACCCTTTTCTTCTCAGTGGAATATATTTTTTTTGGAAGTTGTAAAATAACTCCTTAAATGTACACCACTGATCATGTATCGTCTTACCCTTTAATCTATTTTCCCAATCCACTCTACTCAATTCCACTCTCATACCTTCATAGTCTCCTTTATTCAAGCTTAGCACGCTTGTTTGAGATCCAACTTTCTCACCCTCTAATTGAATATGGAATTCAACCATGTTATGGTCACTCATTCCAAGGGGATCCTTTACTAGGACATTTTTAATTAATCCCATCTCGTTACACAGGACCAGATCTAAGGTTGCTTGCCCCCTGGTCGGTTCAGTTACATACTGCTCAAGAAACCCATCCCTAATACACTCAATGAACTCATCCTCAAGGCAGCCCTGCCCAATTTGATTTGTCCAATTAATATGATAGTTAAAATCCCCCATAATTATAGATGTTCCCTTATTACAAGCCTCAACTATTTCCTGAGAACAGCTGAAATCCATGAAACAGGAATCAACTATTTGGTGGGAAGTGGGGGCGGGGGGAGGGGGAGGAGGCAGGTGGTGGAGGGAGAAGTCAGAGGGGCAACTCAAAAAAACATTATGCATCCACTAATTTTGCATTATGAATTAGATTGGTTCGGTAATATTCACAAGGTGAAGACTAAAAGTGATATTTTGAGGTTTGTTAATCCTACCATTCTGATATTTTCCCAGTTTAATTTCCATTTCAGCAACACAGTCAATCTTTCAGTGTAGACATAGTTTTTAGTTTTAGGCACCAGAGTGAGGCTTTTCCAGCTATGTTCTCTACCGTTTCTGCCAACCTTTGTGGCTGTGACAAAGGTAAACTATCCCTTCTTGTCCTTCTCGACTTGTCTGCAGCCTTTGACATGGTTGACCACTCCATCCTCCTCCAATGTCTCTCCTCCGTCATCCAGCTGGGTGGGACTGCATTCGCTTGGTTCCAGTCTTACCTATCTAATCGTAGCCAGAGAATCACCTACAATGGCTTCCGCAGAGATACCACAAGGATCAGTGCTTGGGCCTCAGCTATTCACAATCTACATCAATGATTTGGATGAGGGGGACCAAATGTAAGATATCCAAGTTTGCTGATGATACAAAGCTGGGTGGGAATGTAAGTTGTGAGGAGGATGCAAGGAGGCTTCAAGGGGATATAGACAGGCTAAGTGAGTGAGCAAGAACATGGCAAATGGAATATAATGTGGAGAAATGTGAAGTTATCCACTTTGGTAGGAAAAATAGAAAAGCAGAGTATTTTTTAAATGGTGAGAGATTGGGAAATGTTGGGTGTTCAGAGGGACCTGGGTGTCCTTGTACATGAATCACTGAAAGTTAACATGCAGGTACAGCAAGCAATTAGGAAAGCAAATTGTTAAGTCTGTGAATTATTTAGTTAATTAAGACACAGACTAATGAGTAACAATAAAAACAGGTCTTTACTGGTTGGAGGTAGGGACTATACTGAATACAAGATTACTGCACAGTGCTTATATACCGGTGTGTTCACCCCCGGTATTACGTCTACAGCAGCCTGAGAAAGTCGTACATCTCTTAAGGTGGAACAGGCTTAAGCTCTCTTAAGGTGGAACAGGTTACATACACAACACTCCTCCCTTCTTAGCTTTATAGTCATCCCCCCCATTTAACATAACGTAATAACATATATACATATATAACTTCATGTTTAACGTAACATATCACAGATTCAGTCTCTGCGGAAAACAGTTCACAGATTCAATCTCTGTGGTGTAGTCGGTTCACGTTACTCATTCAATAGTCCTTTCATGGATTTAACAGCTTGAACTTCCGAACTGATTTGGCTCCGTTCGGAGGGACCACGTGTGTGATCTGGTAGAGGTGATAATGGTTCAGATGGGTCATCTTCTGTTTTTACTTTTCCTTTTCTGCTTCTTGGAGACTCTCTGGGCTCCATTGTCAGCTGCCACAGCTGCCAGCTGCATGCGCAGTTCCTCCTTCTCTTCCTCCTGTTTCCGTCGTAGAGCCAGCTTCTCCCGATGTTCCGTAGACTTTTGGTGCTCCTCCATGATTTCTGCACTTTGGGAGTCGAAGTTACAAGCTGGGCAGGACATCGTAATATTCGGTGTCGTCCACCAGGTCATGGTAATATTCGGTGTCGTCCTGAGCTAGACCAGTGAGAGGGTCGTCTATTTCCTCCATACCCAGCTGGACGTTAGCCAGCTCTTGTTCCAAATCCAGACATCTTTCCTGAAGAGACTTCTTCATGTGTACCTCTGCATCCAGCTTTTTCTGGGCTTTCAGCAAGTCGTTTACTAGTGACCTCATTTGTGATTTTAATACTTCAACTTCCTTTGGAGATTGATTGATCGGACTATGCAATCCCTCTACCGGAGCAGCTGTTTCAGCGGTCTGTTGTTCTACATTGACGTGAGTCAGCGTACTTTTGGCATCCAATGGCTGCTCTGTTGCAGTCGTTTCAGTCTGTGTCGTCACATCAGCCATCTCAATTACTTTTGAGAGCTCCGAACCCTTTTCCTTTGAAGATCGCAGCTCGTGTTCAAGTTTTTTCCATTTCAGAGTCTTGTCCCTCAGCATATGAAGGAGTTGGCTGACCGTTAACTCTTCTGACACCAGATTATGGCACGCACCTTCAGAACCTGAATCAGCTTTGATTCGTTCGGCCTCCTCGCGCAGATGGTTGGTGTGCTCCTGCTCCATTTTCTCCATCAGTTGCTTCTGTTGACTTTCCAGATTCTCCCACTCTGTAACAAAGAACTTTTTTATTTCATTCATCTCTTGCTCAAAACGGCGAATCATTTGTTCTAATTGCTGTTGTAGTTTGAAATGGAGTTGAGTTCGAGCCCAGTGTCCCTCAAAAATGTGCATATCAGTAGACTTGACAGACTCAGAATTCTCTGTTAAACTATGTTGTTGTTGCTCAGTGGAATTCTGTGCTGAAACTTTGTCTTTTGCACATGGGTTGGTCTTACCATCATCAGTTCTAGAGTCTGGGCTGATTATCTGCACCGAGTTCTCACTCTTTATGGCTTTTAGCGAATGCCAGTCCATATTTATGTTTCTAAACCACTCCCGGCCTAGTAGTGGTGGACCTCCCTCCGGTAGCACATATAAGTCCACTATTTGACTTCCTTCACCCTTGTTGGCCACTGCAACCTTTATTGTCCCGATGGGGTACACTCTCTGCCCCGTGTAGGTTGTCAATATAATCTCCGTATCCTGTAGGGGAATATGTTGGAATAACCTTCTGTAATCTTTCTTATTCATGACCGACAATGCCGATCCAGTGTCCAATTCCATTTTTACTTGGACTCCTTCTATCTGAAGAGTAACCCAAATTGTCTGGAGGTCTGCACCCTTACCAACGTTGAGTACCCTTAAGCTAGCCAGTTCAATACTGCTAGCGTCTGAATCGGACTCCTGTTCGGCCACCTTGTGTACCTTTGCGTATTTCCCTTGCGGTGACTTCTTGTTGCTGGTCTTCTTCCCTGACCTGCATACTCTAGCTATGTGTCCAAGCCTACCACAAGTTCTACATTCTTGGTTTTTAAACCAACACTGGTTCTGATCATGCGTTGTCTTTCCACAACGATAACATTTGCCAGAACTCACACCCAATTTGTGTGCACTGAGCTCCGGTGACCGTAGCTGCATTACTGCCATGCCTCTCGCTGCGGCTTCGTGTGCTGCTGCCATAGTGACCGCCTTCTCAAGCGTCAGCTCATTCTCCTCGAGCAGTCGCTTTTGTGTATCCTGTTTAAATAAACCACACACAAATTTGTCTCGTAGTGCATCTGTCAGTCCCGTTCCAAACTGGCAATATTTCGCTAATTTACGCAATTCCAGCAAATATTCAGCATTGCTTTCATGCTGTAGCTGCCTTCTGTCGTAAAATTTAAATCGTTCCGCTAGCATCAGCGGCGTGGGGTTTAGATGATCTTTCAGGACAGTAACAATCTCATCGAACGTCTTATCCGCCGTGGAATAACTGCCGCAGGGTAAGAACCTGACTCGTCGCCAGTGTTAAGTCTGTGAATTATTTAGTTAATTAAGACACAGACTAATGAGTAACAATAAAAACAGGTCTTTACTGGTTGGAGGTAGGGACTATACTGAATACAAGATTACTGCACAGTGCTTATATACCGGTGTGTTCACCCCCGGTATTACGTCTACAGCAGCCTGAGAAAGTCGTACATCTCTTAAGGTGGAACAGGCTTAAGCTCTCTTAAGGTGGAACAGGTTACATACACAACACAAATGGTATGTTGGGCTTTATCACAAGAGGATTTGAGTATAAGAGTAAAGACATCTTACTGCAATTATATAGGGCCCTGGTGAGACCACACCTGGAGTATTGTGTACAATTTTGGTCTCCTTACCTAAGGAAGGATATACTTGCCATAGAAGGAGTGCAATGAAGGTTCACCAGGCTTATTCCTGGAATGGGGGGGATTGTCCTATGAGGAGAGATTGAGTAGACTAGGCCTATATTCTCTAGAGTTTAGAAAAATGAGAGGTGATCTCATTGAAACATACAAAATTCTTACAGGGCTTGACAGGGTAGATACAGGGAGGATGTTTCCCCTGGCTGGGGAGTCTAGAACCAGGGGTCACAGTCTCAGAATAAGGGGTCGGCCATTTAGGACTGAGATAAGGAGAAATGTTTTCACTCAGAGGGTGGTGAATCTTTGGAATTCTCTACCCCAGAGGGCTGTGGCGGCTCAGTCATTGAGTATATTCAAGACAGAGATCGATAGATTTTTGAATATTAAGGGAATCAAGGGCTATGGGGATAGTGCAGGAAAGTGGAGATGAGGTAGAAGATCAGCCATGATCTCATTGAATGGCGGAGCAGGCTCGAAGGGCCAAATGGCCTACTCCTGCTCCTATTTCTTATGTTCTTATGTTTTTCCCGCTCCTGCATTGTTACCTCTGGTGTCCACCAAGACCCCCTCCTATTTCTCATCTACATGCTGCCCATTGGCGACATCATCCAAAAACACAGCGTCAGTTTCCACATGTATGCTGACGACACCCAGCTCTACCTCACCACCATTTCTCTTGATCCCTCCACGGTCTCTCAATTGTCAGACTGCTTGTCCGACATCCAGTACTGGATGAGCAGAAATTTTCTCCAGTTAAATATTGGGAAGACCAAAGCCATTGTTTTCGGTCCCCGCCACAAACTCCGTTCCCTAGCCACTGACCCCCTCCCTCTCCCTAACATCTGTCTGAGGCTGAACCACACTGTTTGCAACCTTGGTGTCATATTTGACCCTGAAATGAGCTTCTAACCACATATCCGCAGCATAACTAAGACCGCCTATTTCCACCTCAGTAACATCGTCCATCTCCGTCATTGCCTCAGCTCATCTGCTGCTGCAACTCTCATCCATGCCTTTGTTACCTCTAGACTTGATTATTCCAATGCACTCCTGGCTGGGCTCCCACATTCTACCCTATGTAAACTTGAGGTCATCCAAAACTTGGCTGCTCATGTCCTAACTCGCACCAAGTCCCGTTCACCCATCACCCCTGTGCTCGCTGACCTACATTGTCTCCCGGTTAAGCAACACCTCAATTTCAAAATTCTCATCCTTGTTTTCAAATCCCTCCATGGCCTCGCCCCTCACTATCTCTGTAATCTCCTCCAGCCCTCACAACCCCGCCGAGATATCTGCGCTCCTCTAATTCTGCCCTCTTGAGCATCCCTGATTATAATCGCTCAACCATTGGTGGCCGTGCCTTCTGTTGCCTAAGCTCTGGAATTCCCTCCCTAAACCTCTCCACCTCGTTACCTCGCTTTCCATTTTTAAGTCGCTCCTTAAAACCTACCTCTTTGATCATCTGCCCTAATTTCTCCTTATGTGGTTCGGTGTCAAATTTTTGTCTTATAATACTCATGTGAAGCACCTTGGGACGTTTTACCACATTAAAGGCGCTATATAAATATATGTTATTGTTGTTGTTGTTGTTGTTATGTCCTATGGTTTTATATGCCAGAGAAGTGAACCAACTGAAACCAGACTCTGCATTGATAAATGTAGAAAAATTGAAAATTTGGAAAAAGCTGCACTCCTACAATACCAATACTGAAAACTGCTGGCACTTTTTTCCCCAGAGTCCCTAATACCCTGTTGCACATTAATAAAACTTGGCAGATTTTCTGCTCCCATGCATAGAAGTGTGCACCAAATGCGGGAGATGGGTTGAGTCAGTACCAGAAATGTGCTACCTGGTATTTCACCCCCACTCCCCCCGCTCCCCGCCCCAGTGCCACTAAAGGTCTCAAAACCATGTAAATTGGGGTGGGCCCTGAATGGCCCACACTTCCCTCTAGTTTGTTCCTCCAGTGCGATATCATCGCTGTGCTCCTTAACAAAGCAGGTGCACTTGGAAATGGGCTTCCTGTCTGCAGAAGAAAAGTTCTCAAGACTGTGATGTCCCTTGTCGGAGAATTAGTATTTTTTGAACATTTGGCTTAGTCATATGCTGCATTTTGTGGGTTTCACTGTTCCTTTGTCCTTTTCTCAGTTTACTGCTGATATTGATATTTTCTGTGTGTCTGCACCTCCTGGTCAGGGGAATTACCCACTGCTAGAAACTGTCTGTCGTTTGGGAACTCTCATCTTGTCCTCAGAGAGCTGGAGGATAAGGAGATGGGAAAATGGCTGTTTGACTGAAGTTGAGTCATTCAATCAGGCAATGAAGAGTCTGTTCGCTTCTCAATTGGCATTGGGAAGGTGGGCCGCGAGGATAGACGTATTGGTGGACCAATGGAGGGGGCGGGGCAGTGGGAGACGGGAGGTCATGTGATGAAACCTCCAGGAATACGTCCAATCAGAGTCGCCAACCCTAACTATCTTGGTAGTACTACATGCGTGAGCAGAGGCTGGTGCACTTACATCGGAGGAGAGTTCAGCGGACGCACCCCTACCCAAGCAGTCAGGTGTACAGACAAGGGTACAATTACTTGGGCAGGTACAAGGAGCTTTGTCTTTGGCGCTTACACTTCACCAGGGAGGCAGTCTCACCACTGTGCCATCTTCTGAAGTCAGACTTCCATATTTTGTCCACAAGTGGGACTCCTCTGCCCATGGTGGAGAAAGCCACCACTGCCTTGAACTTCTATGTTGCTGGCTCCTTTCTAACTGCTTCAGGTGAGATCTATCAGATCAGCCAGTCTGCAGTGCACTGCTGCATACATCAACTCACTGATGATTAGTTGCCAAAGCAAAGGACCTCTTCAGCAGCAAGAGTGGCTGTCTTCCCAAAGGCGCAGAGTCCTTTCGTCAGCGTAGTAACTGTGATAAAAATGATAACATCCGGGAAGTTATGTCATCACTTCCTGTGAACTATGAACTATGAACTATGAACTGTGTACATACCTCACTTCCTGTAAATGTCACTTCCTGTTGGACTGGTATAAATACTGGTCTGTTCAGTATTGTAAGAGGCTTCTACCAGAGGCATGGTAAAGACCTCTCTTGTATATAGTGTGTTTATAAGTTACTTAAAGCTTACTTTAAAGTTACTTGATGGTAAGTCTCCTTTTTCTTACATCAATTTAAGTAACTTAGTATTTACACTGACAAATACTAGACCTTCAGACAAACTCGGAAGTTAAGGATCCAGGGAACCACCCATCATGGAGAAAATCCTTAGACCTATTCGTCTGGACTTGGACCCGAATACACCAGCAGCTGGCAGGGTATGGAAGCATTGGTATCGTACTTTTGAGAATTTTCTGGATGAATGTAAAGTGGATGCTCCTGCTAAATTGAAGATACTTGTCAATTATGTGACCCCAAAAGTGTTCGAATATGTTGATGACTGGGATAGTTACGAAGAGGTGATTCGGGCACTTAAGAAACTGTATGCGAAGACCCCAAATGAGGTCTATGCTAGACATCTACTGGCCACAGCCCGACAAGGGCCAGGGGAATCAATTGACGAATTCCTGCAAGAACTTCGCAGGCTCAGCGTAGATTGTAACTTTCAGGCAGCCTCAGCTGAACTGTACCGCCAAGAAATGATTCGTGATGCTTTCATCTGCGGGATTGCCTCTCCATTTATACGCCAGCGTCTACTAGAAAGTAAAACACTTGAGCTACAAAAAGCTTTTGACCTAGCTTGTTCACTGGATTTGGCAAAGAGAAATGCAGACCTCTATCAGCTGCCCAGATCTCGATCTGCTGCTGTAGCTGCAACCAGACAATTCAAGCGGTCTCAGGTGAACCCTATCATGGGGGAATCTAATTCTGATAATTCTGATGAAGAAGAGGAGGACGACCCCACTTTAGCAGCCTCTTGGCAATCTAGGAAGGAATGCTTCTTTTGTGGAGATGCTTTTCACCCTAGGAAAACCTGCCCTGCTCGCAATGCAATCTGCAGTTATTGCGGGAAAAAAGGACACTTTGCTAAAGTTTGCCTATCAAGGGCCTCTACGAGGGCCAATCCAGCTAAGGCCTACCGAACTGCCCCAATTAGGGCCTATCAAGATGCTCCAGCTAGGACCTATCAAGCTTCCTCTCGAGCTCTCTCCCGAAGAAGCACACCGAGAGTTTTAGCCACTCTCTGTGCAACGACACCAATTACAGCTGCTTGCCCACAGAACCTGTCTCAGGCAGCCACAAAAATTTCAATTAAAGGGCATACCTTAGATGCCTTAATTGACTCAGGAAGTACTGATAGTTTCATTAAGGAACAGATTGTTGCGAAATTGAAACTACATGTCTTCCCATCGGACCAGGCAATTGCGATGGCCCAGTCATCACTTAATACCAGAATCTCCGGCTTTTGTGTTGTTGATATGACACTTCATGGTCGTATGTATCCCTCCACCCGACTTTCGGTGCTCAAAGACTTATGTAGTGATCTCCTCTTAGGGCTGGACTTCCAAAAACAGCATAAGAAACTCACCATTGAGTTTGGTGGATCCAAACCCGGACTTACTATTTCTAATATACCATCTAAATTACCATTTTGTGCATTATCAGCAGCTTCACTTAATGAACCCTCATTATTTGCCAGTATTCCGCCTCAATGCCAACCGATAATAACGAAATCGCGGCGCTTTAATCAGGAAGACCAATCTTTTATTGCGGCTGAAATCTCTCGACTTCTAGCAGAGGATATCATTGAACCATGTTCGTCGCCCTGGCGGGCTCAAGTCGTCATTGTCAAGAACCCTCTAAAACCTCACAAACAGCGACTATGCATCGATTATTCGCAAACCATCAATCAATATACCGACTTGGACGCCTACCCATTGCCACGCATTGATGATATGGTTAATAAACTGGCCGAATACAAAGTGTTCTCAACTTACGATTTAAAAAGTGCCTATCATCAGTTACCCTTGAAGGTCTCAGATAAGCAGTACACAGCCTTTGAGGCTAATGGACGGCTGTACCAATTTCGTCGCCTCCCATTCGGGGTTACTAATGGAGTGGCTGTCTTTCAACGGGCAATGGATGGCCTGGTTAAGCAGGAAAACCTAAGGGACACTTTTCCCTATCTTGATAACATTACCATTGCAGGTCACGATCAACAGGAACACGACTCCAACCTCCAAAAATTTCGGGATGCCCTCCATCGCCGTAATTTGACCCTGAATGAATCCAAATCTGTTGAGTCGCAACCGACCATCAACATCCTTGGCTACTGCGTAGGCAATGGTATCATTAAGCCAGACCCAGAAAGACTTCGCCCGCTCCAAGAGCTCCCGTCACCTAAGAATCCGGCTTCTTTACGTCGGGCTCTCGGTCTGTTTGCATACTACGCTAAATGGATTCCTCATTTTTCGGACGAAATCCAACCCTTGCTGCATGCTAGATCATTTCCACTGGGAACAGCGGCTGTTGCAGCCTTTAACCTTCTCAAAAAACAGTTGGAGAAAGCGGCTCTTCACTCCATTGATGAGAATCTCCCTTTCGTGGTTGAATGTGATGCCTCGGAGGTGACGATCTCGGCTACTCTGAATCAGGAAGGTCGTCCTGTAGCATTTATGTCCAGGACCTTACAAGGTGCCGAGCTACATTATCCTCCGGTTGAGAAAGAAGCCACAGCCATCATAGAGGCAGTACGGAAGTGGAACCATTTTCTAGCTCGCCAGCACTTTACGTTGATCACGGACCAACGATCAGTCGCCTTCATGCTCGATAATCGAAAACGAACCAAAATTAAGAATAATAAAATACAACTTTGGAGGATGGAACTGGCCTCTTTTGGTTATACCATTCTCTATCGGCCTGGCAAGGAGAATGTGGCACCGGACACCCTCACACGGGCATTCTGCTCCACTATGTCATCCTCCACTCTCATGGATGTCCACAATGGTTTGTGTCATCCTGGCGTTACGCGCATGCTACATTTCGTACGATCACGGAATCTCCCTTTTTCCACTGGAGATGTAAAGAAAATATGCTCAGAATGCCGGCTTTGTGCGGAATTAAAACCTCAGTTCTTCCGCCCCTCAGATGGTATACTCATACATGCAACCCAACCGATGCAACGACTTAGCATCGATTTTAAGGGCCCAGTGCCCTCTTCAACTCGGAACACATATTTGCTCACCATGATCGACGAATATTCACGTTTTCCGTTTGCCTTCCCCTGCTCCAATATGCTGGCGTCCACAGTAATCTGCTGCCTTGAGCAGGTATTTTCTCTCTGTGGCATGCCGGCTTATATTCACTCAGATCGGGGTCCATCCTTTATGTCAAGGGAACTCAAGGACTACCTCTCAGAACGGGGAATTGCTACAAGCAAAACAACACCATACCATCCCATCGGAAATGGGCAGGTAGAGAGGTATAACGGTATCATCTGGAATTCCGTACGTCTCGCTTTAAGATCTCGGGGCCTACCAGACCAGCAATGGGAAACAGTGCTTCCGGATGCATTGCACTCTATACGGTCCCTGCTTTCTACAGCCACAAATACTACACCTCATGAGCGGTTCTTTGGATTCCAGTGTCGCTCATCTCATGGGACATCACTCCCATCATGGCTAACTACTCCTGGACCTGTATTACTCCGAAGATACGTTCGGACGTCTAAAAATGACCCTCTTGTAGATGAGGTCGAACTAACCGATGCCAACCCCACCTATGCAAACATACGATATTCCGACGGCCGAGAATCTACCGTATCATTACGGGATCTGGCTCCCTGCCCACCAGGACCTAGTGGGACATCAGGTGATGGCATTTCACCAGGAAACTCTTGGGACCTATCGGGTACCCCTCTCCAGGATCCTGATCGGACACCAACTAGCTTGGTGCCGGTAGAACCCCGTGCTCAAGGTTGCGACCCTCCCAGTACCGCGCATGAAAGTACTGATCCGCCACAGACCAGCTCTGCACCTCCCTCTGAACAGAGGCAGTCCGACTTTGAACCTATTGGGGCTCATACTCGAAGCCATGATCTCCCCGACCCTTCACAGGGCAATCCAGGCCACACAGACTCTGACCAATGGCCAACCGCATGTAAGCGGACCAGCGACCCTCTACGACGGGAATCCAAACGGGTGCGACTCTTCCTTGGTCGGCGGCTGCGGACCAAAAGGTAGACCACAGCCTCCTAATCCTGCAGGAGGGAAGAATGTGATAAAAATGATAACATCCGGGAAGTTATGTCATCACTTCCTGTGAACTATGAACTATGAACTGTGTACACACCTCACTTCCTGTAAATGTCACTTCCTGTTGGACTGGTATAAATACTGGTCTGTTCAGTATTGTAAGAGGCTTCTACCAGAGGCATGGTAAAGACCTCTCTTGTATATAGTGTGTTTATAAGTTACTTAAAGCTTACTTTAAAGTTACTTGATGGTAAGTCTCCTTTTTCTTACATCAGTAACATTTATGAATAGGAAGTACCTACATTCCATCAACAAGCATCAGAACTACATCATACAGGTGAATGCCAGATACCCTGGAAGCAGCTATGATGTATTTACTCTTCCTCAGTCAACAGTGCCATCATTATTTCAAAGCAGTTTTGCCCAAAATGGATATATGTTGGACGACCAGGAATACTCTGTTGAGCTGTAGTTGTTGAGACTAGTGTAGAATCCAAGAACTGAAGCAGGAAATCAAACATTAAAAGTGCAGTGGGACACAGGATTGTTACTATCTCTGAAACCTCCTCCAGGCCTACATTCTCGATTTTCAATGTCCCACCATTGGCGGCTGTGCCTTCAGCTGCCTAGGCCCTAAGTTCTAGAATTCCCTTCCTAAACCTCTCTGCCTCTCTCTACTCCTTTAAGACGCTTCTTCAAATCTACCTCTTTGACCAATCTTTTGGTCACCTGTCCTAATAAGAACATTAGAAATAGGAGCAGGAGTAGGCCATTTGGCCGTTTGATAAGATCGTGGCGCCTGTCCCTCCTCCTCCTTTTCCTCGTCCTCCTCCTGAGGTGGTCCCGCAATCCCTGGTGGCAAGGGCTACGCCCTCATAATGGCCAAGTTGCAGAGCATGCAGCAGACCACCACGAAATGGGACACCCACTCAGTCGGGTACTGGAGAGCTCCTCCCGAGCGGCAAAGGCAGCGGAACCATTGCTTCAGTCAGCCGATGGTCTGCTCGATGATGTTCCTGGTGGCAACATGGCTCTCATTATATGAGTGCTGGGCAGGAGTGTTGGGGTTGCGGAGGGGAGTCATGAGCCAGGTGGAAAGCAGATAGCCCTTGTCTCCGAGCTTGATGTGGTGGCTGGAAGAATGCTGGCACACCAGTCTGGTGCAGGAGAAGGCATCATGGCTGCTGCCAGGATAGCGAGCATTGACAGTGAGGAGTTGCTGTGTGTGGTCACACACCAACTACACATTAAGTGAGTGGTAGCCTTTGTGGTTACGGAAAATCTCAGGATTTTTATGCGGTGCCTGCAAAGCCACATGGGTGCAGTCAATGGCGCCCTGCACCACTGGGAATTCCGCTATCCTGGCAAAGCCTCATGCACGCTTGTCCTGCTTCTCTCTGGTGATGGGCAAGCCAATGTAGTCCCTTTTCCTACTGTAGAGAGCCTCAGTGACTTTGGATGCAGCAATGGATGACTAACTGCGAGATGTTAGCTATGTCTCCTGCTGCAGACTGGAAGGATCTGTTGGCAAAGAAATTGAGGGCCACGGTGACCTTGACTGCCACTGGGAGAATCGTGGTCGCCCTGGTCTGAGGCTGGAGGTCTGGTTGCAGGAGGTAGCAGAGTTTTGTGTCCACTTCCTTGGTAAAGCGGAGCCTTCTAGTACACTGCTCCTCACTTAATTGAAAGTCAGAGAAGTGCTCTTGGAAGACCCTAGTTGGGTAAGGTCTCCTGTTGAGAGCCCTGATGGCCCTCCTCCTCTCTCTCCGCACACATTCCCATCTTTCTCGCTGCCTCTGCTCCCTCCGCCATAGATCCTGGAGGGCGAGGTCAAATGCCAGTACAGCCCCCATTAATCTTAGCAGGTGTTGTAGTTTGAATCTTTCCAGAAATAATTATACAGTTTTGTACTTGCCAGAAGACTCCTGATACCAAAGAACCTTGAAATTACTAAAGAAAACTGTTGCAGTAGCAGGAACTAACACACAGCCACTCAAACTTCACAAACCTGTCAGGTGCAAATGATTGGTGATGATCCCTTTAAATAGCGTCACTGGAGCCGGCTTCCTGCTGCTGCACGCCCCCTCAACCTGTCGTTGTTAACTCCAGCCGGTAAGTCCATTGGCTATAAGTTGGGAGATTGGGCATTGCACACTCACTGACAGCACGAACTCCAGCCGGTAAGTCCATTGGCTATAAGGAAGTTGGGAGATTGGGCGTTGCACACTCACTGACAGCACGATCTCCATGATGGCGAGGTCCCTGGCAAGCGAGTTTAACGGCAGTGCTACCGGTAAGACCAATATGGCATGTGGCGCTGGAACTGGCATCAGATGTTGTTGCAGCTGTCAATGCCATTTTACCGCCATCTTGTGGCGCTAATGTGTGGCAGAAACCAAATGAATGTTTCCTCCAATGTGTTTTTTCTTTGAACACTTTTGTTTATTAGTCATAAAAAAGTCTGTTTGGTTGGGTGGGAGGTCATGTGATGAAACCTCCAAGAATGGCCCAGAAATTCAGGTCTCCACGGGTGAGTACACACGGGGTACTCACCCGTAGGCCCAATGGAACTGCCGGTTTCCTGCATGCACTGCGCATGCGCGGGAAACCGGCACTTCCGTTCCCTTAAAGGAAGGGGTTCAGAGTTCGAACACGTGCGCAGGAGAGGCTGCGCGTGCGCATCGAACTTAGTTTTTTTTTACAGGTTTTACCAGAAGGGTAAATCTCCAGAAGTTACACATATAAAAAGCAGGCGTAAGGCCTGCTTTTTACAAGGTAAGTGGTGAATTAATTAAAATTAAAATATTTTTTCCACAGGTTTATTATTTTTAAATACTTTAAAACAAGGTAAGTTTATTTTTAGCCCTGTTACAAAATAAAATTATTTTTTTCAAAAATGTAAATTATTGTTTAAAATAGTTATTTCATATAATTTATAGTTTATTTAAAAAATGTGATTTTTAAAAAAATGTATTTGAAGATTTAGTGATGTTTTGGGGCCCGTAGTATTTCTCTTCCTGTCAAACTGCTCCGATTGGCTCCCCATGGCCCACGTGATCCCAGGGGACGCATCGAACTAACTGCGCCCCTGGGATACGCAAGCACTGCGCGCCGGCAGCTGGAGCAGGCCCAGGATCGGAATTCCACGGGGGCCCACAGCTCAACGGCCGGCGCGCAAGGTAAGTGCAGGTCGGGGTCTTACACCCGCGGGAAGCCCCCGACCCGAATTTCTGGGCCAATACGTCTAACCAGGTTGGCAACCCTAGTTGGCATGCCTAAGTTCAATATTATGGTAATCTTGAGTCTGTTATTAACTGGGGGCATTAGGACCAAGGCTCAGAGTGGTTCTAGTATAATTACTGTATCTGTAAGGGCCCCAAACCGAACCTTTGCACAGGGGGTCCCGGCCCCCGCAAGACAAATACCAACAACAATTTGTATTTTATAGCATCTTTAAAAGTAGTAAAACATCCCAAGATGCTTCACAAGAGCGTAATGAGACAAAAAAAGACAGCCAGCCAAAGAAGTCAACATTAAGACAGGTGACCAAAAGGTTGGTCAAAGAGGTAGGTTTTAAGGAGCGACTTAAAAGAGGAGAGGTGGAGAGACAGCGAGGTTTAGGGAGGGAATTCCAGAGCTTAGGGCCTAAATGACTGAAAACACAGCCACCAATGGTGGGGAGAAGGAAGTGGAGGATGCACAAGAGGCCAGAGTTGGAGGAACGCAGAGTTCTCAGAGGGTTGTAGAGTTGGAGGAGATTACAGAGATAGGTAACGGCAAGGCCATGGAAAGATTTGAACACAAGGGTGAGAATTTTAAAATTGTGGTGTTGGTGTACCAGGAGCCAATGTAGGTCAGCAAGCACAGGGGTGATGGGTGACCAGGGCTTGGCACGGGTTAGGATTGATGTGCCTTCAATAACTCAAAGACAAGGGCCTAGAAATTGGGTATAGCCCCGCCAGCACGTTTGCGCCGAAAATTTTGCGCCCGCCACGGAGCCAGTTGTGCCCGCCCCATATTCACTTTCAGCGCCCCAAAGCGGAACCGGGCGCTGGTACAGGGTGTGTCCGCCCCGCTTGGGGCGCTGAAAGTGAATTTCAGCGCTCCCGGTCCCGCTGCGCCACCCGATGCGGTGCGGCAGGCTGCTGTACTGCAGGCCTCCCCCTTCTCTTAAGGGGGAGGTGCCTGCAACGGCCGGAGCCCCGATTGCAAGTGCCGGCAAAAGAGCCCGGCACAACGGAGAAGTGCCGGGCTCCACGGAAACCAGCCGGCAATGCCGCGGGGGGGGGGGGGTGGAGGAGGCCGGGGGAGGAGGTGCGGGCAGGCGGCCGCCGAAAAAGCGGCCGCCCCGCACCTCCACCTTAACTTGCGCCGCTAAGGCTGCAGTAAGGACCCGGTCTCCCGATGTTGTTAGCGCCCGCCACGGAAGAGGCGGCTGCTACTGAAGATGGGGATCGGCGTGGTTTCGGGCGGTACCGGGGCACTGCGCACACCGATGACGTCATCGGTGCCGGCGCAGCGCTACCGGCTAACGCCGATGTTAGGGCCCACCTAATTTCGGGCGCGACGCAACTTCCGGCGCAACCCACTCTTTCGCCCCTAATTGGGCGCAAACGCAACTGAATTTCTAGGCCAAGGAATTTAAAGGATTCAACTAAGGCTTTTAATCACTAAGAACATAGCAGCATTACAGGTCTTCCCACATCGGGCGTCTGGTAGGAATGACTCATACAGCTCCTGAGACCTTTATATGGCAAAAGACAGGGGCGTAGCCAATACACACAATAGGAACAAAAGGGGGCGGTTCACACAATACAAGCAGGTGAAACACACAGGTAAAACACATAGGCTGATGAAGGCATATATTTCATCACAAGGATGCGGGCAGCAGAGTTTTGGATGAGCTCAAGTTGGTGTTGCCGAGTCTGGTTGGTCTTATTCCTGGAGGTTTCATCACATGACCTCAGGACTCCCACCACCCCGCCCCAGTTTCCCACCATTAGTCGGCCAACATGTCCATTCTCACGGGGCTGTGCCTTCCCACGCCAATTGGGAAATGAACAGACTCTTCTTTATCTGATTGGATGATTCTTGACTCTCAGTCAAACAGCCATTTTCCCTAATAAGCGAAAGTGTTCAAAGAAAATGAAAAAAATAATGCCCGGATGATTTTTCTCCCTGGTTGCTCGCAGCAGTGTCCTGGAGGTTAATCTTCAATTCCTGGAGACCCACTATTTGGATAAACAAGTGAAGATGATCAAGAAGCTTGGAGATCACATCACCAACTTGAAGAGACTGGGACCCCTGCCTTGTAGGGAATGATGCCTTGTGACTTTGTACAAAGAGCTGAGACCTGGGGCTGGATTTTCATTCAGGAGTCGGGTAGGAGACGGGACTACAATTTTCGGGTTGTAGTCCCGCCTCCATCGAGATGTGGCCAATCCACGTGATTTTAACTTGATTGACCTTGTTGAGCCCGCCCAGCGGGCTCAGCAGGCCAATTAAGGGCCACCCAGCAACAGGTAACGTCACAGACTGAAATTTCATCTGTCAAGAGGTTTTGACAGATGAAATATCAGCGTTTCACAGTTTGAAGCTAAACACTGAAAGTCTTACTTCGTAATAAGGTGGATGAATTAGCTGCGCAAATAGAGGTAAACGGATATGATATGATTGCGATTACGGAAACATGGCTCCAGGGTGACCAAGGCTGGGAACTCAACATCCAGGGGTATTCAATATTCAGGAAAGATAGGCAAAAAGGAAAAGGAGGTGGGGTTGCATTGGCTGGTTAAAGAGGGGATTACCACAATTGAAAGGAAGGATATTAGCTCTGATGATGTGGAATCTGTATGATTAGAACTGAGAAATACCAAGGGGCAGAAAACGTTAGTGGGAGTGGTATACAGACCTCCAAACAGTAATGCGGAGGTTGGGGCTGGCATTAAACGGGAAATTAGAGACGCATGCAATAAGGGCACAGCAGTTATCATGGGTGACTTTAATCTACATATAGATTGGACTAACCAAATTAGTAACAATACTGTGGAGGAGGAATTACTGGAGTGTATATGGGATGGTTTCCTGGACCAATATGTCGAGAAACCAACTAGAAATCAGGCCATCTTAGACTGGGTATTATGTAATGAGAAAGGATTAATTAGCAATCTTGTTGTGCGAGGCCCCTTGAGTCGGAGCGATCATAATATGATAGAATTCTTCATTAAGATGGAGAGTGAAGTAGTTGACTCAGAGACTAGGGTCCTGAACTTAAATAAAGGAAACTACGATGATATGAGGCGCGAGTTGGGTAGGATTGATCGGGGAATGTTACTCAAAGGGTTGACGGTGGATAGGCAATGGCAAACAGTCAAAGATTGCATGGATGAACTACAGAATTTGTTCATCCCTGTTTGGCATAAAAATAAAACAAAAAAGGTGACTCAACCATGGCTAACAAGGGAAATTAGGGATAGCATAAGATCCAAGGAGAGGACATATAAATTGGCCAGAAAAAGCAGTAAACCCGAGGATTGGGAGCAGTTTAGGATTCAGCAAAGGAGGACAAAGGGATTAATTAAGAGGGGGGAAATAGAGTATGAGAGTAAGCTTGCAGGGAACATAAAAACTGACTGTAAAAGCTTTTATAGATATGTGAAGAGAAAAAGATTGGTGAAGACAAGCGTAGGTCCCTTGCAGTCAGAATCAGGGGAATTTATAATGGGGGACAAAGAAATGGCAGCCCAATTAAATACATAATTTGGTTCTGTCTTCACAAAGGAGGACACAAATAACCTCCCAGAGATGTCGGGGAACATTGGGTCTAATGAGAGGGAGGAACTGAAAGAAATCAGTATTTGTAGGGAAATTGTGTTAGGGAAATTGACGGGATTGAAGGCCAATAAATCCCCAGGGCCTGATAATCTACATCCTAGGGTACTTAGGAAGTGGCCCTAGAAATAGTAGATCAATTGCTGGTCATCTTCCAAAATTCTGGAACTCTGGAACAGTTCCCATGGATTGGAGGGTAGCTAATGTTACCCCACTATTCAAAAAAGGTGGTAGAGAGAAAACGGGAACTTATAGACCGGTAAGCCTGACATCGGTAGTGGGGAAAATGCTAGAGTCCATTATAAAAGATGTAATAGCAGAGCACTTGGAAAACAGGGACAGGAACAGACAAAGTCAACATGGATTTACAAAAGATAAATTGTGCTTGACTAATCTACTGGAATTTTTTGAGGATGTAACTGGTAGAATAGATAAGGGAGATCCAGTGGATGTGGTGTATTTGGATTTTCAGAAGGCTTTCGATAAGGTCCCGCATAAGAGATTAGCATGTAAAGTTAAGGCACATGCAGACAGGAAGCAAAGAGTTGGAATAAACGGGTCTTTTTCTGAGTGGCAGGCAGTGACTAGTGGGGTACCGCAGGGATCGGTCCTAGGACCCCAGCTATTCACAATATATTGTGAGCTATGGGGGCGGTTTACAGTGGATGGACGGTATGTGGCCACCAGATGGAGACAAAGTCCCCCTCTCACTCCAATTCAGGTGACGGCCACACCCACCTCCAACACACCTGAGGCAAATCTACCCATTAGCTCAGGAGTTCAAAAGGCAAACTAGTGCATCCCTTCAGGGCCAGTGCCTGAGGAGAGGGCCAGTACCTGAGGAGAAAGCCAAGCCAAGCCAAGCCAAGCCAAGCCAAGCCAAGCCTAGCCTAGCCTAGCCTAGCCTAGCCTAGGCTAGGCTAGGCTAGGCTGTTGAGGACCAGCTTACGGCTGCCACAGAGAGGTCTGCTATGGAACCCAGGTGGAATATTGTTTAGTTCTGGGAGCCTGATATGATCCCTGGACTGGCTGAGAAAGATCCAGTGGTAAAGTAACCCTGGCTTATTGTTTTTGGAGAAAATTGATTTAAGGACTGCCTTCCTAACCACCCGGGGCGGATGATTGTTTTGTTCTTCATTTGTCTTTTTGAACGTCATGTGTTTTTTGGATTTTTGCCAGACGTGAACCTTTTTTCCCTGTTTTCTAAAAATAAAACACAGCTAACTGCTGTTTTTCATTTACCAATCTTGTGACTGTCTTGTGTCCTCCACCCCCGCTTCAACACACCCTTCGGTCTAGGTGGTGATTACAATATATTAATGATCTAAATGAGTGAACTAGATGTAATATCTCCAAGTTTGCAGACGACACAAAGGTGGGTGGGTGTGTGTGCTGTGAGGAGGATGCTGAAACTCCAGTATGATTTGGACAGGTTGGGTGATTGGGCAGAAGCATAGCAGATGCAGTATAATGTGGATAAATGTGAGGTTATCCACTTTTGTAGCAAAAACAGGAAGGCAGATTATCTGAATGGCAATTGATTGGGAGAAGGAAGTGCAACGAGACCTGGGTGTCCTTGTGCACCAGTCGCTGAAGGTAAGCATGCAGGTGCAGCAGGCGGTTAAGAAGGCAAATGGTATGTTGGCCTTTGTAGCGAGAGGGTTTGAGTACAGGAACAAGGATGTCTTGCTGCAGTAGTACAGGGCCTTGGTGAGACCACACCTTGAGTATTGTGTGCAGTTTTGGTCGCCTTATCTGAGGAAGGATGTTCTTGCCATGGAGGGAGTGCAGCGAAGATTCACCAGGCTGATACCTGGGATGGCAGGAATGACGTATGAGGCGAGATTGGGTCGATTGGGCTTATACTCGCTGGAGTTTAGAAGAATGAGAGGGGATCTCATTGAAACTTATAAAATTCTAACAGGACTAGACAGACTAGATGCAGGAAGGATGTTCCTGATGGCTGGGGAGTCCAGAACCAGGGGTCACAGTCTAAGGATAAGGGGTAAGCCATTTAGGACAGAGATGAGGAGGAATTTCTTCACCTAGAGAGTGGTGAACCTGTGGAATTCTCTACCACAGAAGGCAGTAGAGGCCAATTCATTAAATATATTCAAGAAGGAGTTGGATATATTTCTTAAGGCTAAAGGGATATGGGGAGAAGGCAGGGACAGGGTACTGAATTTGGATGATCAGCCATGATCTCATTGAATGGCGGAGCAGGCTCGAGGGGCCAAATGGCTGCCTACTGCTCCTATCTTCTATGTTTCTAACCTGAGTCCTTCTCCACAGACTCAGTTAGAAATCTCTCCTGCACAGAAAGCTTAAGGCTGTCACCTTTGACAGTTCGCAGCCATTCTGCTTTCTGTGCCGGTGAGATGAGGGAGTTCCGAGACCGGAAGGAAGGCTGAAAAGGTAAAAGTAATTTAAACTTCTTTAGAGACACAAAACACACTTACCTTTGCACTCATGCACACATCACTCACCTGACCACCGACATCTCGCCCCCCTCCAAGTCCTTCAACCCGATGGCCCACCTCGCAAACTTGGCGTGGTTTGAAGCCGTCGGGAATCCCACACTTCAGCATTAAAATTAGGGATCAGGCTAATTAGTTAATTAGCACTAATCCCCTTCCTGCCTCGGGTAGGCGGGTCCCAGTGCAGGGCAGGTACCCACCTCCTTTGAAACGGGCATGGATGGGGTCGGGACCCCTGATTTTGAGATTTTAACCCCCCACACACCTTCAATCCTGACTCCACGGCCCAATGAAAATCCTGCCCCTGGGCTCTGTAAATGTCATCTAACTGTAAATAAATTGTTCAATTTAATAAAAAATAAATAAGTGTTCAAAGAAAAATAATGCCCGGATGATTTTTCTCCCTGGTTACTTGGAGCAGTGTCCTGGAGATTAATCTTCATTCCTGGAGACTCCAGGTCGATCCTGGAGGCTTTGCAATCCTAGCTCAAGTTTAGAGAGGATGGGAGGCCGTTGGAATAGTCGAGTCGGGAGGCATAGGTGAGGTTCTCAGCAGCAGGGGCTTTATACCTGATCACTTCAAAATAGCACAAGAGTAACGGGATTACTTCTACTTGTTGCTATCCTTGCGACCTTGAAATCCAAAACATTTTTTTCCCCTAATGATCCTGTAGTCTTCATTTAACGCAGGGCTGCCCTCCGCGGCAAGTGCGTTTAAAGCATTGTTTTGCTGCATATAAATATGACTTTTTTGCATTATTGGCGTCATAATATCCCGCTGGTTCAGTAAAGTGCAAAAGCTGCGGTTATTGCGCGCGCCGCCTGTCGGCAAGGAGTGTCCCTGCGGAGTGCGCTCTGCCCGATCTGTGCCCGGAGCTCAGCACAACTTCGTACTTCACTTCTCGCTGCTCACCTACAGAGGGCGCGGCCAGGCCAGGCGAGCTCAGTCGGTCGTACTTGGTTGGCCCCCGCAACGGGAAAGGCCTAGGAGATTTCATTCCCATACCGCGCCGTGGAGATGTTTGAGTGGGGAGCGCAGGCGCTGGTTTGAGGTGGTTGTTTGGAGAGACCAAAAAAAAGGAAAAAGTGTGTGTGTGAGAGAGAGTGCGAGAGAGAGAAGAATTTTAAAAAGGGGTTAGAGAAAGGAAAATGGCGGCGGTGGAGTTGGTGGCAACTGAAGAATGGATCAGGGAGAAGGCCCAAATGAGCAACCTCAGGCCGGGTAAGAGTTGGGGCTCGGTGCTGGCTTTCGGACTTGAGATCAAGGTGTCGATCTGTGTTAAAGTGCTTAAGATGAAAGAGCAGTTGTCACAGCTCCTTGGAAACCACCGTTATCCCAACTCACTTGGCCACTTTTTTGGCTTCCCACCATCACCTTTCAATGATGCCCCTTGTACTGGGATCACTCAGCTTTCATCTTTCCAGTTCCTCTTTCTAGTACAATAGGTGGAGCTAAAGAGGTAACAATTAGTTGGTGAGTTAGTTTACCAAATCAGGAATATGTGATATGATCACACAATAGATCCTCCCTCTTTTAATGTCTTTTTAATTTGAACTTTTATAAAATCTTATGTGATAAACTGTACTCCATGTATTTGCTGCAGTCCATTATTTCCCCGTTGAAAAGAGTGTTTTTGGATTACACAGCTTATGGCTGAGCCCCTCAGTGCCATAGTAGGCACCCACCTATTCTCAAATTGAATAGATACATGAGCTCTGAAAATTGCTTTGCTGATGATGAAAATGCACTGATAAGTTTACTGATGTTTCTGCATTGTGAGACACAGAGGAAGTGGGGGAACAAAATTTAAAAAGATGCTGGACTGTTTTTTATCCCAATGGCTTTTGAGGCAAAAATATTACATAATTTAAAAGGGAATAGGGTAAGTGAAGAAAGAACATAAGAGCAGGGAAATGGCATTGGAGTAGATAACTCCTGTTGAAGGGCTAACACTGGTGCAAGTGTGATTGGGTGAAAGGCCTCCTTTTGCACTAATTTCAATGTTTTATGAAAAGGATTCTGCTATCCCATTCATGCTAGAGAAACTAATTTAGCCAAGGACACTGTAAAGGGACATCATTGGGCATCAGGTTTTAAATCTGGAAATGTGCCCATTCTTGGTTCATAATATGCATTACTATAATTGACTTTCTATTGTGGTTATGATTACAATGAGGAAGAATGTGACTGACATATCATTTTTACAATTCAGAATGTGACTCATTATGGAATACACAAGTCTTCTAATTGTTAATGTTGAGAACATAATCCTAGAGCCATTCATGTTTTCCTTAGTTGATGCTTCCTTTGCACATCTTAATTCACTTTGTAACTTCCAATAGCAAATAGTCATTGCCCTAAACTTTGGAGATGGACTGTACCAGTGGCTGCTTTGTCACTGTTAAGCTGCTCAGAATCCAAGAAAGATTGTTAATCAAAAGAGAAAAATTAACTGGCATGTTAAGGCATTTGTGTTTTACTCAAACTAGCAAAACCCAGGGAGATCAGAGCAGTATTTCTTAATTGTCAGAGATAAGAAAAATAAACCTGTGAGTGCTAAAAATGGACAGCAGGTGATTCAGCATCTGAAATACAAAGATAGGTTAACATTTCAGGTAGGACCCGTACTCAGAATTGTATGGTCAGCAAGGGGAAGTTCCTTTTTATAGGACTGACCAAAACAGAGGGGAGAACGGGTAGTGGTCAAGAGTTGAAATGTATTACTTTTGCAGAAAGGCTACCAACCCACTGGTAATATTGTGATTCTGCTATCAATAGTTTGCTGAATACAAAACATAATTTAGTTACCAGAATAATAGCGTTCCTGCTACTTTTGCAGAGCCATGATTTTTGGTGCTGGCTGGCTGAGCAGATTGCAGTGTGTGTTCTTGGCCACTTGTAGCCTGACCCCCACAGCCTATTAGAGAGTGATGAATGCCTTCAGTAGGACCACTACGGCATCAGTTCTTTCAACTAACCTGCATGTGGGTGGGAGCAGCTGGGTTAGCAACTGTAATAAAATGAAATTTTAAACTATTTTCTTCACACTAAGAGTACACAGGAATGTTGCCATATTTTCTGGAACAGTTGATGAGATATTTTCAATGTAAAAATGTTTACAGGTACTCTTGAGTTGTGTTACATTTCCCGAATGAAGACTCATCAAAAATATCAGAGTTAAAAAGAAATGCGTTAACATTATTTTGCCCCTGTCTGTTTCTTCAGAGCACATAGCGTTGAATACGCTGCATAGACAGGGTTAAAGTGTCATTTCATTCACTGTTTTAATTCACTGTTCAGGGTGTTTTTTCTATTGTTTGTTGCTAAATAGTAATTTTCCCAAGAACAGATAAAAATTGTTGACCAGGACAATAAAGATTTCCATGTACTCTAAAACATAAACAGAAAGTTTGAAGATGCCAGATGATGTTTCTGGTTGCTGCGCAGAATGTGAAGATAGAGATGAAACTTTTGGTTATGTGATGTGGGCAATTTATGCTGTCCAAATTTATACTAAAACTACTAATATATTGTTTTGGTCTTAAGACTACTCTTTGTCTTTATATTTTCACAATTTGTTCACTATGAACAATGGGTTAACAGTATTTTTAAGAGGGGATATTCTTAGGGAAATCTACTGAAATTCTTTGCACCATATTATGTAAATTGTACTGTAAAGAGGTCTATGAACATAGGAACAGGAGTAGGGCATTGAGCCCCTCGAGCCTGTTCTGCCATTCAATGAGATCATGGCTGATCTGCAACCTAACTCATACCTGCCTTTGGCCAATATCCCTTAATACCATTAGTTAACAAAAAGCTATCAATCTCCGATTTCAAATTAACAATTGATCTAGCATCAATTGCCATTTGCGGAAGAGAGTGCCAATCTTCCACCACCCTTTGTGTGTAGAAGTGTTTCCTAATTTCACTCTTGAAAAGTCTGGCTCTAATTTTTAGACTGTGCCCCCTAGTCCTAGAATCCCCAACCAGCAGAAATAGTTTCTCTCTCTCTACCCCATCTGTTCCTCTTAATATCTTGAAAACATCGATCAGATCACCCCTTAACCTTCTAAATTCTAGGGAATACAACCCTAATTTGTGTAATCTCTCCTCGTAACTTAACCCTTGAAGTCCGGGTGTCATTCTGGTAAACCTACGCTGCACTCCCTCCAAGGCCAATATATCCTTCCTAAGGTGTGGTGCCCAGAACTGCTCAGAGTACTCCAGGTGTGGTCTAACCAGGGTTTTGTACAGCTGAAGCATAACCTCTACCCCTTGTACTCTAGTCCTCCAGATATAAAGGGCAGCATTCCATTAGCCTTTTTAATTATTTTCTGTACCTGTTCATGACATTTTAATGATCTATGTACCTGGACCCCCAAGTCTCTTTAGACCTCCACTGTTTTTAGTTTTTCACCATTTAGAATGTACCCTGTTCTCTCCTTTTTAGGTCCAAAGTGGATGACCTCACATTTGCCTGCATTGAAATCCATTTGCCACAGTTTTGCCCATTCACTTAATCTATCAATATCCCTTTGTAATTTTATGCTGTCATCTACACTGCCTACAATGCCGCCTATCTTTGTGTCATCACCAAATTTGGATATATGGCTTTCTATGCCATCATCTAAGTCGTTAATAAATACGTGAATAGTTGAGGCCCCAACACAGATCCCGCCGGGACACCACTAGTCACCTCCTGCCAATTTGAGTAACTACCCATTATACCTACTGCCTGTCTCCTGCCGCTCAGCCAATTTCCTAACCAGGTCAATAATTTGCCCTCAGTTCCGTGGGATTCTACCTTAGTTAATAGTCTCTTATGTGGGACTTTATCAAATGCCTTCTGAAAGTCCATATAAATAACATCCATAGACATTTCCCCTGTCCACTACTTTAAGTCACCTACTCAAAAAATTCAGTCAGGTTTGTCAGGCATGACCTACCTTTTACAAATCCATGCTGGCTCTCTGAACACCTCAAAAATTTTCAGTTGATCAGTCACCCTATCCTTAATTATAGACTAAATATGGTAAGGGATCCAAGAATTCTAGCATAACTATTAAACAGTAACTCTTGTTGAAGCTGACATTTTCATGCCTTGTGAGAGTCACTGCTGTTTTGTTTACATAGGGACATGGGGAATTTTTGGGGGGTCAGCGTTTGGTGGCGGGTCGGGTGGGAAAAAAAGATTTTTGACCGGGTCGGGAACCCACTGTCAACCCGCCGGGGGAGGCAATTTAGGTCATTATGACCTTATTAAGAGCCACTTATAAAGTATTTTGAGCTCACCTTTAAATTTTATGAGGTCGCCCACAGGGTCCCCGTTGCTCGGGGATCACCTCAGGTAAGGAAGTCGGAAGTTGTGTTACCATGAAATGATCTCTACTTGACAGCTGCAAATGTGCTATAAAAGCTCCCATTTCACAGCTGTTCACTTTCCAAGCTCAGATGCTGTTGCTTACTGCATTTGGAAGACAGATTGCGCTTTATGCAGGTTGCAAGTGTTTGGAGTAAACTCTGTATCCAGTGTCACCTCATTGGAACCACCTCTCTCGCCAATGACAGATCGCTTCTGTCATCTCAACTTCAGCTGCCATCTATTACATCAACATCGGTGCCCCTGAAACTATCTCACCTTGGTCCTCAGAATCCCACCACGCTTAGCCCCAACACCAGCAGCAGCACCAACAACAACACCAACCTTCTCCGCAATCAACTGATGCTGCACAGGACACAGGGCATCAGCACCTGACCACATTGCTGCCCGGGAGGCCAGGGATGACCTCAGCATGGCCAGATTCATTTCACTTGGTGCTGTACACCCTGGCTGCCACATGATGCACCAGGTTGGCACCACCCCACACCAACACCATAAAGCATTCCTACAATGCCCAAGCCATTCCTTTCACACTCATCGCCATTGCGGGGGGGGGGGGGGGGTACCATTATGTCTCACCATTCACTGCAACTCACTAAGTCACTTCCAAAGGTGCACAGAAATCCGTCCAAGAACGCAGTGTTGAAAATAAAGATTTCAATGTTTGACAGCACATTAACAGAAATTTCACATGAACATTGCATAAAACACACAAGTGCTTACCCTTGTGTGTTGTTAGGTTTTTTTTAGTTGGTATGATTGGACTAGGATGAGGGGGAGTGTGAAGGGTGGCTAGTGAGATGGGGAAGTGATAATGTAGAGAGAGGGATGGGTGGAGGTGCAAGGTAAGTTGGTGTGAGTAAGGATGTCAGGTAGGGAAGGCAGAGTGATGGGGATGTGATGACTGGCACAGCAAGATGAGGTCAAGTGTGGCTTTGCAGTAACGAAGATCATTGAAAGGTTTGCACCACTGCAGCCTGGTCCTCTTGACGACATCCCTGCTAGTGCGCTCCTGTGCAATGTGCAACCAGGCTGCTTTGGTCTCCAGGGGAGGTCTCTTCTGCCCATGGGAAGGGAAGAGAACCTCCCTGCGTGCTGTGACTCCCTCCATAAACATATGGAGGGAGTCAT
Source organism: Somniosus microcephalus (assembly GCF_052327205.1). NCBI lineage: Eukaryota > Metazoa > Chordata > Chondrichthyes > Squaliformes > Somniosidae > Somniosus > Somniosus microcephalus. The sequence goes on along the minus strand of NC_140992.1, from coordinate 205,986,155 downwards.
GGGAGAGCCTGGGTGCATCCGTGCACCTCTCTGCATTGCTTGTCGGTGTTTGCAGCACCTCAGTGCTGTAGAACACTGACAGCACAACTGTCAAACTAAATTTGCGCATGGTCCCTTTAAGGAAACTGGCTGATAATGCGTCATCGAATGACGTCATCAGACCCGCTTCCTTCAATTGGCCGGGAAACGCGCTGGGCGGGCTTCACAAGCCCAATCATCGTAAAATCATTTCACAGAGCGGACTGGAGCCAGCAGCGAGGTCGGGACCCGCCACCAACCCCGCCGCGGTAGGGGAAATTGCGACCAGAGGAACAGGAGTAGGCTATTCAGCTTTGCAAGCCTGTTCACCATTCAGTTAGATCAGGGCTGATCGGCACGTCAACTCCATTTACCTGCATTTACTCCATGTCCCTTGATATACTTACCTAACAAAAATCTATCTGTCTCAGTCTTGAAAGCTCTAATTGTCCCAGCGTCTATAGCCTTTTGTGGGTGAGTTCCAGATTTCTACTACCCTTTGTGTGGAAAAAGTGCTTCCTGATTTCATGCTTAGGTTTTGCTCGGTCCTGTAGTCATTCTTTAGCAATTTTAGAAGAAAATGATTGGAAAGTTACCATTAGGTTGCTCTGTTTCCTTCTCGCCAGCTAATGCATATTTCAGTTTACCCTGGTACACAATGCCTAATGTTTTCTTGCAATCTAATGATCAAAATATCACGCTCACTGTCGAGGCTCACACATGAATAATGACCACTTGGGTGAGGTACAACAGGTGCCCAATTCCCATGGAAGCGCACCCCAAGAAGGAGTCAACACCCATAAGAAAAGAGATGGGGACGAGATTGGAGAAAAAATATAGGGATATTAAAATATACATACAATATTGGAAAAAAAAGTATGTGGCTGGAATTTTCGCCAGGAGGACAGGGAGTCTCCGAGGTGGGCAGTGGAGGATTGACGATCACGGGGTGGGGTGGGGAGTGTTGGTCGGGGATCGGCCAGGGATCGGCAGGAGGGTAGAGAGGATCGGGGGATTGTGGCCAGCCTCAGCAGCATGGGGGGTGGGGAGGCCTCATGAGGGGGGTCTCCAATCACGGTGGGTAGGTTAGGTAGGGACCCTGGATCCAGGAGGTAGGTATAAAGCCACTTACCTCCTGAATGCAGCAGTCCCCGCCTCGGTTAACTGCCAGGTTTCAGAATTGTCTGAAATCCATCCACATGCAGTTAAATTCAAAATGGAGGTGAAAAAAGAGGTTTCCAGCCTCAGTATAATATTTAAATTGACGTGCCGCCTGAGAACGGTTTGGTCACCCACGCCCCGGGAATCCCGTTTTTAACAATTTAACTCGCTCCAAATCCACCCATTTTTTTAGGGGAAAATTCCAGCCTATGTCGCTCAAATATTTTGCCCATGGAGTTGCTGAAAGTGCGAGCTGATAATAGCGCGGCAAGGGCAGTGGGGCATCTGGGACCTTGGCAAATGATGGGACGAACAGTGTATCTCCTTAACCAATGAGATTAAAGGATTGCTAAAAAAACGGAGGAAGGACTGAGAAGGAGTGTGAATTAGAGTGGGTGAATTCAAAATCAAACCTGGTATAGAACGAGAAATAATGAGAGGGAAAGAGAGAAAAAGAGACGGAAAAGTTAATTTAAAAAAAAATTGACATTTTAAAAAAAAATCCCTAACAACAATTCACAACCTGAAGGAATGGGACTCCACATTTTTAATTGTTCATTTTCTGGGCCAGTGAGGTTGTTTGACGGTCATTAACAGTTATCATTAAAAGGGTACCTGCACTATTAATTACTAGACTTAACTTTCCATGAGGAGTTTAATGGGAAATTAATGTGCAAATGCAGCAACTTTATGAAACTCACTGGGAAGTTAAGGGTGAGGTGCCGTTTTCGCGATGCTAATGGTGGAGTGGATCAAATCATCCAACAACTTGTGGTGATTCGCAATTCACAGGGTATCTTCCTCGCCGCAAGTTGCTGGCCGATTTGCACATTAATAACGGCGTGCATTGTTCACACACCATTATTTTTTCCTCACCGGCAGATTTTGAGAGTATATTTGATGACTTTTCCAGTTCAGAGTTTTCAGTGAATAAATTGCAATAATGGTGTTTATACAGCAATGAAATAAACAGTCCATATTGTAACACAGAAATAGTATAGATGCACTTAAGGAGAGGCTGGACAAGCATATGAGGTAGGAGGGAATAGAGGGTTACACTGATAGATTTAGATGAGGAAAGACTGGAGGAGGCTCGAGTGGAGCATAAACGCCGGCATGGATTGGTTGGGCTGAATGGCCTGTTTCTGTGCTGTATATTCTATGTAATCTTATGTAATCCTATGAAATGCATAATTTGTAAATGAGTAAAGTGTGTTGCAATTGAACTTTTTGCTTGCTTCTTAGATGAAGTGGAGTCTCTCTCACTGCAGGGAACCTATAGTGACAAAATTGTGTCTCTTGGGGATGCTTTACTGAACTTCAAGAGATTGAAGTCTCTGGATTTGTCGAAAAATTCCATCGTCAGCCTGGGGGTGAGTCTCCTGTTCATTCTTAGTAAATAGGGTCCTCCAATTTCATATTTGAAATGTGGCTTTTTCATAATTTATAATAATCTACATAATTATTAATGGAGTTCAGTAGCGAACATTATGTGCATAGTTTTAGGGCAGATCAATATTCTATTTGGTTTAGCAGCATCAAGTTAATGGGCCAGTAATTCCTGTCCCAACGCGTGAGTACGGTCGGGGTACTCACGCGTCTGGCCGGAGGAAATGCCGGTTTTCAGCATGCGAGGAAAACCGGCATTTCCTGCCCTCTGAACGAAGGGGTTCAGAGGCAGAACGCGCGTGACTGCACAGGCAGCGCGTGCGCAGTAAAATTCCTTTTTTTTTTCAAAGTTGCGCGCGTGTAAAGGCCTCCGGTCTTTACGCGTGGAAAAACAAGACGCAAGTATTTAGTTTTTCAGGTAAGTGGGCTTTTAGTGCAATGTAGAATTTTTTTTTCCACAGGTTTGTTATTTTTAAAGAATTTACAGGATGGTAAGTTTAGTTTTAGACCCTATTTTTAAAAAATTTATTTTTTTCAAAAAATTGATTAATTGTTTAAAACATTTTTTTAAACTTATTTATAGTTATTATAATCAGTGGGATGTTTTTTAAAATTTTATTTAAAGTTAAAGTAGTGTTTTGGCAGCCCATACTTTTCATGAGTTTGACAGCTCTTACTGTCAAAACTCATGAATGAGTTTCCCCTCCCCTGATTGGCTGCACAGTGCTCACCTGATCCCAGCCGGCACATCGCACTAACTACGCCGCTGGATCAGGTTAGCACAGCGCGCCAACAGCTGAACCGGGCCTGTGAAAGGAAATGCAAGCAGGCCCGGGCTTCAGATGTCGGCGCGCAGGGTGAGTGCAGATCGGGGGCTTGCACGTGCGGCAAGCCCCCGATCTAATTTCAGGGCCATTGTCCAAGATGCACATAAAACGATAATTAAGGGAAAGTTAATTCCACTGAAATCTCTCAATCTTTAATATAGAGATATAAAAGAAGTCCCACCGTCAACTTCACAGGACAGCTAAAGATTGGCAATAAATTTGGCCTTGGCAGCATTGCCCACATCCCAAGAATAAATTTTAAAAATCTGTACTCTTACTTGTATCTCTGTTGGTTTGTGTTGCTGTGCTCTATATTTTGAAATTGCTTGTTGGAGATAGCTTGAGGAAACAAACTGTTTGAGTAGAAATTCCTGATTTGACAGATTTATATGTGTGGATATTCCGGAATTCGTCAACATCAACTTTTTTATTTCTTCACAGAAAGGGTTTTGGGTTTGGAGTTAAGTTTAAGGTTTCTGCTTTAAAACAAAGTGTATTTGCACAGATCTAGAATGGCTACAGGTACCAGACATTGAAAATGAATATTAAAGCCAGCCAAGCCAGTATGGGCGATGTCACAACTCCGAGTCTATTTCAGTCTGCGTCAACAAGGACCTATTGTCTCATCCCTGGCCCATTAACCAGGATGTCCAGAGACATTAAGTAGTTTGCCATTTCAAGAGGTGGCCAACCAATATTCACACCCATTGTGGTCAGGAAAATTCTATTTGTGTGAGCACAGCATGGGGTATGTGCGGAGGATGGGTAGTCGCTTTGTTTGACAAGCCTGCTGGAAAATCCCAGAAGAGGAAGGTGTGTAGGAGACATCACTTCTCGGCTTCCTTTAGCAAAAAAGAAAGGAAAAACCATGTTTGAGGGGTCAATCAAGTTTTGAATAAAAGGACTGCAAGACGCAGCTCTTGGCCCAGAGCTGAAAGCTAAAATTTAGGTAATCAGATCTTGCAATAAGAAGTTGTCATAACGTCTCTTTTCTCTTTAAAAAAGCTGACTGATCTGTTAGTATTTTCAGCATTTCTTAATTTACTTTTATTGCAGTTAATCTCAAATGTTAAGAGGAAAATAGCTGATTTTTGCTTGGGGGAAAATGTATAGAAGTACAATATTAGGCTCTAAGGCATCAATTCTTTTATGAATGACTACTTTGTCTTATACACTTATTTTTGATTTTGTAGGATTTGGAGTGTTTACATTCACTGGAAAAATTAAACTTGTACTATAATAATGTGCCATCTTCGAAAGAAATTTCCAGCTTGCGTCACCTAATCAACTTGAAAGAGCTTGACTTGCGGCTGAATCCCGTTACCAGGAATGAGGAGAACTACAGACTGTATATAATACGCCTACTACCAAACTTGAAGAAGTTGGGTAAGCATGAGCTAGTCAACATCAGCTTTCCTAATAAATAAAACAAAAAAAGACTTCTGAAATACTGCATACTACCATCTGTAATAACAGTACAGTTATACTACTGTTTGAGACTATACCAATCATAGAATGGTTACAGCACGGAAGAAGGCCATTCGGCCCGTCGAGCCCGAGCCGGCTCTCTGCAAGAGCACTTCAGCTAGTCCCACACCCCTGCCCTTTCCCCGTAGCCCTGCAAATTTCTTTCCTTCAGACACTTATCCAACTCCCTTTTGAAAGCCATGATTGAATCTGCCTCCACCACCCATTCTGGCAGTGCATTCCAGATCGTAACCACTCACTGCATTAAAAAGTTTTTTCTAACGTCGCCTTTGGTTCTTTTGCCAATCACCTTAAATCTGTCCCCTCTGGTTCTCGACCCTTCTGCCAATGGGAGCAGTTTCCCTATATTTACTCTGTCCAGACCCCTCATGATTTTGAACACCTCTATCAAATCTCCCCTCAATCTTCTCTGCTCCAAGGAGAACAACCCCAGCTTCTCCAGTCTATCAACGTAACTGAAGTCCCTCATTCCTGGAATCATTCTCGTAAATCTTTTCTGCACCCTCTCTAAGGCCTTCGCATCCTTCCTAAAGTGTGGTGCCCAGAATTGGACACAGTACTCCGGTTGGGACCGAACCAGTGTTTTATACAGGTTCATCATCATTGCCACACTTTTGTACTCTATGCCTCTTTATGAAGCCCAGGATCCCGTAAGCCTTTTTAACTGATTTCTCAACCTGGCCTGCCACATTCAACGATTTGTACACATATACCCCCAGGTCTCTCTGTTCACGCACCCCATTCAGGATTGTACCCTTTAGTTTATATTTCCTCTCATTCTTTCTACCAAAATGTATCACTTCACACTTTTCTGTTAAATTTCATCTGCCACGTGTCTGCCCATTTCACCAGCCTGTCTATGTCTTCCTGAAGTCTATCACTCTCCTCCTCACTGTTCACTACTTCCAAGTTTTGTGTCATCTGCACATTTTGAAATTGTGCCCTGTACACCCATGTCCAAGTCATTAATATATATCAAGAAAAGCAGTGGTCCTAGAACCGACCCCTGGGGAACACCACTGTATACCTTCCTCCAGTCCGAAAAACAGCCGTTCACCACTACTCTCTGTTTCCTATCACTTAGCCAATTCCGTATCCATGCTGCCACTGTCCCTTTTATTCCATGGGCTTCAACTTTGCTGGCAAGCCTATTATGTGGCACTCTGTCGAACGCCTTTTGGAAATCCATGTACACTATGTCAACTGCATTACCCTCATCAACCCTCTGTTATCTCATCAAAGAACTCAATCAAGTTAGTTAAACACGATTTGCCTTTAACAAATCCGTGCTGGCTTTCCTTCATTAATCTACACTTGTCCAAGTGACTGTTAATTTTGTCCCTGATTACTGTTCCCAAAAGCTTCCCCACTATCAAGGTCAAACTGACTGACTGGGTTTACCTTTACACCCTTTTTTGAACAATGGTGTAACATTTGCAATTCTTCAGTCCTCTGGCACCACCCCCCTATCTAAGGAGGATTGGAATATTATGACCAGTACCTCCGCGATTTCCTCCCTCAATTCCCTCAGCATCCTAGGATGCATCTCATCCGCTCCTGGTGATTTATCTACTTTAAGTTCAGCCAGCCTTTCTAATACCTCCTCTTTATCAATTTTTATCCTATCAAGTATCTCCACTACCTCCTCTACTATGTCTATGGCAGCATCCTCTTGGTGAAGACACATGCAAAGTACACGTTTAGTATCTCGGCCATATCCTCTGCCTCCATGCATAGGTCTCCTTTTTAGTCCCTAATTGGCCCCACCCCTCCTCTTACTACCTTATTACTATTTATATCCCTATAGAAGACTTTTGGATTACCTTTTATGTTGGCTGCCATTCTATTCTCATACCCTCTCTTTGCCCCTCTTATTTTCTTTTTCACTTCTCCTCTGAACTTTCTATATATAGCCTGATTCTCAGATGTATTTGCAACCTGACATCTGTCATATGCACGCTTTTTCTGCTTCATCATATTCTCTATCTCTTTCGTCCTCCAGGGAGCCCTGACTATAGTTGCCCTGCCTTTCCCCCTAGTGGGAATGTACCTAAACTGTACCTGAACTATTTCCTCTTTAAAGGCAGCCCATTGTTCCATTACAGTTTTGTCTGCCAATCTTTGATTCCAGTTTTCCCAGGCCAGATCTGTTCTCATCCCACTGAAATTAGCCTTCCCCCAGTTAAACATTTTTACTCTAGATTGCTCCCTGTCCTTTTCCATAACTAATCTAAACCTTATGATACTACGGTCACTGTTCCCTAAATGTTCACCTACTGACACTTGCTCCACTTGACCTACCTCATTCCCCAGAACCAGATCCTGCAATGCCTCCTCCCTCGTCTGGTTGGAAACATACTGATCAAGAAAGTTCTCCTGAACGCACTTCAGAAATTCATCCCCTTCTCTGCCCTTAACACTATTACAATCCCAGTCTATATGAGGATAGTTGAAGTCCCCCATTATTACTACTCTAGTTCTTTCACCTCTCTGTAATTTCTCTGCAAATTTGCTCCTCCATATCTTTCCCACTATTTTGTGGTCTATACAATACACCTAGTAGTGTAATGACACCTCTATTGTTTCTTAACTCTAGCCATATAGATTCTGTCCTTGACCCCGCCAGGATATCCTATCTTTCCTGAACACTTTATAACCAGGAACATTTAATAAACAATCCTGCCCTTTTTTGAGCCAGGTATCAGTTATTGCCACAACATCATATTCCCATGTGACTGTTTGTGCCTGCAGCTCACTTGCCTTGTTTACTACGCTTCGTGCGTTCACATACATACACTGTAAACCCGTCTTAGACCATCCTGTATTCTCTCTTAGTTTGACCCCACCTAATATCTTATTATTTCTTACTTTAGTGCTCTCTGCCTCTCCAAATGCTTTGAGCACTTTATTTCCCCTTTCTAATGTTACATTCTGGTGCCCATCCCCCTGCCAAATTAGTTTAAACTCTCCCCAACACCACTAGCAAACCTCCCCGCGAGGATATTGGTTCCAGCCCTGTTGAGGTGCAACCCGTCCGGCCTGTACAGGTCTCACCTCCCCTGGAACCAGTCCCAATGCTTCATGAATCTAAAACCCTCCCTCCTGCACCATCTCTCCAGCCACGCATTCACCTGTGCTATCCTCCTATTTCTATACTCGCTAGTGTGTGGCACCAGGTACCTTTTGAGGTCCTGCTTTTTAATCTCTTTCCTAGCTCCAGCGTGAATTGATGTTCAGCCAGCAGACCTGAGTTTAACTAACCTAGTTGAATAGATATCACTAAAAGCTAGTGGACAGGTACAAAAAAAATTAGCATCAATTCAACTTTGGTAGCTTTGTAACTTCATTGGTGCTGAATGGCCTCCTTCTGTGCTGTATGATTCTATGAAAAAGGCTAATGGAAAGTTGGCCTTTATCTCGAGGGGGCTGGAATACAAAGGGGTGGAAGTGATGTTACAGCTGTATAAAGCTCTGGTTAGAGTGCATCTGGAATACTGTGTTAAGGTCTAGGCACCATACCCCAGGATGGTATATTGGCCTTGGAAGGGGTGCAGTGCAATTTCACCAGAATAATACTGGGGCTAAAAGAGTTTAATAGTGCGGACCCGTTGCATAGATTAAGCTTGTATTCGATAAGGTGCCACACTAGAGGTTATTGCACAAAATTAGGACTCATGGAATTGGGGGTAATATATTAGCATGGATTGAGGTTTGGTTAATGGACAGAAAACAGAGAGTAGGAATAAACGGGTCTTTTTCGGGTTGGCAGGCTGTAACTAGCAGGGTACCGCAAGGATGAGTGCTTGGGCCTCTGCTATTCACAATCTATATTAATGACTTAGATGAAGGGACTGAGATGAAGGGACTGAGTGTAACGTTCCAAGTTTGCTGCTGATACAAAGATGGTGGGATAGTAAGCTGTGAGAGGACGCAAAGCGGCTGCAGAGAGATTTAGACAGGTTGACTGAGCGGGCAAGAACATGACAAATGGAATACAATGTGGGAAGTGGGAAGTTATCCACTTTGGTAGGAAAAATGAAAAAGCAGAATATTGTTTGAATGGTGAGCGATTGGGAAATGTTGGTGTTCAGAGGGACCTGGGTGTCCTTGTACATGAATCACAGAAAGTTAACATGCAGGTACAGCAAGCAATTAGGAAAGCAAATGGTATGTTAGCTTTTGTTACAAAGGGATTAGAGTATAAAAGAGTAAGGAAGTCTTGCTACAATTATACAGGGCATTGGTGAGGCCACACCTGGAGTACTGTGTACAGTTCTGGTCTCCTTACCTAAGGAAAAACATACTTGCCTTAGAGGGAGTGCAATAAAGGTTCACTAGACTGGTTCCTGGGATGAGGGGATTGCCCTATGAGGAGAGATTGAGTAGACTAGGCCTATATTCCCTAGGGTTTAGAAGAATGAGAGGTGATTTAATTGAAACATATAAAATTCTTACAGGGCTTGACAGGGTTAATGCTGAGAAAATGTTTCACCTGGCTGAGGATTCTAGAACACGGGGTCACAGTCTCGGAATAAGGGGTCGGCCATTTAAGAACCATAAGAAATAGGAGCAGGAATAGGCCATTCGGCCCCTCGAGCCTGCTCCGCCATTCAATAAGATCATGGCTGATCTTCTACCTCAACTCCACTTTCCTGCACTATTCTCATATCCCTTGATTCCCTTAATATCCAAAAATCTATCGATCTCTGTCTTGAATATTCTCAATGACTGAGCCTCTACAGCCCTCTGGGGTAGAGAATTCCAAAGATTCATCACCCTGAGTGAAGAAATTTCACTTCATCTCAGTTCTAAATGGCCGACCCCTTATTCTGAGACTGTTCTAGACTCCCCAGCCGGGGAAACATCCTCCCTGCATTTACCCTGTCAAGCCCTGTAAGAATTTTGTATGTTTCAATACCTCTCATTCTTCTAAACTCCAGAGAATATAGGCCTAGTCTACTCAATATTTAGGACTGAGATGAGGAGAAATTTCTTCACTCAAATGGTTGTGAATCTTTGGAATTCTCTACCCCAGAGAGCTGTGGATGCTCAGTCATTGATATATTCAAGGCAGGTCGATAAATTTTGGGGAATTAAGGGATATGAGGATAGTGCAGGAAGGTGGAGTTGAGGTAGACGATCAGCCAGGACCTTGTTGAATGGTGGAGCAGGCTCGAAGGGCCAAATCGCCTACTCCAGCTCCTATTTCCTATGTATTCCTTGAGTAAAGAAGATTAAGAGTGATCTAATTGAGGTACTTATAAGATCATTAAATGATTTGATAGGATAGATAAAGAGAAACTATTTCCTCTGGTGGGGCAGTTCGGAACAAGGGGCCATAACCTTAAAGTTAGAGCTAGGCCATTCAGGAGTGATGTCAGGAAGCACTTCTTCAGACAAAGGGTAGTGGAAATCTGGAACTCTCTCCCCCACATAGCTATTGAGGCTAGGTCAATTGGAGCTTTCGGGACTGAGTTTGATAGACTTTTGTTGGGTAAGAGTATTAAGGGATGTGGAACCAAGGTGGGTAAATGAAATTGAGGTGCAGATCAGCCATGATCTAATTGAATGGCAGAACAGGCCTTCTGTTCCTATGAGTTGTACTGGTTATCTGCTCTCGTGTAAGGGAAAACAAAGATCTACTCATCCATGCTGAACTGCCATTTACATTTTAATGTTATTGATCTACTGATGCTGTTGTGTCTCTGCTAATGTTAAAAAATAATGTTTAAAAGCTCCCAGAGATACCTAGCCACCACCAAAAATTGTTTTAACTCTTAACCATTTGCAGTTCTTTGGCAGCTGGTGTTGAGCCGGTGCAGTGTGACTTTACCTTCTAAAGGTACTGGTGCTCTTGCGTCTTTCACTAAACTCTGAAGTGCCACCAATTTAAGAATGCCACAAAATCTACTGTCTAGTTATGCTGTAGATTTTGTGGCATTGCAAAGTAGTTTCAGATTTGCATTGACGTAAACTATAGCTGATCTATAAGTAAATGTGGCTGTGGGTTAGCAATATTAATGTGATTAGTATTAAAGATAAAAATAAGCTGAAAATATTTTATAATTAAATCAGAAATTTTGCACAATGGGGCTGAATAGAAGTGATTTGGTACACCTGATTTTGGAGACCCAACAATGGTGGGTGGAACCCAGTATACATGCAAAATGATTGTATGTTTTCAGATTTTTTTCGATAAAATACATAAACTTGGAAAAGACATCATGATATAGAAACAGGATAGCGAACTTACAATATTTACCCCATTTATAGAATCATAGAAACTTACAGCACAGAAGGAGGCCGTTTGGCCCCTCATGCCTGTGCTGGCTCCTTGAAAGAGCAGTCGTGTTTAGTCCCACACCCCCGCTTTTTGTCCTCATCCTCAAGTACCTGCCCCACTCCTTTTAAAATGATTTATGGAATCGGCTTTCACCACCTTTTTAGGTCGAGTATTCCAGATCCCGACAACTCTCTGATTGAAACAGTTTCTCCTCAGCTCCCCTCTAGATCTTTTGGCAATGATTTTAAATGTAAGATCTCTGGTCTTTGACCCACTTGCCAGAGGGAATAGTTTTTCTCTATCTACCCTATCAAAACCTCGCATCATCTTGAAAGCCTCTATTCGGTCACCTCTTGACCTTCTCTGTTCCAAGGAGAACAGTCTGAACTTTTCCAACCTCCCTTCATAACTGAAGGCCCTCATCCCTGGTAACCTCCTGGTAAACATCCTCTGTACCCTTTCTAAGGCCTTTACATCTTTCCTGAAGTGTGGTGCCCAGGATTGTCCACAATACTCTAGCTGAGGTGAGTATTTGGGAGATGGTAGTTTGGAATCCATCTATCTAGGGAAGGAAAAGCCAAAGAGAGTGGAAATTTCTGTTCAAAGTACTGTACTCCTCTCATCCTGTCTTTCCAAGAGGAAATATCTTTGTTTATTACTATGTCGTTGAATTTGCTTTTCACAGATACCTAGCACTTTGGCTCTTCTTCCCTCCTTGGCTACAGTGTTAATGCAAACATTGCCTGCAGGTGATTAGGCCTCAGACTGTGCCCAGTGTTGGTCTCTATATATGGTGATGATTTTTGAGATTTGGAAAGGGTGCAGAGGAGCCACAAGATTAATTCCCAGTTTAAAACACCCTAGTTATCCAGATAGGCTCAACGAGCTGGGTCACTAAACTTTAGAGAAATGTAGACTTGGGGGTGTTTGATTGAAGTTTATAAAATAATGAAGAGACTAGATTGTGTTTATGTAGATCAACTAAATAGGTTAGGGAGGACCAGGGGTCATGCTTACAAGTCATGTAAGGGCAGAACTAGGTTGAATGTTGGGCAGTTCCTCTTTTCCCAGAGAATAGTGGGCCTGTGGAACAGGTTGCCGGCTCATTCAGTGAACGCTGTTTCACTGTATTCCTTCAAGACAGAGGTGGGGGAGTGTATGTATTGCGATGCATAAGGCATCACGGGTGTGTGGGACAAGCTGGATGGACCAGTGAGTCTTTTCCTGTCCATCATTTTTGTATGTGTTCCAGAATGGCTTCATTCACTTCACTGGAGGCTAGGACTTTAGACAAGTTGGGAGCTGATCTGGAGCTTCCTGATCTTGGAAAACACACTTCTGGCTGGATGTTGTTGCATGTTCAGCTGGTGGAGAGTTTTTGGACTGATTTTAGAGGGAGCAGAGTTGAAGTATTTCTGGTGTTAAATTTGCAGTTGATCGTGACTGACTCGTTTTGAAATAGATGAGGTGGAATGTGTATAACTGAGTTTACACACAAATGTGCACACTCCCTGTGTGTGTGTATGTGTGTGTATGAGTTTGGATTCTCTGTGGAGCAAATGCAATAAGTCAGAAAAGTTATTATTTAGAAATGTACAATTTACAGATTTTGCATGTTTTTCAATAATATCTTAGAAGATATCAAGATCTTTTGTTACTCAGGGATTGTTTCCACTTCTCCTTCCAAACCACAACTAAAGGGTTAACCATTTTTATGTATAAACAATGCCAGGTAAAGTTGCAGTACTGGGGGTAATATGTTTTAGAAATCTGTTGCGTACATTAAGTATATTGTTACATCAGCTTGCAGTAGCTCCAGGTCTGCAGTGCAAGAACTATGCCCTTTTCAAGTCCAAGCATGGCCCGTCAGATTGTTTTGTTTGTTTTGGTTCCACAATAAACATACCAGTGTAAATTAATCTTGCCAAGTAACTTGTTTTTCTGTTATTTTCTGTTTATTGAGATTAATCCCCCACAGCTTGGCTGGTAAATAATGTTGGTAGATTTCTGTGTTCAGCCTACTATGTGCAGATATGTGATCTCTGATATTGTTTAGATAGACAATTGAATAACTGTCAAAGCATCCTACATGATTGACTAAGGAATGGGAGATTTATGATGCAGTACTTGTATATTGCCAAGCTATACATGGCTTGTAATTTGACTTGATATAGTAGCTGTTGCTATGGTTACCTTGTGAGTAATCAACATTAGTGAGCACCACTAATTGTACCTCAGGGTACTTAAACGTTGTTCGATGGGCTCCTAATCAGGGAGGTTCCTTTCAGGTCCTGTTGTGTTTTTTTGCACTGTATTTATTAATTGAAATATGTCCCGATATTACTTGTCACCAACAGATGACAGACCTGTCCGGGAGAGTGAGCGAAAAACTGCCCAAATTCACTTCAGTTCCCAGGAGCAAAACGAGGCATCAGACCGAAATGAAAAAGAAGCGAGGTAGGGGAAATTCTGCTCTGTATATATACACATGCAGAGTTATCTAAATACACCTTGATGGGTAAGTTTTTATAGCTGCCTTTTTACAATGTGCAAAGGAAGGAAAGTTGGTCCGAATGATCTGGGAGTCATTCAAAGTGACAGTAACCATGTTATACCAGGAGATGCAGAACATACATTTAACTAGAAGGTTATACCTTTTTTCCCCAATGGTCTTAATACACCTGAATGCATGTTTGAATAATGGATAAAGTATTCAACTATTAAAATATTCAGTTGGTGCAGCACAGTGTAACTAATCATAATATTTTTTTTATTCGTTCTGGGACGTGGGCGTCACTGGCAAGGCCAGCAATTATTGCCCAATCTCTAATTGCCCTCGAGAAGGTGGTGGTGAGCTGCCTTCTTGAACCGCTGCAGTCTGTGTGGTGAAGGTGCTCCCACTGTGCTGTTAGTGAGGGAGTTCCAGGATTTTGACCCAGCAATGATGAAGGAATGGCGATATGCTTCTAAGTCAGGATGGTGTGTGACTTGGAGGGGAACTTGGAGGTGATGGTGTTCCCATGCACCTGCTGCCCTTGTCCTTCTAGGTGCTAGAGGTCGCAGGTTGGGAGGTGCTGCCGAAGAAGCCTTGGCGAGTTGCTGCAGCGTATCTTGTAGATGGTACACACTGCAGCCACGGTACGCCGGTGGTGGAGGGAATGAATGTTTAAGGTGGTGGATGGGGTGCCAATTAGGCGGGCTGCTTTGTCCTGGATGATGTCGTGCTTTTTATGTGTTGTTGGAGCTGCACTCATCCAGACAAGTGGACAGTATTCCATCACACTCAACGGTGTGTCGTTGTCGTGTCCGAAGCTGGTGCCTAGGTCTATGCCGGGTGGTCCATCCGGTTTTATTATTCTTATTGTTTCTCGTAGCAGTTTGTTACAACTGAGTGGTTTGCTAGGATATTTCAGAGGGCAGTTAAGAGTCAACCACATTGCTGTGGGTCTGGAGGCACATATTGGCCAGACCAGGAAAGGACAGCAGATTTCCTTCCCTAAAGGACAGCAGTTAATTCCACTGAGTAAAATGCTACAGAAATTGTTTTTATTGAATATGTTTAAATATCTATGAATAAGGAGTAGAAAATGCAGATAGGCAAGTGCCCAGAACCAGGGAGCTCCCAACCCAATGGATATGAGCTGTTCACAATTACTGAGACAGGCTAACAAATTGATTACTGTTTACAGTGATTGGCAAACCAATTTTAATGCAAAACCCATTAGCATTTCAACCACCTTTGTCTCGGTGCTTTTTCTAAAAAAAAATAACTTGTGTGAATGCACTTTGCTTTAAAACCCCACCATTTAAATGTAACTCTTTTCCAAATTCTTTCTCTGCAAAAATGGTCAAAAATCCCAAAACATTGGCACCCACCCAGACCAGATCCACTCTATGCACAATAATTGTAACAGTTGAGGCACTAAAGCTCACCACTTAGATCACTGCTCTGTGATCCTTGTTGTAGGGCTATATTGGTCTCAATTGCAATGCAGTTCGTGGTAAAATAACCTACCAAAATTCAGTGATTGCTTCATCAGTGTACACAACAACAACAACTTGCATTTATATAGCATCTTTAAAATAGTAAAACACCCCAAGAAAAAATCGTAGTAAAATGTGCGAGGGCCGCTGGTGCCTGTGGAACCGTATCTAGGTGCTTTCAGGATTACCGGAGGGGCTGATGAAATAAATAATATTTGGGGGCCTGAATTCCATGCAAATATTGCCATCTATATTGAAGTTGGTAGTCTATCTTGTCTGGAAAGTGGTGCTCACAAAGAGCAGGAGTATTAAAACAGCAGCTGTATTAAATTGCCTTTAAGACTATATTTTTATTTCATTTAAAAACTTTTATTTTAAACTTGTTTTATAAAGAGAATGCCCAATGGGAGTAGTGGAAAATGCAGTTTTACCTACTTTTTAGCTCTATTCATGAATTGTGAAGTGTTCCTCACATAAGATAGTGAGACTCTGAAATTGTAAGTACCACACACCTGAAAGAGAGAGGTCAATGTTCTCTGGTGTGACCCTTCACCAAAGAAGTTCTGATGAAAGAGCCCTCCTGATATGTGAGTTTTTGCCCTTCAGCTGCTGTGCATTTGCAGCATTTTTTCTGCATTTATTTCAGATAGCCAGCATTTGTGGGGTTTTTTGTAACCTCTTAATTTGTTTGTCGCAGAGGCTACCATTTGAGTCCACTGACATTTGTGTGATGAGATTCATCTGAATTGGACATTTTTAAATGCCTCCACAGTGGATAGTTGAATGCTTATTATAGCTGGAACCAGAGTGTAGCTGATTTCATTTTGCCTTTATTTCTGTCCCACTACTTTTTTCAGTGACCATGTAAAGAAGAACTTTGTATATGGCAAAGATGAGCAGGACTCTGTAGGTTCATCAATGAAATACAAGTGGGATGCTACATCAGATCTTAATACTGGTAAGAAGCTGTAGTCTTTTACACTGCACTACAGTGCTGCATATTTGACCATCAAACATGACCACCTCAGGTCTAACCTTACAATCTATTCCGTGTTTAGTTTCAATGCCTGCATTTTTATGCAGAACACCTGTAATACAAGATTGTATTGATTACACATAGTATAGTTAGTGTTTTACTCATTACTTTAATCAGCAGCAGTTGCTTTAGCATGATGTAGCAAATTTTTTCTAACCGTAAATTATAATTTCATATTGTTCAGTTATCTATCCTGGTCTTCTATCTGCTTCATATTTGGGTGCTGCTGAACAGGTGGTTGCATAGGCAGTGCTCCACTGTACAATGGAAACCAAAAGAAACAATATTATTCCAATTTTAGGGCAAACTGTTATACCTCCGTCTTTCTCCCAGGCCACACCCCAGCTGTGGCTGAGAGGACTGATGGACAACATGCTGCTGTACCTCAGCCAGTGACACTGCGAACCAGATGTGTGAGAGTGATCTATGAATAACCTCTGATTTTTGCTGCACTATGGTGAAAAACAACATTAAACTTTATTGGCTTCCTAGTGCAACAATTATATCAATACTGATATGATCAAAGTTTTACCCATTTAGAAACATAAACCAGTGTACAGTTTGGGGGAGGGGAGCTTTGAGTACCGTTATAGCCAATTTATTAAGATTGCTTTTTTAAAAATGTTGGATATTCAGCAGAAGAAAATTTAACAACTTGATAGTACCAAGGTTCCTCCTTGGGTCAGTATAGAGATCACTGTGGGGTTGTGGTAGCATCTGCTTTGGTTGCTTGGTAGGCTAATAATAAATAAGTGTTGCCATAGGGATCAGAGTAAGCACAGAATGATATTTCTGACAAAGCCTTTGGAATGTGCGTACATGCGTGTCATTGCAGCATTTTTATGCTGCTTAATTTCCACGAAAGCCTTTGTCACTAAAGATTTTCACAGGGAATCTGGATTAATACTCTCTCTACTCGGATGACACCTGGAAATCTTTTCTCTGCTTTGGGAGTGGTAGCACCAATCAGTCCTGAAGCATCCAGGATTGGGTCTATGGCACAAGACTGACTGAATAAAAAGCACCAATGGAGATTCTTGTTGCTAGATACATATCGCTACAACAATGTACTAACATTCAACCTTGAGAATCAGCATCATAACGACAATGAATGTGCAATTACAAAATTAGATAGAAATATCTAGACCTCAAAACCTCAGATCACAGTTAACAGAAACATAGAGGGGTGGGAATTTTAACCACCCAGGACAAGTGTGGGGTAGGCTATAATTTCAAAAATCTGAAAACCAACTCCAACCCGCCCACTTCTGGTTTTAATGGAGGCAGGTTGAGGGGTGGGCTACTGACCTGCTCTCAGGAAGCAGGTCAGTAATTTAAATGTTTTAATGAGCCTGCGTGCCTCAAATTTTACCAGAGTTTTACTTTTAACATCTGCGGTCTGGGTTTCCCAGCGTTCAGGAAACCTGGCAGCTGAAGGGAGGCGAGAACAGTGGGATCTAGCATGTAAGTGCTTTTCCAGCACTGCTCGTGTGCCAGGAGGAGCAGGAGTGCTTTCCTCCAGCCCCCCAAGCAAACCTGCCACGATCGGCCTCCCTCCCCGAATTGGCCTACCCATCCCTGTGCCTCCACGATCTCCCCACCCCCACCGGAGACAAAAAATTCAAATGAGGCCCTGCTGTTAAATTTGTAAGGACCTCCACATTACACGCATTTCCGGGTTTCTCAGCGGCAAGTTGAAAATCTGTCCCAATGTATGTGTTTAATCTCAGACATTTTTTTTTTGTATCTCAGACATTATTAGGTACTTTTTAAAACTGGCACACTATTACTTGGCAAAGAAGAATCAGTTCCTTTGCAAACCAGCTTGTTTAAAAATAACTGCTAGATCGCTGTCAAAAATTATGCACACAATGTAGTTCTTTACTGATTTTATATTTTTTTAAATATTCAGGTTGGTTATTCAATTTCTCTAATTGTTAACTAGATAGTAATAGTTCTTTGGATAATTCATGTTACTTTGCCTTCCTTAAGCTATTTGATAGAATGAACTTTAAATTGACATCACATGTTAGAACGTGACTCTCCTGTGGCGTGTTCCGCAGTTCAGTCTTGTCACTTGGAGTTGAATACACACTTATCTACAAATCACATATTCTAAAAGAGGTTTTATGGAACTTCATCTACTATACATAGTACAATAGCCTGAGCAATATTTAACATGACATATACCACCTGACCGCTTGTAATTTTCTCTCTTATGTTTTTACTAGATTTGAAAGAACGGTGGGCACCTCATGAGTTCCAGCTGATGAGCGAGCATCAAGACTCTTTGTGCAGTTGGCCTCCATTATCATCCCTTCATTCTGCTAGGGACATGAAGGAGACGAGAGAAATTGATATGTCAAGCAAGATGAGCATAGACCCTATGGTAGGATCGTTCGTTAATGGTGCTCTTTGCGCCATTTAACAGTAGTTCTTTTAGTATCCCATTTAAAGTAGTAATCTTTCTAAGCAATCAGTTAAATAAATATGTGATTATCATCAAGTATTTCTAACTCCAATAATCCATGAGTATTTTTGTCACCATTCAGAAATGATTGAATAAAAGGTACACTAAGCTTTTTTGATTTTTGCCGGTTTGTACTGTGTGTGTGGAAATAGAATTTAGTACAAAATCTGCACAGTGAATGAGAGAGAAGCCAAAAGTTATGTATTCAATAGAGGACCTTTTATAGAAATGTATCAGAACTTCTGATCATATATCAGAATAGATTTGTACATGGACTTGGGTAGTTGCATTAAATCTGGACAGCAAAAGGTTTATTGTAGAATTTTCAGATTTCTAGGTGAATGGGGCTCAATGGGTTGGCACATTATTCTTTCCATTTTGAGACTTCTGTTTGAATCTGTTTGAAAGATTTCTCTCTATGGTTAAACAGGAAGGAAACTGTAGAGAGAGTGACTTTTTTATTTCAAAATTACTACCCCATTTTATGTCAGAAAATAGCCTTAGCAGAGTTTTAACAATTTTTCATTTAACGTGATTTTCTTGCCTCCAAATCGACCCTGGATACAGGACTCCCTGTCGGGATATTTTGTGATGTCACAAATGGGATGCACTCAGAGAGGGTCCACATGAAAACAATAGGAGTTGCAACTTTAGACCTGGCCTGAGAGCAGCCTCATCTCAGGAAACCAGTAAAAGAGCAGGACAGCTAACTATAAACGTTGATAGGCCCACCTGAGATACTTTAATTTTAACATGTTTAAAAAGTTGATTTTGCATCTGTTTCAGTTATAAGGCAGATATTATAAGATTACCCTATTCAAGTGGTCCCACATTTGAAGCCAAAATCCAAATTAATGCTGGACTGGCTGACTTTATACTATGCTTTTCGTGTTGCTGCAAAGCCAGATGTGCAGTTTTCTTAGAGGTTCTGACTAATGGCTCTGTACGTGGAGCACTCAGAATTGAATCAATTTCTAATTTGACATGGATTGGAAGGAATGAATAGTGACCAGGTAGAGTTCTCAAATTGGAGGAATTTTTCACTAATATTAGAACCCAACCTTTCCTGATGGGTGCCGACCCTTGGACTTGCTCAGCAAACACCAGCCATGGATTCCATCAGTGGGGATAGCTTTTTTTTCCTATATGGTGACCCAAGGCAATCCTTGCACCTAACCTTAGCCCCAAATGGTCATCATTAAGTAATTAAGAATCAGAGCAGTACTGGTAATTTTTTATGTTTTTAAAATTATGTATTAAAATATTGGATCCAATATGAAACAGTCCTATTGATTTCCATAGTAATGGGACTTGGGATTTGTTCTGCTCTCTTTGGTTTTTTTAATACATGAAAGACACTTGCTTTTGTAAAGTGAGTTGGTTATGGGTTGCATATAACAATTGCAATGTACCACAGGAGTGCAAGTGATACTTTAACGTGTGCAATATTTTTTGTATCATGATACATTGAGAATTTCTGTTGCTACATAGTAAATGGCAATAATGAGTTGCTCGCTTAATTGATGTGTTCATTAGTCCTTAGGCTGAAGTGTAAGTAAACTAAAGGCAACAAAGCAACTACAGGAAACTTCGCGATATCCGGCACCGACGGGACCAGCGTGATGCCGATCTATGAAAACTTCCAGACAGACCAGCGCTAATGTTGAAGGATACGGAGGTTTTCATCTCCGTATCTGACAACAAACACTGTTGCTTAGCAACAGCTTGTAAACAGTCAGCCCGTACCTTGGAAGCGTCTCTGTAGCTAAGCAACAGCTTCAGAGAGGCTTTCCAGAGACTGACTGTTTAAAAAAAAATGCTAGGAGAAGAAAAAAAAAAGGAAAAAAACCTAACAAAACGGCTGCTGATTTCTGCCGTTAGATCGAGGTTTCCGGACATACAACCTCTGGATAAATCAAAGTTTCCTGTATCTCAAAAGTTTTTATAAACACATGGGGGTGAAAAAAATGAGCGACGACCTGAAGGCCCATCAATGCACAATATATCCAATAGAGGGAGCTACCTCATACACTGCCCTCCCTAAGCATTAGCTATGCTAACTTCTGGAAGAGAAAAAAAAATCAAAGAAAAACATTGGTTTTAGCTGGTCTTATGCTGATCTGAAATGTATTTGAACAGTTTAGAACAATGTGTAGAGTAAATTAGTTTATTCTTGTACTCTTAAGAATGGAGTTGTAACACTTACCTATGTACAGTCGAAGAATGATCATTCTTAACTCGCTATATCTGAACTATACATTTAAAACAAAAAAACTTTATTTATAGGAAATTGAACAATCAAGAAGTGGACAATATCACAGTTACTACAATGAAGGTAAAGCCTTGCTGAAAGGTAGCATTTGGGTGAAAGCTACATTATTTATTTACTGGTAATACACTCTTAAAGCATTGGTTTTTACATTTATTTTTTACCACATTTGTTCATTCAAGGCAAGTAGCACACATCACATCTTTGTTTATGGGTTCAAGCTCAAGGAGTGATGATCCTGAATTCATGAATCTCATGCCTGTGGTGAACTAAAATTGTTTTCAAGTCTTTAATTTTAGTTTTGGACTAATATACTAAAGCTATTCCCGATGTTTGCGTAACTTCATTACGATAATAGTATTTTTTCTCAGTATCCATATATGATCAGAAAAAAACCAAAATCAGTCAGCTGAGGGAACTGGGAGTTTTCCCTGAAGCTACTGATAGTCTAAGGTTAAGTCTTCAGCAATGCATTCTAGAAATATAAAGGTAATAGGTAATTGAACAATTTTAGTTTTATAACGGTTAAAGGTTTTATTGTAATGCATTTGTCTTTCAGACGATTATAAAAACTATCAATCACCAGCCCGTTCCTCTCTACGTTCTCTTGGGAAGAGTGTTTGCAATCGATCCAGGGAAGGATTCAGAGTAACATTTGCAGATAAAAAGCTGGATTTGTGTACAGATGAGAACAATATACAGAAAAGTTCTATTAATTCAGATTTACAGTATGACCATTCTTCAGCGTATAGTAAGAAGGAAAGCTTGCTTCAGACCAGAGAGAGAAATCTTATAGACTACACAGATACTTCTGTAATGAAAGATTCTTCTACAAACATTGACACAAACAGTACATTATTACATGATTATCACAAGCAACCGTACACAGATACAAAGACCTATCAGTCCACTCTGGAGCCTCAGAGTTCTTATTTAAACCATCAGACAGATAAAGCAACCATTGGAATGAGCAGTGACAGATTGTTTAAATTGAATTCAGGTAGTACTGGTGCTAACATTTGTAGTTTTGTTCCTTTACCAGTTCATTGTTTGTTGTGCTGTTTTTACTTTTCCTGCAGTCTACTTTATTTTAATACATCAATTGTGTTTTAATAAGCTTTATGTATTTCTGTAGTTTGTATTAATACACTGATATGTACAGTTGAGGCCATGTTTATCTGTAAGAGTTAAGATTGTTACCAGCTTTAGTCTTAGCAGGCTTTTTGATCAATATTTCTCTTTTTTGAGAGAAGAGGGCCTGTCTACATCTTGTAGTAATCCAGTATTTTTTGTTTTATCTACTCTCAATATAATATTATGCTCTTTTTGGGGGGGTAGTGGGGGGTGGGTGTAATTTCTTTAATATACCGCATTGGTAGCACCAATACTGGGGGGGGGAAATATCTCAACAGAATCCTGTGTTTTGTGATGATTGAAAAATATTGAAGCAAAAGTCAAAGTGCCTCAAATAGTATTGTGGTCGCAGAAATTCTAATATTTCATGCATCAATGCAATTCACCTTCCCATAAAATACATATTTAAGAAAGGACAACAGAGGAATATAGGCTGGAATTTTAATTTGGAGGCGAGTAGGGAGCAGGGGGTGGTGGAAAGCGGTCAGGAAATCCAGGAGAACGGGTTTCCCACAGGCACTGCCAAATTTAATGGCAGGGCCTGATTAGCATTTACTGTTTCCCACCTGCAGCCAGCCAAATAGAGAGGCTGTCGGGCGGATAGGCCTGCTGCACTGGGCCGCAGAGAGGAGGAAGAGAGGGATTGGCGGGGGTTGCAGTAGGGGTAAGGCCGGAGGAGGATTGGGGCCGGAAGGTGAGGTCGGAAGGCTGAGCAGGCGATAGGGGGAAGGTCAGAAAGCCAGGAAGGCGATAGGGGGCCGGAGGTCGGAAGGCTGGGAAGGCGATCGGGAGCCAGAAGTGGGAGGTCAGAAGGCTGGGAAGGCGATAGGGGACCAGAGGGGGGCGACGTCAGAAGGCTGGGAAGTTGATAGGGAGCCGGAGGGGGAGGTTGGAAAGCCGGGAAGGCTATGGGGGGGGGGAGGTGGGGGGCAGTTGAAAGGCTGGGAAGGCGATCGGAGGGGGGAGGTCGGAAGGCCGGAGGGTGATAGGGGGCTGGGAAAGCGATCGGGGCTGGAGGGGCGAGGTTGGAGGGTAATCGGGGGCCTGAGGGGGGAGATCCGAGGCCGGAGGGGGGATCGGGGGCCGAAGATCGAAGGCCGGAGGGGGGGTCGGAGGTCCAAAGCCTCGTGGGGAAGATCAGAGGACCGGGGTGGGGGGGAGGTCTGGGGGAGATCGGAAGGGTTGGGTGGGGGTGAGGGGGTTGGCAAGGCAGGAACGATGGATCCAGCAGGTAAATGGAAAGGCACTTACCTCCTGGATCCAGCTGTCCTTGCCTCCCTTTAGCTGGCGGGTACCCCAAGGCCTGGGAAACCCAGCCAGCCAGAATTAAATTTGAAATGGTGGATCATCATGAGGCATGGCGCCTCCACCTCCTGCGAGCGGGTTGGCTGCTCGACCCTTGCCCCGCCTCCATTAAAACTGGAAGTGTGCAGGTCGGGTTCAGTTTTTTAACCTCCCACTGCCCGCAACCTACCCGTTTTTTGGGGTTAAAATTCCCCCCCATAGTGTTTATTAGGGTAAACTGAATATCCCATTGTAAGTATTGAGCAATAAATTGAATTCATATGAAGGAAGCTACTGATCATTTCCCCCTTTTTTTTAATCTGTCCAGACTTGAAAACAAGTAGCACATATGGAAGCAGAAAAAGTACCTATGTAGATGATGGTGCTAGCAGTCAGAGATCAAGAATGACTTCTAGTGCCTTAATGCCACATCATGGAACTTCATCTTCTGACCACATGCTAGAGCGGCAAAGTTTGATATCACCCTGCAGCTCTTTTACATCCCTTTATTCCAATAGTTCAAAGAGAGGCTTTACTGAGCCTATGAATACAGAACCTATGGCCAGCAAGAGCTCAGAGAGACGATCGCAACTAACTACAGCCAACATGGAAAATTTTGATTCTAAATTAGAACCGAAGAAAACAAGCAGTTTAAGTTCACTATTGTATGTGCAGCCAAGTTATGATAGAAAGGTAACAAACCCTGCTTATTAGCCTCAAAGTAAATTTTTCCAAGGAGCACTTGTCTCCAACGTATACAATCGAGGTTTTCTCCAGTATTAGGGGATTGATGTAGGATTGTGTAGACTGGAAACATATAAAATATATTAGCTGACTTTGTTCTTAAACCCCAACTCACAACGTCTACCACTATGTTTCTCATCATTGACCTTGCTATGACCTGGAAGTTTTGCCACCAGGAGATGGGAACCTGTGTAGAGAACACAGCCCAGACCTCAGGTAAGACTAATTCTAGTGGTTTCCCTAAATTGCAACAGTGACTACACTTCAAAATAATTAATTGACTATGAAATGTGTTGGCACGTTTTGAGGTCATGATAAGTGCTCTTTAAATTAACTTCCTTAGACTCCTTGCTATATATATCCTAAAACACAAAATGTTGAAAGTGCACAGCATAGGTTGGTCAGTATCCATAAAGAGAACACAGATTAACATTTTGAGTATAACTCTTCGTCAGAACTGTTGTATATGATTGGTCAGCTTCTAGACAGGAATTTTATTTATCTAATATTTTTGATGTACCATTTTGTTATTTCTTGTTCATATTAATTCCTTATTATTGTTGTATGTACTAATTGTCATTCATACTATCCTGTGCCTTTCTTAAAGTACACTTTTTTTTAAACTAAGCACATTTTCTTTTTAAACGTTTAGTCAAGTGTTAGAGAGCCTAATTTCTGTGTTGGATCTCCTGTATACTGGCAAAAATCTGAATAATGCCAGAACCTGCAGAAATGTGTTTTTACTAATTAATAGTGGGGAAAGAATTGCTCTGGTTGCTGCGTATCAGCCATGGCTCAGTGGGTAGCACTCTCGCCTCTGAGTTAGAAGGTCGTGGGTCCAAGTCCCACTCCAGAGACTTGAACGCAAAAATCTAGGCTGACACTCCAGTGCAGTACTGAGTGCTGCACTGTTGAAGGTGCCGTATTTCGGATGAGATGTTAAACTGAGGCCAGTCTCCTCTCTCAGGTGGACGTAAAATATCCCATGGCAATATTTCAAAGAAGAGCCAGAGGAGTTATCCCCGGTGTTTTGGCCAATATTTATCACTCCATCAACGTCACAAAAACATTATCTGGATCGCATTGCTGTTTGTGGGAGCTTGCTGTGCGCAAATTGCTGCCGCATTTCCTACATTACAACAGTGACTACACTTCAAAAGCACTTCATTGGCTGTAAAGCATTTGGGACGTCCTGAGGTTGTGAAAGGCGCTGTATAAATGCAAATCTTTCTTATTTTTGTTCAATATCATAAATGCATTCAAAGGACCATGGATGCTATGTCACTACACAAAATGACTAGAGGAGTTTTTCCCCAGTGAGTGAAGGAGCCAGTGACCACTAAATGAGAATAATTCAGTATGTTGAGATGAAAAATGTTCAATGCTTTAATGACTAAAATGATTTGAAGCACAAGTATAACATGTCAGAAATATTTGCTGTATCTGTCACATGCTGATGCAACTCATAATGCTCCAATACCCAATTGATTTTAGGGATTAGTGCACTGCATGCTTAAGTTTTACTTCTAATTGAACGAATAGCTAGTATCTCCTCATTTCATTGTGCAGATGGTAGCTTGATGCAGCTACATACTAAGGTTAAATTATAGGGAGCTAATTATGCCTTGCCTTCCCTTTTGAAAGTTACTATGGAAGCAGATTCCACCACCCTTTCAGGCAGTGCATTCCAGATCACAACAACTCGCTGCATTAAAAAAGATGCTCCTCATGTCAACAACAACTTGCATTTCTATAGTGCCTTTAACGTAGTAAAACGTCCTAAGGCGCTTCACAGGAGTGTTATCAAACAAAATGTGACACCGAGCTACATAAGGAGATATTAGGACAGATGACCAAAAGCTTGGTCAAAGAGGTAGGTTTTAAGGAACATCTTAAAGGAGGAGAAGTTTAGGGAGGGAATTCCTGAGCTTGGGGCCTAGGCAGCTGAAGGCATGGCCGTTAATGGTGAAGTGATTAAAATTGGGGATGCGCAAGAAGACAGATTTGTCGCCTCTAGTTCTTTTACCTTTAACTTTATCACTTTAAATCTGTGTCCTCTGGTTACTGACCCTTTTGCCACTGGAAACCATTTCTCCTTATTTACTCTATCAAAACCGTTCATGATTTTGAATACCTCTATCAAATCTCTTATTAACCTCTACTCTAAGGAGAACAATCCCAGCTTCTCCAGTCTCTCCACATAACTGAAGTCCCTCATCCTTGGTACCATTCTAGTAAATCTCTTCGGCACCCTCTGTAAGACTTGACATCCTTCCTAAAGTGTGCTGCCTAGAATTGAACACTGTACTCCAGCTGCCTTGCTTTTGTACTCTATGCCTCTATTAATAAAGCCAAGGATCCCATCTGCTTTTTTTAACAGCCTTCTCGACTTGTCTTGCCACCTTCAAAAATTTGTGTATGTACACCCCCAGGTCTCTTTGTTCCTGCACCCCCTCTCATTTTCACCAGTCTGTCTATGTCTTCCCGAAGTCTGTAACTATCCTCCTCATTGTTTACTGCATTTCCGAGTTTCATGTCATCTGCAAACTTTGAAATTATGCTCTGTATACCCAAGTCCAGGTCATTAATTAATACATATAAAAAAGAACAGTGATCCTAATAGCGACCCCTGGAAACACCATTGGATACTTCCCCCAGTCTGAGAAACAACCATTCACCGCTACTCTCTGCCTCTTTGCCAATTTCGTATCAACATAGCCATTGGCCCTTTAATCCCGTCAACTTTAATTTTGCTTTCAAGCCTATTATGTGGTACTTTATCAAACGCCTTTTGATAGTCCATATACACATTATCAACCCTCTCCGTTACTTCATCAAAGAACTCAATCAAGCTAGTCAAACATGATTTGCTTTTAACAAATCCGTACTGACTTTCATTTTATTAGTCCATAATTTTCCAAATACCAATTCATTTTTTTCCGGACATTGTCTTCAAAAGTTTCCTCACCACCGACATTAGGCTGACTGGCCTGTAATTGTCGGGTTTATCCCGCTCCCCTTTTTTTGAATGGGGTGTGACATTTGCAATCCTCCAGTCCTCTGGCTCCACCCCCATATCTAAGAAGGATTGGAAGATTGTGGCCAGAGCCTCTGCAATTTCCGCCCTTCTCTTAATAACCTAGGACAACTTTTAAGTACCTTCTCTATTTTTATCCTATCCAATATCGCTACTACCCAGTCCTTTACTGGTACAATGACAGCACCCTCTTCTCCAGTGAAGACAGATGCAAAGTACTCATTTAGCTCCTCAGCCATGTCCTCTGCCTCCTTTTTAGTCCCTAATCTGCCCCACTCTTCCTTTGACTACCCTTTTTACTATTTATATGCTTATAAAAGATTTTTGGGTTTGATTTACTGTTAGCCGCTAATCCATTCTCATACTCAGATTATCTGGTCATTTATCACATTGTGGGACTTTACTGTGCGCAAATTGGCTGCTGTGTTTCCTACATTACAACAGTGACTACACTTCAAAAAAGTGCTTAATTGGCTGTAAAGTGCTTTGGGATGTCCTGAGGTCATGAAAGGCATATAAATGCAAGTCTTTCTTTTACTTTCCCTTTGCCCCTCTTATTCCCTTTTTTATATCTCCTCTGTACTTTCTGTATTCAGCTTGGTTCTTTAATGTATTAGTAACCTTACATTTGTCATAAGCCTCCTTTTTCTGTTTCATTTTAATCTCTATATCTTTAGTCATCATGGGAACTCTAGCTTTGGATGCCCTTCCTTTCCCCCTCAAAGGAATGTGTCTACTCTGTACCTGAACTATCTGCTCTTTGAAGGCCTCCCATTGTTCAATTACTGCTTTGCCTACCAATTTTTGATTCCAATCCACCTGGGCCAGATCCCTTTTTAACTCACTGAAATTAGCCTTCCTCCAGTTAAGTATTTTTACGCTTGATTGTACCTTGTCCTTTTCCATAACTATTTTAAACCTGATATTATGATCACTGTTCACCAAATGCTCCCCCACTAAAACATGGTCCACTTGCTCCACTTCATTCCCCAGAACTAGATCCAGCACTGCTTCCTTTCTCGTTAGGCTGGAAACACACTGATCAAGAAAGTTCTCGTACACATTTCAGGAATTTGTCCCCCTCTTTGCCCTTTACACTGTTACTATCCCAGTCTATATTAGGATAATTGAAGTCCCCCATTATCACTACTTTATAGTTCTTGCATCTTTCTGTAATTTGCCTGAAAATCTGCTCCCTATCTCCTTCCCACTATTTGGTGGTCTATAGTATGCACCAAGTAACATAATAGCGTAATATTTGTTAATTCTAACCAAATAGGTTCTGTCTTTGACCCCTCAACTACATCATCCCTTTCTAGCACTATAATAGTTTCTTTGATCAAAACTGCCAACCCACCCCCTCCTTTTTTCCTTCCCTATCTTTCCTGAATGCCCTGTAGCCAGGAATATTTAGTTTCCAATCCTCCCCTTTGAGCCAGGTCTCTGTTATTGACACTATATCATAGTCCTATGTGGTGACTTGTGCCTGCAGCTCACCAAATCCTATTTACCACACTATGTGCATTTATGCACATGCACTTCAAACCCATCTTAGACTGCCTCACATTTGCACCCCCCCCCCCCCCGGGTCTGATCCCTCCTATTTCTGAGCTATTCTTTACTCTAGTGCTATTTGTCTCTCCAAGTCCTGAGTTTTTCCCCTCAAATGTTTCATCCTGGTGCCCATCACTCTTGCCAAATTAGTTTAAACCCTTCCCTACAGCACTAGTTAACCTTTTTGCGAGGACCTTGGTCCCAGCTCTGTTGAGATGCAATCCATTAATCTTGAGCAGGTCCCTCCAACCCAGAACAGGTCTCAATGCCCTAAAAATCTGAAGCCCTCCTGCACCATTTCTCCAGCTACGTGTTAACCTGTTTTATCCTACTAATGGCATGATCAGTGTTGATTACTCTTTGATGCTGAAAATTAACTATTAGAAGTGTGGAGTCTCATTCCTTCAGCATTTAATTATTGTTGGAGATTTTTTTAAATTCAAAAATTACTTTTTATTTCTGCCTCCCTCTCTCTGAATCCAATCTTTCTTTCCCTCTCCATTTCTCTTTCTGTACCTGTTATGCTAACTACCATTTCCTGGTTCAGACTCTGCATTGTTCTATAACAATTCTTCAATCTGATTGGTTAAGGAGATACACAGTTGCTTTCCCTATTCACACAGATTTCAAATGCCCTGTAGAGGGTGCCGTGCCGTTTCCATTTCCCATTTGCAGCAACTTCCAGTGTAAGATCTCATGGAAATTAAATGGGCATGGGCAAGTCTAACGGCAGACGCCTTCATTCACCGTAAATTCTGGCCCATGTTTTGAAATTGATATATTCAAATAAATATGGCAACCTGACTTTATATTTCAAATTTGAGCAGACATTTTATGATGGCCCATGCAATTGTGCTGAAGTTGGATTTGAACTGGTAACCACCTTTGTTAAGAGGCAGGCCTGCCCACTGTGTGTATTTGGACTGTTTATATAAGCAAAAAATAGATGCCCAAATCATCCCATATCCAAAATTAGAATTGGTGATTTTAAATGCACTCAGTCAGAAGATGGTAAATGCAAATGTTAACACAAATTGTAAAATGTGCATTTCTGTATTGCTCCCTTCAGCACACAAGTCTGGATAAATTGCTTGAAGTAGAAGAATGTGGTGATTATCGTGCACGAACTCCAACTGGGCTCAACTCTGGTATCTCTGCAAGTGTTTCCTCCCTCTTGCAGAACCTACTTGATCTGGTGGACCGATACTGGAATGGTTCGAGATCCCTTCACACAAACCAGAGGTTTCTTAGTAAGTTGTCTACCATGATTCCTTTTTACTATATGTACTCATGTGGTTTTAAATTCAATTGGCAAAATAGTTTGAACTACATGAGCTTTTTAACCTTCAGTTATTTTTCTGCAAATATATTTTAGGGGAAAATGGTTCTGAAAGTATGGTGAGGTTTCCACCTCTAGGTAATTATCATCGGGGAATTGACTTTGCAGAATTTTTTTAATGTTGTATAGCGTAAATGTTAGCACATAAACTTAGGACAACATTTTGGGATTTTTTGGTTTTTGGCCACACAAGGAATTTGGCATAATTTATATTAAAATAATATTGAGTCAAATTTAGCTCTGAAGAGATTAAATTCACAGATCAGCAATACTGAGAGATACAGATTAGAATTCAGATGAAGCATCTATCCAGATTTCTTGAGACAATGGAATTTTGATTAGACATTCAAAGACCATGCACACCTATTATTGATGGGATGATCCTATTCATTTTAGTACAGCAGGCGATAATTGTCTCAAGAATTTTGTGCCACAAACAGCCCTCACTCATACAACTCCTGGCACAAAAAAGGCCCCTGCTGTAGGCTGTGAACTGACAATATTATCTTAATGTGGTGCCTCCATAATCAAGAAGGGAGATACTTTCTTCTGCCTTTTATCTAGAGATCATGTAGATCTGACTCAAATCTTAAGTGAATCTCTGAGACATACATGCTCAGCACCTCAAGTGGAAGAACTGGCAGCAAAGCCCTCAGCAGAGATAAAGTGAAAACACAGAAATTAACCCTCCGTTTGGCGTTGGCTAATCTCATTTTTGACAGGGGAAGCTATCATACATAGACCTCCCTGAGCTAGAGGAAGCACGGTTTCTGTTGTAGGTTTCAGGACAGCAGAGCAGTGGCGCCAGATTGATCTCTTAGCAAGAAAGCCTCTTGTATATTTTACCACTCGACTGTTTGCTTTCATATCATGAAATGCAGTATTCCGGTGAAGGCAATATCTTCATCCTTTACTGGCAGAAGAAGATGGGACGAATAGCCTTCCTCATTCATAGCTATCTTGTGGGGTTTTATATTCCGTATGTGGGGGTTGAATTAATTAATGAAGATTGGTATACAATAGGTATGACCTTCCTCATTCTTTAAACTTCTCACAGAACTTTCTCCTGACCTCTTTTTCTATCTCGGTGTAGTTTGGAGCTGCTCTATTTTTACTGTGGATAGTTCAGTTTTCAATTTGTTACATGGGCTTTCAAGGTTAACTGCAGTCCAAACAATATATTATGAATGACCAAGTGGGAGAAGGTCAAAAGGAAAACTATTGTTTTAAAATGACAATGCTCCTAGGTAATATATTTTCCTTCCATAAGATGATAGGAGATGAAACATTTTTTAATGAAATATGGTATTCTACAATAGGTAATTAACATTTTATTAATTGTTGCAGAACTGTTTTCAGCTTAAATTCATTGCTGTAAGTTTTATTTGTATTGCTGTAGTTTTACAACATAATCGCACCTTTCCACTTTCTATTATTCTAAAGCTTACCCGTCACCTTATAAACATTTACTGATTATATTGAATGAAAGCTGAAGTGCCATGTTATTGTTTCCTAAAGCCATGAAGTTATGTTCGACCTGAATGTTCAATTATTTTTTTTTTACATTCATTGCATTATACTTGCTAAATTATGTATTGTTTCAAATAGTCTACCATTTCTTATTACCACCCTTTTCTTTACTATAGCTCCAGCTCATGAACTGCTGTCCAATCTGGTCACTTCAATGCCCATTCCAAAATTTGAAAGCCTAGAAAGAAAAGTTAAAGCATTGACTGAAGAAAACAAATCTTTGCTGACCAGAACAGGCTTTGGCCTGGACACTGCAGAGTTGCATAGTGTAAAGCATCAGTTAACTCAGAAACAAGATGATCTGGTAAGTACCATTTTAAACTTGTTTATTACAGCTCCTGTTGTCTGAAAGCAGTTTGACTCTCCATTTGAAAATTTGATTTGAAACTACAGAAAGTCCTCAGCTGGCCATATGAAAACTATTCTTGCAAACAAATGCTCAACAGGTCAAAAAGTGGTTATGTTGGGGAACTGGACAATCAGATTATTTTCCCCCCCACTGGTTGCCATTAC
Source organism: Somniosus microcephalus (assembly GCF_052327205.1). Taxonomy (NCBI): domain Eukaryota; kingdom Metazoa; phylum Chordata; class Chondrichthyes; order Squaliformes; family Somniosidae; genus Somniosus; species Somniosus microcephalus. Next base: position 205,954,095 of record NC_140992.1, on the reverse strand, counting down.
TAATTAACACTTCCCTCCATTTAACCTCATTCTGGTAGCACGAAAAAAAATTAAAGGACTCATGACTCAGCGAGTTTAATGGCCAAAAATTGTAATCCTTCAATAGTCCAAGTGACCATAAATATCCCACATGCCAGCAATTTCTGATTAGATAATGAGTAATATAAGCAATAGGAGCAGGAGTAGGCCATTCGCCCCTCAAGCCTGCCCCGCTATTCATTAAGATCATAGCTGATCTTCTACCTCATCTCCACTTTCCTGCACTATCCACATATCCCTTGATTCCCTTAATTTTCAAAAATCTATCGATCTCTGTGTTGAATATACTCAACGACCGAGCCGCCACAGCCCTCTGGGTTAGAGAATTCCAAAGATTCACCACCCTCTGAGTGAAAAAAATTTCTTCTCATCTCAGTCCTAATTGGCCGACCCCTTATTCTGAGACTGTGACCCCTGGTTCTAGACTCCCCAGCCAGGGGAAACATCCTCCCTGCATCTACCCTGTCAAGCCCTGGAAGAATTTTATATGTTTCAATGAGATCACCCCTCATTCTTCTAAACTCTAGAGAATATAGCCCTAGTCTACTCAATCTCTCCTCATAGGACAATCCCCCCATCCCAGGAACCAGTCTGGTGAACCTTCATTGCACTCCCTCTATGGCAAGTATATCCTTCCTTAGGTAAGGAGACCAAAACTGTACACAATACTCCAGGTGTGGTCTCACCAGGGCCCTATATAATTGCAGTAAGACGTCTTATCTCTTATACTCAAATCCTCTTGTAATAAAGGCCGACATACCTTTTGCTTTCCTAATTGTTTGCTGTACCTGCATATTAACTTTGTGATTCATGTACAAGGACACCCAGGCCCCTCTGAACACCAACATTTCCCAATCTCTCACCATTTAAAAAATACTCTGCTTTTCATACGAAAGTGCACAACTTTACATTTCTCCACATTATATTCCATTTGCCATGTTCTTGCCCACTCACTTAACCTGTCTATATTCCCTTGAAGCCTCTTTGCATCCTCCTTGCAACTTACACTCCCACCTAGCTTTGTATCATTAGCAAATTTGGATATCTTGTATTTGGTCCCCTCATTCAAATCATTGATATAAATTGTGACTAGCTGAGGCCCAAGCACTGATGTAGAGATTCACGTATCTCTGGTAAACAGGATCGAGGGTATATTGGCCTAGAAATTCAGTTGGGCGCGCCAGCCGTTAGCGCCTTAGGAGGAGTAGATCTCGAGCGCTAGGCGCTTAGCGCCCGGGCGCAGCGCGATCTGCGCCTCGCCCCAACTTCAGTACACATTTAGCGCCGGCGCAAAGTCTTAGCGCGCGCCCTGCTGCGCGCGCAGATCATGACGTCATTTACTAGTGCAACGCCCTTTGTGCGCCCCGAACCGGAACTTCACTCGCGCCGGGCCATTGTGCGCCGGGCGGCCCTAACGACTGTGAAGTGGAACGGTACACAGCCGAGGCGGGCCGCGGGGAGCGCTAATTAAAGGGCACTTACCCTGCCATTTTGCAGCATTCACTCTTGTGCAGCGGTTTTTTGGAGAGAGACCAAGGAGGAGAGCTTACTGGTTTGGACCAACACTAGGACAGGTATTTTTGGCTCAGGCCAGAGCTTAGCAATTATCTTTGCCTTCATTGAGAGCTCAGTGTTTGCCAGCATATAATGGGGGCTGCATTGGGTGCCAATGCTGACTTTCAGCCTTATGCCAGAAGGGCTTACAGACGCCGTGAGAGAGTGGCAGCCCTGGCTAGACGCAGAGGGGGCAACAGGCGTCGCCAACTGAGGCCTTACCCACCCAGGGTATACCGCCAGCAGTCCTCCTATCTGACCATGTCTGCCGCGATGTGTGTTAGGAGGCTGCGATTCAGAAGGGAGGTGGTTGCAGACATCTGCCAGCTGCTTCAGAGATCTGCAGCCACAGCTGATGCGCAGGACGTCTCTGTCGGTGGCAGCGAAGGTGACGGTGGCTCTCAACTTCTATGCCACCGGCTCCTTCCAATCCGCTGCTGGGGACATCGCTAACATCTCCCAGTTCGCCGTGCATTGCTGCATCCGCCAGGTGACCGAAGCCCTTTTCAGAAGGAGACATCAATTCATCTCCTTCCCCATGACCCTGGACCAGCAGCAGCAGCGTGCAGTGGGATTTGCAAGAATAGCGGGCTTCCCCATGGTGCAGGGCGCCATTGACTGCATGCATGTGGCTTTGCGGGCACCTCTGGAGCATGCCGAGGATTACCGCAACCGGAAGGGCTACCATTCCCTCAACGTACAGCTGGTGTGTGACCACAGGCAGCGCATCCTAGCTGTCAATGCCCGCTTTCCAGGCAGCAGCCACGATGCCTTTATCCTGCGACAGACAACTGTGGCTGACATGTTCCAGGCACAGCCTCACCCAAGAGGATGGCTTATCGGAGACAAAGGCTATCCTTTGTGTACCTGGCTCATGACCCCGCTCCGCGCGCCCACGACCCCTGCTGAAGAGGCATACAACGAGAGCCATCAAGCGACTAGGAACATCATAGAACAAACAATCGGCGTCCTCAAGCAACGGTTCCGCTGTCTCGATCGCTCCAGGGGAGCCCTCCAGTATTCGCAGGAGCGAGTCTCCCAATTCGTCGTCGTTTGCTGCATGCTGCACAACCTGGCTATCCGCAGGACTCGGGCACTGCCACCTCACGTTGGACCCCCACTTCAGGAGGAGGAGCATGAGGAGGAGGAGGACGAGGAGTACCAGCCCAGGAGGGAGGCAGAAGGTCCAAGGGCCGCCCGTCGGCGGCTTATTGAACGTCACTTCTAGGCCCCCTGTCAGGGAATGGCTTGTGTCAATGAAAGAACATGATTGCAGCCGCTCCGCAAGCCCTCAGCCAGTTAAGGCAACAAACACTTCAAAGATCAAACATGGACAATGTTAATAAATAAAATGCTTTATTGTACAAACTCAGGGCCCTTCCCACATGAAAACCAAAAACAGACGAAACCCCCAAAAAACACTCAAACACATTACTCGCTCCCACAACCTGGAGAGGATTAACAAAACAGTGCAACTAAAATGGCCGTCATCCTCGGCCTTCGTAAAAAACAAACATCACATCCTCGGCCTTCAAAAAACAAACATCCAATTCTCGGCCTCAAAAAACAAACATCCAATTCTCGGCCTCAAAAAACAAACATCCAATTCTCGGCCTCAAAAAACAAACACAACTGGCCACACATTCGACTTTTTGGCCCGCTAGGGCGATGCCTTGGCCATCTTTGTGTGGCCCCTGCCCGCCCTGCTGCTCCTCCTCAAAGTAAGGCCATTGGCTGCTGCGAGGCTGGGGGCAGGCTCCAGAGGGGCACATGTCGTGACGGCAGATGCCCTTGGGGGTCGGCCTAGTCGAGGTCTGGCCGTCGAGCGGGCGGCTGCAGCTGTGGCTGGCCAGCATCAGTCGCTGCAGCAGCTCCTGGCAGCTCCACTGGGGGAGTGGCAGTGGCGGCTGGAGGAATGGGGGCAAGCTGGCGGATGGCAGGCGCTCGCTGGTCGCCTGAGACACTGGCACTCGCCCGGGCCAGCACTGCAGCATGCGCACCAATCTGCCGAGGGACAGACCGCTGTGCTGCTGCAGCACGCCGGGTGCCCTGGCGATGCCTGGCTGACACAGCGAGTGTGGCAGCAGTGAGTGCCCGTGTTGACCTGTTCAGTGACCTCATCAGAGCACCCAGTGACTGCACGGCACCACTGATCAGCTGCCCACTCGCTGCCCCGAATGCCGCCCGACTCACTGCCTGCTCTGCCCCGAATTCCGCCAAACTGATGGCCTGTGAGGCCCCGACGTCGGTGACACTCCGAGAGAGGGACTCGATGGCCTCAGGCAACCGTGCCACTACCCCCATGAGCTCCGTGTGCCGGCGCTCCGAGTCCGCGGACAAGTCCTCGAGGCGTTCCATCTCCTCGGCGAAGACCATCTCCGGACTGGAGGCCGGACTCTCCCTCTGGGGAGAAGGCCGCCGAGCTGGCCGACCCTTCCTGCGTTGCTGGACGCCGCTGGGCCCAGCAATTGGACTCCCCTCCGACCCTTCCCCCCCCTCTGGGGAGAAGGCCGCTGAGCTTCCACCCCCCTCCCACGTTTCTGCAGGCCGCAGGTCCCATGAGCTCCCCTCCCCTCCGACACTTCCGCCACGCTCCCCTCCAGGGAAGACGTGTCCCCTACATTCACATGGTTGCCGCGGATGAGGGTTCCCCTGATGGGCCGCCTTCCTCTTGCTCCTCCTCCTCCTCCTCTTCTGAGGGGCTGTCACTGGCAAGTTCAGGGACCTCCTCCTCACCATCTGAAAGCAGGAAGGCACAAGAGTAGCTTTAGAGTGAGGAGAGGGCGTCAGCGAGGGATGCATGAGTGGTGGCATTCAGCGCATTGGTCGGACAGTGGCAAAGGATGTAGATCTGATGCGCAAGTGGGACGAGAGAGGTCCAAACGTTGATGTCCTTACCATTGGTGCCCAGAACAGGGTCGGCATCTCCACATGCAACGGGGCCAATCACCCGGCCACCCATGATGCGCTCCACGCGATGTTGCAGCTCGGTGAGCGGCTGGATCTGGGGTCGGCCTCCCCCGGTCGCAGTCCGGCTCTTCCTATTATTGGCCAGCTTGGCCTGCAAGAGAAAGGACGGCCTCTAAGTACAGTGTGTAGCCCTGATCTTGTGTGCACTGCCTCCCATGGTGGAATAGCCTGGCCAGTGTGTAGCCCTGATCTTGTGTGCACTGCCTCCCATGGTGGAATAGCTTGGCCAGTGTGTAGCCCTGATCTTGTGTGCACTGCCTCCCATGGTGGAATAGCTTGGCCAGTGTGTTAAGTGCAGAATGTGCAATTGATGTTCATGCCTGTCCCATAGCTGCTGGATGAGGGCTGGCCATTAGGGCTTTCAGGTCCCTTTGCCCATAATGTGAGGTGCACATGCAAGGATGAGGAGGACACTGGAAAGGGTACTCACCCTGACAATCCGAGTGAGGTCATTAAACTTTTTGCGGCATTGGACACCGGTCCTGGGGACCTCGCTGTTGGCTGACACCTTGCTGGCGACATGCCTCCAGGCTCTCCGGTAGACGCGGACCGGCGCCTTCCTGCCATTGTCCGGGTACAAAAGATGGCGCCTCTTCTCCACACCACCAACCAGCACACTCAGATCACGCTCTGAGAAGCGCTGCGCTCGTTCACGGGCCTTCTGCATGGCTTCAGGCGCTATTTGGGTCCAGCAGCAGTGTTCAGGCCTAGCTGGAGGGCTCCACTATCCAGGGCGTGGCAGCAGACCAAATCGACCCTTCCCCCTTAAGAGTTGGCCGGCGCCAGGGTGTCTGCTGTCAATCACGAGATGGCCGCACCTGCGCTGCGCCCGGCCTCGGCGCTCTCGCTCAGCACCTCCGGCTTAGCGCCTAAAGAGAGGCGTCCAGCGCCAGTTTTAGCGCTCAAGCAAACTCTTAGGGCGAAGCTAATGAATATCGGAGAAGTGGCCTCGATTTGGCGGCGGGCGCAAACTTTAGCGCCCCAAAAGTGGCTACAATGAATTTCTAGGCCATTGTGTTTAATCAGAGTTTAGGATGGAATATAACACACTAGTAATACAGCAAAAATCTCTCTTTCTCTCTCTCTTTCTTTCTCTCTTTCTCTCTTCTTCGATAGTGAGCATGGGATCACTCTTAAAAGAGTGTTCGACCAGCTGTTCGGCTCTCCCTTCCGGAGTCTGTGTGAAAGCCCTTGGGGTGTCACTTTTTATTCTCTTTTTAGGGGTGGGCCTGAGGCCAAGTTATTGACAAGATCATTTAACCTATAGAGGTTCCTCCAAAACTTCATCAACCAATGACAGCTTAAGTTCTTTGTCTTGGTATTTGGATGAAAGCCCTCCCCAAAAGAAGGTCTCATTACTTCATCCTTGTTTTTACATTTTGAAGGTTCCTCCATTGGAATCCATCTTATCTCTTTTTACTCTCTCCCCCTTAACCCAGCAAGTACAAGGCCCCAGTCAAAGCTGTCACACATTAACCAGTCGCTATCTCACCATTCTGACCTTCACAAGTAAAGTCTATGGCTTACTCCCTTTTTCTACTGTGAACTTTTCTCTCAGAACCTTTACATTCCCATGAATTATGGTTTTGCGCTGCTTTCAGTGTTCAATAGCTGTTGCTTTATACTTTTTTTTTCCCCTTTCAAAAATATATAACTTGCAGCTGCTTGGGCTATGTACATTTTTAGGCACCCCTAGTTTCTAACACTGATCCTTGTGGTACCCCACTAGTTACAGGCTGCCAACCTGAAAATGACTCGTTTATTCCGACTCTCTGTTTTCTGTCCATTAACCAATCCTCAATCCATCCATGCTAGTATATTACCCCCAATCCCATGAGCCCTAATTTTGTTTAATAACCTCTTGTGTGGCACCTTATTGAATGCCTTCTTAAAATCCAAATACACAACATCCACTGGTTTCCCCCTTATCTATTCTGCTAGTTACAACCTCAAAAAACTCTTAACAGATTTGTCAAACATGATTTCCCCTTTCATAAATCCGTGTTGACTCTGCCCAATCCTATTATTATTTTCTAAGTGCCCTGTTACCATGTCCTTAATAATAGATTCTAACATTTTCCCTACTACTGATGTCAGGCTAACTGGTCTATAGTTCCCCGTTTTCTCTCTCCCTCCTTCTTAAATAGTGGGGTTACATTTGCTACCTTCCAATCGCGGGAACCGTTCTAGAATCTATGGAATTTTGGAAGTTGACAACCAATGCATCCACTATCTCTATAGCCACTTCTTTTAAAACCCTGGGATGTAGGCCATCAGGTCATGGGGATTTATCAGCTTTCAATCCATTAATTTCTCCAGTACTTTTTTTTACTAATACTAATTTCTTTCAGTTCCTCATTCTCGCTAGAGCCTTTTTCTCCACTATTTCCGGAAGGTTTTTTGCGTCTTCTTCCGTGAAGACAGACACAAAGTATTTGTTTAATTTCTCTGCCATTTCCTTATTGTGAGGGGGATGCAAAGAGTAATCTTAGTCAGATGAGTACTTGATTTCCAAATCTCATGTTTTTAAATGTTATGTTCCGATGATGTAAATAGGACCACATAATGTTTCAGTATGGATGAATAAACTAAAGTGTTGTAAACTTATATACACTTCTGTAATGCTACCCAAGTTTTCCAAGGATTAGTTAGAAATGCAGTATTTAACTATATAAAATACAGTGCAAATGGCCACCAGTTCAAACAGTTGGAGTGTTACTCCGTGCAGCTATATTATGACTGTATTTAAGAAAAAAAATTCTAATGGCAATATTGTATTCTTTGCAAGTTAAATCTGTAAAAGAGTTAGCATAGCAGTAGATTAATCTACGTAGAGATGAATACAAGGTGTCTGTAATTCCCTATCTCTGTAACCTCCTCCAGCTCTACAACCAATGTTCCCACTAATTTTTTGTTTGGGTGCGCGGCCCCTTTAAGGGGCTGCATGGCCCATTCAAATGCGTGGTTTTTTTCCATTGGAAAGCCAGTAAGCGGCTTGCGCAGGACCTCGCGGCCGCGCAGCTTAACAGGAACATTGCCTACAATCCTCCAAAATCTCTCTGCTCCTCCAATTCTGGCCTCTTGCGCATCCCCTATTCTATTTGCTCCACCATTGGCAGCCACGCCTTCAGCTGCCTAGGCCCTACACTCTGGAATTCCCTCCCTAAGCCTGTCCGCCGCCTCCTTTAAAACGCTCCTTAAAACCTACCTCTCTGACCAAGCTTTTAGTCACCAGTTCTGATATTTATCTAATAGCTCGGTGTCAAATTTTGTTTGATAACACTTCTGTGAAGCGCCTTGGGACGTTTTACTACGTTAAAGGCGTTTCAGAAATGCAAATTGTTGTAATCAATTTTTAACTATATTAGCTTGAAATAACTTTTTTCCTTATAATAAAAGCTTAAACTTCATAAGAACCATACATACCTTTGATCTTGTATAGGAAGTCTCCTTTACAATATTATATTGCTGACCCAAATTATATACAAAATATACTGTCAAACACTATGATCTGTTACCTATTTAAAATATTTTCAAAGTATGAATCTTAGAGGAAAGAATGAAAATTTAGTAGTGTTCTGTTCTATCAGCAGGTAAAAATGTTTTCCTCTTCCTCAGCCCTCCCCCACCAAACTAGAAAAACTGGCACTGACTGTTACAGACTCATTGTCAATTGATACTATCCCCATGTTGTAATTATGAAATGACATTCTCAGTCATATCAATAGTGACCTTCCAAAATGGGAGCTGTAACAAATCTGCACGAGTAATCATTTGTTCCCTTTGATATGTTGGTGGATGGCAGACAATGGTATAAGGAAGTAAACAACATCAGGAGGAAAACATTTTACCTAATACTGTAGCAGTATTTTGTGCTGTAGTAAGGGAGAGGTAAAACAAGTGATGACTGAACTGACAGTAACATTTTGCTTCAATGCCTTTGAAGGAATCTTTAAAAGGAAGGCTAGCAAAAGTGTTGGATGAAAACAATAAGCTGCACTCTCAACTAACGAGTTTGGAACTTGCTAATTGTGCTGGAAATCAACTACGGAACAGTAGGCCACTTTCTTTTACATTTAAAGCTTTTTGCAGTTATAATGGGATATAATTTGGTTTGTAGATTATTTCGTATAATCTCAATTTTTAGTTCAGTGAATTAAAACAACTAATTAGTAACCTTACAGAAGAAACTCATTTGAAGCATGTTAGTTGATTATTAACTCCTCCTAATTTACAATTGGATTGCCAGTATGTGTATCCAAAAGTGAAATTGTTTAGAACTGTTTTGTGTAGCCTGTCATGTTTTGCACACTTTGTACAAAAATAATAACTTGCAGGACAACGGAGTATTACAGTTTAAACTCTTTTATTAAGCATTAGGTCTGTGATCTTACTCACACAGCACCTTGGGGGAAAAGCCTGGCATTAGGACCCCTAGCCTGGGTCTTCAAAACAATGGTAGTCCTTACAGATGCCTGCAGGCCAGTGACAACTCAGCATGTGATCACATGTGAATATAATAGGTATTCCTTACAGATGCCTGCGGGCCAATGATAATTCAATATGCAAATGTTACATAGCCCCCTGCTTGTGTCACTCCTCTGGCTGAGACAGGTAAGAGTAAGTGACATTTAAAACGAATCCGTTCTAGGTGGAAGTCCCAATATTCTGAGCGTCAGAAAAAATATTCTTGGTGTCCCCCTTACCTCGCCCAACCCCCTTCAGTGTCTTTTTTAATGTATTTTCTTTCTATTTATTTATTTTTTCTCCTCCAATCTTCCTTAACCAGACTTTTCTGAAGACAGTGACTCATGCCACTCTATGGTACAACAGGTGATGGACCCATACTGCAGCGTGGTATTGTGCCCAAGTGGCCATTCTTAACGATGAGCATGAAGAATGAGGGCTAACAGGTCATTCCATTATGAGAGCCTCACGACCTGGCCTTATGCAACATTCATGTTTGCGCTTCCAACAGGGATTGCTGGATGGCAATCAGGAGGAAGAACTATGATTTTTCTTTTCTTTAATTGTACTACCCTAGCCCAGGAATGCTAGGGCCAGTTATACTATCCCATCGTTTCCTTTGGGGAAAAAATCCCTTTGTGTATTTGTAGTATCATAGAATCTTACAGCACATAAGGAGGCCATTTGGCCCGTCCTGCCTGTGACAGCTCTTTGAAAAAGCTGTCCAATTTAGTCCCATACACCAGTTTTTTTCCCCATAACCCTGCAAATTAGTCCTCTTCAAGGACATGTCCAATTGCCGTTGAAAATTTCTATGGAATCTGATTCCACCACTCTTTCAGGTAGTGCATTCCAGACCTTAACAATCCTCTGTGTGAAATGATTTATCCTCATTTCCCCTCTAGTTTTTTTGTCAGTTATTTTAAATCTGTGACCTCTGGTTACTGACTCACAATTACTCTCTACTTGCTCGATCAAAACCCCTCAGAATTTTGAACACCTCTATTAGCTCTCCCCTTAACCTTCTCTGCTCTAAGGAGAACAATCCCAGTTTCTCCAATCTTTCCACATAACTGAAGTCCCTCATCCCTGGTATAATCCTAGTAAATTGCCTCTGTACCCGCTCCAAGGCATTGACATCCTTCCTAAAGTGTGATGCCCGGAATTGTATACAATACTCGAGCTGAGGCCTGACCAGTGATTTGTAAAGGCTTAGCATGACTTCCTTGTTTTTGTATTCAGTGCCCCTATTTACAAAGCAAGGTATCCATTACACTTTCTTAACCACCTTGTCTACTTAGCAGAAGAAAAAAATCAGGAAATTTGTAAAAGATTGAGAATTTTAAAACAATGTAGTTATGTAAAAGTGCAGCTGTAAGAGAATAAATAGCACCTGCACATTTAAAAAAGTGTTCCACCCATATTACTCAGTTATTTTAATTTTCACCCACCAAGTCCACCCCTTTGTTTTGGGTCCTCCTCACCCCCCCCCCCCCCTTTCCTTTTGTTTCTCTCTCTCACCTGGCAGCTGTCCTTATCCTGCCAGTACACTTCACACCTAATCTCAGCTGCCTTTTGTCTCCACGGGCCCATTACCATCTCATCTGGCTTCTAATACCTTTTATTGTCTCCTTTTCTTCTTTTGTTCGATCGCAGCTTTGCCTTCGATCTTTTTATTTTCTTTCCAGTTTTGAAGAAGGGTTTCAACCCGAAACGTCAACTCAAATTTCTCTCCACGGATGTTGCCTGACCTGCTGAGTTTTTCCAGCATTCTCTGTTGTTAATAAGGATGACTTATTTTGCAGAACTAGGACCTAAATATAAACTGAGTTGGAAAAATATGTTCTTTGAAAAGCTTTTGTTTGAAGTTTTTGCTATCATTTTGCCGTGTTTTCTTAGAGGACTTGCAGAAAGACAATGAGAGACTAAATTTGGAGGTGGAATACCTGAATCAGCAAATTAAACAATACAACAAATTACAAGAAACTGTCACCATGTTACAGGAGAGTCACAGGTAATAAAAAGATGAACAATTTCGTGATAAGGTTTTAGTCCACTATCAACCAAATCATATAAATATGGAAAAAAAATAGAAATGATGTAAAAAAAAAAGTGATATCTTTCTACAGAATCTGAGGTGTTAAAATTGGTAACAAACAGCTCCCATAATACCTGTTACAAGTTGGGAATAAAATGTGATACTGCATAAGGTCAAAAGTTATTCAGACTTACCACAGAAAGATAATAACAACAACTTGTATTTATATAGCACCTTTAATGTAGTAAAACATCCCAAGGTGCTTCGCAGGAGTATTATAAGACACAAAATTTGACACTGAGCCACATAATGAGAAATTAGGGCAGGTGCTTGGTCAAAGAGGTAGGTTTTAAGGAGCATCTTAAAGGAAGAAAGAGAGGCGAAGAGATTTAGGCAGGGAATTCCAGAGCTTAGGACCTAGGCAGCAGAAGGCACGGCCACCAATGGTTGAGCGATTATAATCGAGGATGCTCAAGAGGGCAGAATTAGAGGAGCGCAGATATCTCGTGTGGGGGGGGGGGGGGTGTTGTAGGGCTGAAGGAGATTACAGAGATAGGGAGGGGCGAGGCCATGGAGGGATTTGAAAACAAGGATGAGAATTTTGAAATCGAGGTGTTGCTCAACCAGGAGATAATTCAACATACATTTTAATTACTGTAGCTTTTTTCTTATACAGTATATCTGCTACTTAAATAAATGTCATGGCTTCACCTTAAAACTACTCAAATTACAATATTTTAACATTTCTGGTAACTTTTTTTTTCTTCTTTTGGTCTGCAGTACTGTGAAAAATTACTTAAAACATTTTTTACAATTTAGTAAAAAACCATTCCATCTGGAAAACCATTCCATAATTGAATTGTGATAAAGACAATAATAATACAACAGGATGGTTGCACAAATGAAAGATATCTGGTAAAAGATCTCTTTGTATCATCACTGCAGGTTAAGTTTTTTCTGATCATTCACTTTTATTACAGTTCATTTGCATGTAAAGTATCTGTTCTTGCTACAGAAGGCCACATACACTAATTTTTGCTTTCAGTATTCTTATTGTTTGGAAGTAACTATTGGAGGGGAGATGGCTTTATATCAACACATCGTACCATAGAGTGGTAGGATGCAGGTTGTTACCTGCAGTTTCCCCAGGCAGAGAATTGCTGATTTCAGGCCTTTGATAGGCGCTGATGAGCAAGGACCAGGTGTTTCCCCACAAGAAGAAAAACATAAAAGAGGATTCACTGCAGACGTGAGCCTCCTAGCAATTGGTCATTGATTGGCACGAGGCAGTGGTCTGTCAGCTGGAGATGAAAGAACGCACAATTGGAAATGATTATTAAAGAACAATCACTTAACACCAAGAAATGTAATCAAATAAAAATTATTTTTACCATATGATCCAAAAAGGTCTTAATCGCTAATTACGCCTATAAAAAAAGAAGTCGTCGAGTAGGAAGTTAATAGTATAAAGTTACTGCTGCTTTTAAAATCTCATTAGTCGTTCTGGTTTTTTTTGTTCACCTCCTCCTTTCTCCTCTTCTGAAGACGTTGACTCCTTGGTGGGCTACAGTTCCACCAGAGTGTGGTTCAATTCCACCGGAGCTGGGTATCCTCTGGCACTTTGTTCAAGTGGAAATTATTTGTGTGTCAGCCTTGACAACAAATATCAGCAGGCTAAACTCAATTCTATCTTCACCCAGTATTCACACACATGCACTTCCAGCAAGGATCGCTGGATATTGAACAGGAGCAGCTCTGACTGATTTTTTTCCCCCCTCCTTAACACAAGGGCTCTGAAGCCAATTGCATTACTTCTTCTCCTACCCCAGAGGCTGAAATCACTTAACTCAGCACAGACGAGGGATTGAATATGTGTCTTTCCTCTTCTGTGACTCCACCATTTACTCACTGGCTAAACTCACTGAGTTGTCAGGGGAACCGAGAAGTGTAATATTTTAATGCTGTGAATTGATATCACCAGGCCAGAAAGAATAATGGCACCTTACTATGCTTTTATTGATTCTGTTTTTCACTTTCAGTTGTCATTCAAATACATTTTATTTTGCAAGGAGGCGGGTTGTAAATTTTATTTTTAATACCAGTGAAACACAAGATTATTTCTGCTTTGGTAACCTACTAGTTTTTGTCTTGTTCCTAGATCTCTGGTTACTACCAATAATTACCTACAGCAGCAGCTGAGCATAAATGGTGCTGGTCAAAATACAGACACATCACATCATCTTGGTTCTCATCGGACAAAAGCATGGAGCAAACTCCCACCTTCAGGAATCACAGAATTGCCCTTATCATCCAAGCGTAGCCATCATAGTAACACAGATATACTGTAATGAAAATGCTGTATATTACAGTAACTAAAATCAAAATGCCTAATTCTAATTAAATTAGTGTCTGTTGGAAATTGTACATGTGCTAATCTTGTGTTATTTTTAGTCTATTAGCCTCATTTAGTCAAAATTTGGAATTGAACTATAAATATGCTGTGTTAATGCTAGACTACTTGGAAATAAGCAATCTATACAGTAGTGCTATACATGTAAGGTTAACTTTGTAATGCATTTGTTATGGTGAAGTGATTACAACCGATGCATTCAGTATATGAACTGCACATGTTCAAAACCTAATACAGGTAGACTATCCTTTATCCGAACTTCTAAAAACCGAAAGTTTTTTCGTTCAGCGTAAGTCGTGCGCACGACATGACCAGAGTGGCGCACGACTTACACTGAGCAGGGCAGAGGGTCACAGAGTTCCCTCCTGGGTAGGAGATTGCAGGCCGAGCCGGGCAGTGTGAAGGAGGTACCGGGAGAGTGAACCCAACAATACAGCGGCCCGTCCGATATTCTTTTCTCCCCCCCCCCCCCCCCCCCCCCCGCCGACCCGAACCGCGGCCCATCCGATATTCTTTTCTCCGACCCGAACCGCGGCCCGTCCGATATTCTTTTCTCCCCCTCCCCCCGACCTGAACCGCGGCCCGTCCGATATTCTTTTCTCCCCCCACCCGACCCCCGACCTGATTTGCGGGCCAGCTTAGTAGGAGTCAGCCGATATCCGGCTTTCCAGAGAAGCAGGAAGGGGAATGAGACACGGAACAGTCGCAAGAGGTAGCCTGAACTTTTAAAAATTTATATTAAATACAAATTTCCCAGTCTTATAATAATACCTTCTGAAATCCGAAAACCGAAACTCAGCTGGTCCCAAGGCTTTCGGATAAGGGATAGTGTACCTGTAGTTGGGTAGCATTTTTTTATCCACAATAATTATCATGAGTGACTTTCTGCACCAATCCCAATATTTATATTTCAGCTGAATTTATTGTTTGTGATATTTGTAACTGATTTCATGTCTAGCAGTTGCATAATGGTGTTTTAACTTTGCAACACACTAGAAATGAGAAATATTTAATGAGCTACGCCAAGTATAGAAGTTTATTTGTACTTGTTTGATGGAATGTCATGAAAATAATTTGATTTAATTATCTTTACACTGCTAAGACCTCAATACTGTATTTTGGGTTCAAATTTGTTGGTGATGGGTAGCAATTTGCAGTCAAATTTCAACATTGTAATAGTTGTGCAATACTTTCATCTGGTTTTCAAAAAATAGACTTTATAATGCACCATTACTTATGAACAAACCTGCAAACTAGTTACCGATTGTTTCAAGTGCTTTACAATATATGATAGAGTAGGTGGTGATTTACACCTAATTGTATTCCACACATTTATTTTGTTCAACAGTCTATCGGTTTAAAAACTAACATTATCACTGGAACCTTACAAGTGATGGCACCACATTTGTTGTGCAAACCACAGCAATTATTGAGTAAAATAAAAACAGAAAATGCTGGAATCACATGGCAGGTCAGGCAGCATTTGTGGAGAGAGGAAGGTAGGGTCATTGACCTGAAACATTAACCCTACCTTCCCCGCTCCACAGTTGCTGCCTGACCTGCTAAGTGTTTACAGCATTTTCTGTTTTATTTCAGATTTCCAGCATCTGCAGTATTTTGCTCTTTATAATTTGTGTCTATTTAGCAGGATATGTGTAAATCATGTTGAGACTGCTTTACATTCAACCTTTAATCATATTTATGCCTTAGTTGAGCAAGTCTATACACTTGGGTTGACAGCCAAGATGATAATGGAATGTGTTTGGAACATTATGCATTGTGATGAATTTGCATTTAATTTATTAATCCGTTTGGTGAAATAGTGCTGGTTGCAAAACACCTTTTCACAAAAAGTGTATGTTTTTATATTTTATATATTATTTAACTTTATATTCCTTTCCATTCCAATTTCACAGCATATTAATCATATTCTAATATGAATACTGCAGAGAAAGCTCAAATATTTTTGAGCCTAACCACAGTTTTTGCATTGCATTGAAACTGAACCTCCCTTTGTTACTTTAGTTGTCCTTGTACCAGTGGCTGAACTGCTTATTGTGTGGTTGTTGCAGTCTTGTGCTAGTTTTCAGAGTACTATGCTATCGAAACACTGTGGATACCTGTTTCCTTGACTTTAGTGCTGAGTAAGCTGCTTAAAGTAATATTTTAATAATAAATTGCCCTCTCAGCAGACAGTCCAGTTACACTTTTTATCTTATCCTGAAAATGAGAGGCATGCTCCTACAATGCTCGTATAGATCCTGATTAGTGGACCAAGGAAAACTAAAATAATACAAGTGAGTTTTTACAGAATTAACTTGCAATTATTGGAGTTAGTTTCAAGATATAATTTCATTTTTCCTTTTTGTTTTTTCTGGAGTACCTTTGTTTTGATTTGCAGTACAATGCAGATCACAAACATGTTTTTATCTTGTTTTTTGGTAAATTTTTGCATTAATTAATGTGAAGGATATTAGCACTGAGAAATAGCCATGTCAGCCTCAAGAACTCCAAGGTCAGGTGGATCATGCTTCGATGTAATGTAATGATCCCTCTACTCTGTCTCCAGAACATGCCTCAGTCCCAACCTTAATTTAGCATCTCCTATTGCAGTAGTGTAGCATTTTCCTAACCACCCATCCTGTTACCTGAATGAGTGAGGTGCCAATTTTGCCAAATTAGTAGTGGTTTTTTCTATGGGCTCAAGTGCCCTAGGAACTGAGTTGAGACTGCCTCACACTCTTAGCTAGCAGAGATCTGCAACCCATCAGTTCAATTTTACACTTGAACATTGTTCCCAAACAATTTCAAACATATTTTACTTGTGCTGTTTAATCATATCAAAATGTTTAAATATGAAATACTGTGCACTTGTGCAATAGATGTAAATACATTTATTTATATTTTTATTAGCATGTAAATTTCCTGTGCATTATAATTTTGATATTTATCTATTGTCTTGCTGATGACAAGAAAATCAAAAGCATTTGTAGATTTGAAGATATTTTACAATAAAATATTTTCTATTATGTTTGTTTCAATTTTGTGCCCCTCTTGTACTCCAAGTTCTTTTGCGATTACTGAGAATTGTATTATCCTATTTAGATGGTCTCCACAACACAACAAAATTGATATTGCAGCTTTAATTGGCTTTTAAAAAAATACTATTTACTATGCACATAAATTAATGCAGTTTGGATCTTTAATAAACCTACTATTGGTCTTTCAGGAACCTAGTAATAGCCAATGTTCCCCATTGAGCAGAGGTTTAATATCATTTTACTGCTTGACTTAAAAGAAATCCAATTTTGGACTATTTGGAGAGATCTCAAACTTAACCATTCCTAAGATGTTATCAATTTATTGGTTTTAAATTAGGAATGTTGCTGTCTTTGCAAGGGAAGGATGAATGAACGGGATACAAATTTCAAAAGGAGGTTCCCGGAACTCCGGTTGTCAAAATTCAGGAACAAATTGGAATTTCATTCATATGTACTGTAAATAGAACTGAAAACTAAACTCTGGCCAAACTTTCCCCTCATGTACGACAGGCCTTCTCTTCAAACCCAGGCCAGGTGATCCCACCCTCAACCCCCACCACCCCATCCCCTCAAAACCCATGGTAGGCTTTTGCCTCACAATCAGTAAGGTAGGCCTTTGCCTTATATTGTGCTGTCTGTGGTTACCCCACCTGCATGGGTGTCCATTTAATTGGAAACACAATTACTAGTTAAGCTTTAATGAAACTGTATCTCTCCTCAATCTTTGAAGGCTGCCTGGGTCATGGGCAGAGTTCGCTAAAAACTCTTTTCATACCTACAGACCTCGATGTCGGAATGTTTTTAAAGAAACATTCGTGCGGGGGGGGGGGGAGCGCACAAGCTTACAGAAATAGATTTATGATCCTAAATCCCATCACTAATGACTTCTGATGTAAAACTAAGTTGAGCTTTATCTCTTGTGATTCCAGTTCTTTCTGTTCTATGTTCTGGGCCTGTGCTACCAATGAAGTCTTGTAGTCCTGATTTTCAGAATCCTAGGCCCCTTAAGGAGAGATAAAGTGGAGCCTGCTAGACCAGAGTCCCTGGCTTCCTTGGCATAAACATTGAATGACCTGATGAACTAAAGTTGTGTTCCTGTGACTGAGCGGGTAAATACGTCACCCATGGTGGTACTAGATCACATAGACCAGAAAATCGCGGGTTCGATTTTCACTCTGCTGGGTCACCTGATCCCAAGTTGGAGCAGCAAATGGAGCAATTAATTGATCTCCATGTCCCAAAACAAGGAAGGAAAACAATTCGACAAAGTCCCCAGTCTTGATCTTGCAAGAAAGTTTGAGTGTGTGGATGGCAGAGAGGACAAAATTGAACTGTTATGTTCTCCAATATCAAATAGCCTGCCGACAATCACATTCCAGGCTCATGCATGATGAATGGTTATTGAGGGGAGATACTACAGGGTGGCTCGTGCCTGTAGAAACCAAACCCCAGGAACAGGCAGAAGAGGAGGGGAAATAATTCAAATCAGATGTTGCATTAAAAGAAGTACTCTCATTTAATTTAGCACATTCTCACAACCATGTAGCATTGTCAGAAGTTCCTGGGCAGTACAAACCTGAATTTATGATTTGCACTTCCAATGAGCAAGGGTCCCATCAACTGCACAGACTCATAAAATGACCCCTACTGATTTACTTTGAAGTGCAGTGACTGTTGGTATGTAGGCAAATGCAACAGCCATTTTGCACCAGTACAGTATCAACTCGCAAACAGTAATGAAATGAATGATCAATTGCTATTTTGGTGGTTAGCTGAAAGAAGAATGTTGTCCAGGACCCCGGGAAGTCCCAGCGGGCTTGGCTTAGGCCAGTTAAGGGGAAGTCGGTTACAGAGAACGTCAGCGTATGACGTTTCATCTGTCAAAAACTTGACAGATGAATTGTCATCGTTTTGGCAGCTCGTGAAGCTGTCAAACACTGACATTCTATGTTGGTTGATGAGTCCTTGTATTCAAGACTCACCAAATCTCTTTTGTGAGCAGAAATTAGATGGTTGTAGCATCGGAGAATGCAGCAGCCATCTGTCATCTCTGCTGGTGAGATGCGAGACTCTCCGCATTCCCAACTGTTGAAGCCTGCAGGAAGAAACAATGGTAAGTAAACATTTTCTATCACTTTTCATTCACCTCACATAGTTACCTCTCCACACTTCCACCCATCATTTACCTTCACAGCGCACTTTTGCACACCTCTGAACCCCGCAAGACCCACTGGTCACCTCAGTGACCCTGGCGTGGTTTCCCGAAGTCGGGAAGCCCGTGCCTCTGTTGGAAAAATGGGGATAATTCTCTTAACTGCCTGTTAACTACCTGTTAACAGGCAGTTAAGTGGCTGTAATCCCCTTCCCGCCTCTAGGAGATGGGACCCGGCGCGGATCGGCAACCTGCCTCCTGGGAAGATGGCATGGAGGCGGGTTGGGGGCGGATGGGCACCCACCCCCAGATTCTGCCATTTTCTTGGTAGTCCTGCCTCCATACCCACCTCCCCAGGATTGGCAAGATCATGCCCTAAGAGTCAAAATCAAAATCTTCTGGGGTGGGGGCATTCCACCAGATCCTTATAGAAAATAAATATTTTGCCTTCAGTGCTTGCATATTCAGTAATTTCTAAATTCACCACTGCTGTAAACTGTGCTTTTATGTGCCTTAGGTTTTCTCCCTTATAGAAGTGATTGAATGTGGGGTATACCTGCAACTTAATTCATGAATAGTCTGTGTCCCATTGCACTTTCAGTGTAACTTGTGTTTATGTGTCATAAGGACCATATTCAGGACTGATTTGAGTTGTCGACTCCTTTAAGGCTTTTATGATCCTATTGGTCAGTTTCTTAGGTTAGCTTGTATGAATCAGAAGGGTTGAAGCCCCATTTCAGAACTTCATTACTTACCCTGGGATGATACTCTAGCGCAATACTCACAGTTGCCAACCACTCATGTTCTGAGCAAGAGTCAGCGGTTTTGGCCTCTGTTCACACAACTTGAGTGGTGCATCTACTGTTTTGAATTTCACGTTATTTAAAACTGCCCTGCAACATGTTGCACATTAGCTTCTGTGCATGTATGTTGTTTCTGTGCATGCATGATGTTTCACTGCATATGCAAAAAAGATGGCGTGCAATGTGTTGTGATGTGATGTGCGTTCATCGTTCTCCAGAATTGTTGGCAGGTATGCATTCCTAATTATTGGAGTATCTCACAGCTTGGCTTTTTTACTTAGTACTTCTGTACATATATAAGCATTTCACATGGCTTTGAGTGTACAATCAAGACTTTTTATCATCAAACTGTAAGGTTGTAAAACTTGTAACCAAGGTATTCTTGTAATTCAGCAGTAATGAACATGAAAGGTTAGTTATTGAAGATTTATCGTGGATTTTATTACACATCTGCTTAAAATTTATTTTATTTGTTCTCTGGATGTGAGGCCAGCTTTATTGCCCATCCCTAGTTTCCCTGTGATAGTGGTGGTGGGTCGCCTTGAACCATTACAGTCTTTATGATGATGGTCTACCCATAATGGTGTTAGGTTGGGAATACCAAGATGTTGATGCAATGGCAAAGAAAGAAAAGTGATTTAAGTCCAGGTTGGGATGGTGTGTGATATGGTGACTTTGGGATGATGGTGTTTCTATCATCTTTCTGCTCTTCCCTTTCTCAGTGGTAGAAGTTTCAAGGGATAAGGGTGATGTTGGTAATCTCACTCCAAGGGCGAAATGGGGAAGGCGGATTGGCGGCGGGGTGGGGGGCTCCAAGGCAATCGGGAAACCTGGGAGTAGGGGATCCCAGAAAAGATCCTTTTGGAACTTGCCTGGTAATTAATCCTAGGCAGAGCATTTATGTTTAGTACCATTCTCTGTCTTCTGTTGACAAGCCCATTCTCGATCCACCTAGACAACTTAATCATAATAGTTTACAGTACAGAAGAAGACATTCGGCCCATCAAGCCGCTACTGGTTCTTTGCTAATTTGTCCACTATTGCATGAGCCTTAAGCAGCAGTGACCGAGATCTCGGAGCAGATCACTTGCTTGACTTCTCAGATCTGGAAAAGTGTGATGGTGTGGATGAAAAAAGGTGAGGAAGGGAAAAATTTAAATTTCTTAAATTACAAGAGATTGCTGGCAGAAATATTTTATGAGAATAGACAGAAATATGTATTGTGACTAATAAATTTTATAAGATGTATTGATTTGCACCTTATTTTAATAGGCTTTGGATAATATGAAAGAAAGTAAGCATCATTTGCGTATACGACTAGTCACTAAAAGAGCAAGCAGGAATTATTGGAGAACAAGATGTAACAGTAAACCTTCAGAGTTCCAAATTAAAAGTACAGCATTCACAGCTAGTCAAAGCTTCATAAAGATATTGGCCCATAACTTGCTGAAGGAGCTTACCCTTACCAATTAGAGGCAGAATTAAGATTTAGAAACCACTGTTCCAATCATTCCTACTTTGCGGGACACCTGGCTGGGTGAATTTGTGACAAGAAAGGCATGACACACTTGCCATTGAAAACTCCTATCACAGTTCAACGGAAACATAGAAACACAGAAAATAGGAGCAGGAGTAGGCCATTCGGCCCCTCGAGCCTCTTCCGCCATTTAATGAGATTGTGGCTGATCATCCAAATTCAGTACCCTGTCCCTGCTTTCTCCCCATATCCCTTGATCCCTTTAGCCTTAAGAAATATATCTAACTCCTTCTTGAATATATTTAATGAATTGGCATCAACTGCCTTCTGTGGTAGAGAATTCCACAGGTTCACCACTCACTGGGTGAAGAAATTCCTCCTCATCTCTGTCCTAAATGGCTTACCCCTTATCATTAGACTGTGACCCCTGGTTCTGGACTCCCCACCATCGGGAACATCCTTCCTGCATCTAGTCTGTCTAGTCCTGTTAGAATTTTATAAGTTTCAATGAGATCCCCTCTCATTCTTCTAAACTCTAGTGAATATAAGCCTAATCGACCCAATCTCTCCTCATACATCATTCATGGCATCCCAGGTATCAGTCTGGTGAATCTTCGCTGCACTCCCTCCATGGCAAAAACATCCTTCCTCCGATAAGGCGACCAAAACTGCATACAATACTCAAGGTGTGGTCTCACCAAGGTCCTGTACAACTGCAGCAAGACATCCTTGCTCCTGTACTCGAATCCTCTCACTATGAAGGCCAACATACCATTTGCCTTCTTAACCGCCTGCTGCACCTGCATGCTTACTTTCAGCGACTGGTGCACAAGGACACCCAGGTCTCGTTGCACTTGCCCTTTTCCCAATCTATTGCCGTTCAGTTAATAATCTGTCTTCCTGTTTTTGCCACCGAAGTGGATAACCTCGCATTTATCCACATTATACTGCATCTGTCATGCATCTGCCCAATAACCCAACCTGTCCAAATCATACTGGAGTTTCTCGGCATCCTCCTCACAGCACACACACCCACCCAGCTTTGTGTCATCTGCAAACTTGGAGATATTACATCTAGTTCCCTCGTCTAGATCATTAATATATATTGTGAATAAGGAGACTATGAAGGTATGAGAGTAGAATTGACTAAAGTGGACTGGGAAAACAGATTAAAGTGTAAGACGGTACAAGAGCAGTGGTCTACATTCAAGGAGATATTTCACATCTTTCAAGATAAATATATTCCACTGAGGAAAAAGGGGAGTAAAAGAAAAGACAGCCATCCGTGGCTTAGTAAAGAATAAAGGATAGTATCCGACTGAAAACAAGGGCATATAAAGTAGCCAAATCTAGTGGGAGGATAGAAGATTGGGAAGCATTTAAAAGCCAGCAAACAATAACTAAAAGATTAATTAAGAAAGGGAAGATAGATTATGAAAGTAAACTAGCAAAAAATATAAAAACAGATAGCAAGAGTTTCTACAGCTATATAAAAAGAAAAAGGGTGGCTGAAGTAAACGTTGGTCCCTTAGAGGATGGGACCGGGAAACTAGTGGTGGGGAACATGGAGATGGCAAAGACGCTGAACAAATATTTTGTATCAGTCTTTACAGTAGAGGACACTAAAAATATCCCAACACTGGACAAACAGGGGGCAATGAGGGGGGGGGTGGAGGAGCTAAAGACGATTAAAATCACTAAGGAGATGGTACTCAGTAAAATAATGGGACTTAAGGCGGATAAATCCCCCAGACCTGATGGCCTACATCCTAGGGTCTTGAGAGAAGTGGCGGTAGGGATTGTGGATGCATTGGTGATTATTTTCCAGAACTCCCTGGACTCAGGAAAGGTCCCGGCAGATTGGAAAACTGCTAATGTAACACCCTTATTTAAGAAGGGAAGTAGACAAAAGGCTGGAAACTATAGACCAGTTAGCCTAACATCTGTGGTTGGCAAAATGTTGGAGTCCATTATTAAGGAAACAGTAACAGAGCATTTGGATAAACATAATTTAATAGGACAGAGTCAGCATGGTTTTATGAAGGGGAAGTCATGTTTGACAAATTTGCTCGAATTCTTTGAGGATGTAACATACAGGGTGGATAAAGGGGAACCAGTGGATGTAGTGTATTTGGACTTCCAAAAGGCATTTGACAAGGTTCCACACAAAAGATTACTGATCAAGATAAGAAATCACGGGATTGGGGGTAATATACTGGCATGGGTGGAAGATTGGTTATCTAACAGAAAACAAAGAGTTGGGATAAATGGTTCATTCTCAGGCTGGCAATCAGTAACTAGTGGTGTTCCGCAGGGGTCAGTGCTGGGACCCCAACTCTTTACAATCTATATTAACGATTTGGAGGAAGGGACCGAGTGCAACATATCCAAGTTTGCCGACGATACAAAGATGGGAGGGAAAGCAGTGAGTGAGAAGGACATAAAAAACCTGCAAAAGGACATAGACAGGCTAAGTGAGTGGGCAGAGATTTGGCAGATGCAATATAATGTTGGAAAGTGTGAGGTTATGCACTTTGGCAGAAAAAATCAAAGAGCAAGTTATTATCTAAATGGAGAGAAACTGCAAAGTGCTACAGTACAAAGGGATCTGGGGGTCCTGGTGCATGAAACACAAAAAGTTAGTATGTAGGTGCAGCAGGTGATCAGGAAGGCCAATGGAATCTTGGCTTTTATTGCAAGGGGGATGGAGTATAAAAACAGGGAAGTCTTGCTGCAGTTATACAGGGTATTGGTGAGGCCACACCTGGAATACTGCGTGCAGTTTTGGTTTCCATATTTAAGAAAAGATATACTTGCTCTCGAGGCGATTCAGAGAAGGTTCACTCGGTTGATTCCGGAGATGAGGGGGTTGACGTATGAGGAAAGGTTGAGTAGGTTGGGACTCTACTCATTGGAGTTCAGAAGAATGAGAGGCGATCTTATCGAAACATATAAGATTGTGAGGGGGCTTGATCGGGTGGATGCGGGGAGGATGTTTCCACTGATGGGTGAGACTAGAACTAGGGGGCATAATCTAAGAATAAGGGGCTGCGCTTTGAAAACTGAGATGAGGAGAAACTTCTTCACTCAGAGGGTAGTAAATCTATGGAATTTGCTACCCCAGAGAGCTGTGGAAGCTGCAACATTAAATAAATTTAAAATGGAGATAGACAGTTTCCTAGCAGATAAGGGAATTAGGGGTTACGGGGAGAGGGCAGGGAAGTGGATGTGAGTCTAGATTCGGATCAGCCATGATCCTATTGAATGGCGGAGCAGGCCTGAGGGGCCGTATGGCCTACTCCTGCTCCTACTTCTTATGTTCTTATGTAACTGGGGTTCTAGCATCGATCCTGTTGGATCCGTGGTTCAGTGGATATGCTGTTATTAAATAATCACACGGATGCTGTACATTAACAATAAACAGATCTTTACTGGAGGAGGGTAGTCTCAAGACTGGGGGTACAGAGGCATGCGCAAAGCTTATATACAAGTGTGGTCACTGCCAGTACTACAGTATACAGGAGCTGTAAAAGTAGTTCTGACTTAAAGGCACATACACTACAATTCCTCCCCTTTTAGATTAGTAGTACCCCTAATATTCAAATAACAATTAACATTTCAACATGTACATTAAACAACAAAAGTCCATTTATAGATTCAGTCTTGGGGCGGCTTCCTGACCCTTTCGGGATAGCGCCTTTCCGGAGGTTCTTGTTCTTGGTGCAGAGGCGATTCTGACCCCTTTTCATCGGGTAGTTCATCGGGTTCCACTGCTACTGGGTCTGAGGTAGATGCTACCGGTATGTCGGGTTCATCCCCAGGTACTCGAGACATGGGGTTGACGCGTTCCTGTGACGCTAAGATCTGATCGACGTGGCGTCTCACAATGTTCTCCCCGACATCCACTGTGTACATTAATGGCCCCTGCCTTGTACATATCGCTCCGGGTTGCCATTTCTCTGTTCGATAGTCACAGGCCAAGACTGGTTGCCCTACATTGAAGCTCCTTGTCGGCTTCTCGTTGATGTGCTGGAATTGTTTGTCCTCAACATTTCTTCGCACATTTGGTCTGAGCAAGTCCAGATGAGATCTCAACCTTCGGTTAAAGAACATCATGGCCGGGGTCTGGTTGGTAACTGCATGTGTCGTGTTTCGGTAGGCTAATAAGAAATTGTCCATCTTATGCTGTAGTGGAATTTCATCGTCGCACATGGCCTTTATCGCCTTCTTAAAGGTTTGTACGAACCTCTCAGCCAATCCATTTGTGGCTGGATGATACGGGGCGGATGTGTATCATCCAGCCACAACTCGTCGGACACAAACTGTGGTCCATTATCAGAGCAAATCTGCTCTGGCAAACCACTTCTGGCAAATATGGTCCGTAGGACTGCAATCGTTTTCTCTGTACTGGTTGAAGACATTTTTATCACCTCAGGCCACTTTGAATGAGCATCCACTGCTATTAAGAACATTGAGTCCATGAATGGACCAGCAAAATCAATATGCACCCGTTGCCATGGAGAGGAGGGCCACTCCCATGGGTTTAGAGGGGCATGTGGTGGTGCATTTTGGACCTTCTGGCATCCTAAGCAGCTCTTAGTTAGGTCTTCGATTTGTTGATCGATTCCCAGCCACCACACATAAGCCCTAGCAAGGCTTTTCATTTTCACTCCCCTCAGATGGCCTTCATGTAGCTCATTTAGCACTCTCTCCCTTAACTTGGGTGGAATCACCCCTCTGGATCCACACATCACTGTCCCCTGGCATACTGACAGCTGTTCTCTTCTGGATGAGAATGCTGGCAACAGTGAGTCGCCATGAGTTGGCCATCCCCTCACCGTCAATTCATATACCCGAGACAGCGTCGGATCATTGCGGGTCTCCTTCTCTATATCCGCGTTCGTTACTGGCAATCGTTCAATTATTGACGAATAAAATATCTCGATAGGGTCCACTGCTGGTGCTTCCTCCATAGTAGGCAGTGGCAGGCGCGATAGCCCATCAGCGTTCCCATGCTGTTTCGTGCCTTTATATTCTATTTCATATTGATTCGCCCCTAGAAACAGGGACCATCTTTGTAACCGCTGTGCAGTCATCACTGGAACGCCCTTCTTAGGATTAAAGATGGAGACAAGTGGTTGGTGGTCAGTCAGCAAGGTGAACTTCTGCCCATGCAGATAGTGGTTGAATTTTTTTACTCCCCATACTAGGCTGAGGGCCTCCCTGTCAATCTGGGCATAGTTGCGCTCGGCTGAGGTTAGTGACCGAGACGCAAAGGCTACTGGCCTCTCCAACCCGTCAGGGAATTTGTGCGACAGCACCGCTCCAATACCATAGGGTGATGCATCACATGCCAAACGAATTGGTAGTGCTGGGTTGAAATGGGCCAACACCTCTTTTGATGTGATCAATTCTTTACACTTCTGGAAAGCTCATCTACGTTCGTCATCCCACTTCCATGGTACCCCTGTTTGCAGTAGGGTGTTCAGTGGGTGTAATACCGTAGACAAATTTGGTAAGAACTTGTGGTAGTAGTTTACCAGCCCGAGGAATGACCTCAGTTGTGACACATTTTCCGGTGCTGGAGCCTTGACTACTGCCTCAATCTTGTCAGGGGACTTAGGTAACCCCTCTTCATCGATGATGTGGCCACAATACAAGATCTGTTTCTGGAAAAACTCGCACTTGTGGTGATTAGCTCGTAGCCCATACTCCTTTAATCTGGTGAGCACCTTCTCCAAGTTGGCGAGGTGATCACCGTCATTTTCGCCCGTGACCAAGACGTCGTCCAAATAACACTGGGTCCCTGGAATCCCTTGCAGGACCTGATCCATCGCCCTTTGCCAGATAGCCGGAGCCGAGGCTACTCCAAACACCAGCCGGTTGTATTGAGACCTTTATGAGTGTTGATCGTAAGGTATTGTTTCGAAGCTTCTTCTACCTCCATTTGCAAGTACGCCTGGGCTAGATCAATTTTGGTGAAGCGTTTACCTCCAGATAGCGAGGCGAAAATATCCTCAATTCGTGGAAGTGGATATTGTACCGTGTGAAGGACTGGGTTCACTGTCACCTTAAAATCCCCACAGATGCGGACCTTCTTTGGTTCCCCAGGCGTATTACTCAACGACCTCTTCATTACAGGAACGATGGGTGTAGCCCACTCGCTCCAGTCCACTTTGGACAGTACTCCTGAACGTTCCAACCCTTCCAGCTCTGCTTCAACAGCTGGTCTGATCGCATAAGGCACTGGTCTGGCCTTCAGAAACTTTGGGCTTGCATTTTCCTCTATTTTAATCGTTGCTGTTATTCCTTTTAGTGTTCCTAGTCCCTCCTGGAACACTTCTTTTGCGTCAGTTAGCATTTTTGACAGTCGTCCAGGTGTGACGTCGTCATCCTTTTTGGCCTCAACCTTCAGTGCCTGTATGGAATGCCAATCTAATTGTATCTTCCGGATCCATTCACGTCCTAGCAGTGGTGGTCCTCCATCTGGCAATACATATATATCCATTTTAGGTATTTCCTGGCCTTTATATGTCACTTTCACCCTTATTTTTCCTTTGGGGTAGACTTTTTTGCCCCGTATACGTCTTCAAGACAATCTCTGTAGCTTTCAAGGGTATGCGTGAAAATAGCCGCTTGTAGTCTCTTTGATTTATGACTGTTAGCGCTGACCCTGTGTCCAATTCCATTTTCACTTGGACTCTGTCTATCTTGAGTGTAACCCAGATAGTCTGGTGATCCTCCATTTCTGTTACCTTATGTAGTTTCAGACAACCCAGCTCCTTGATTCCGGAGTCTGCGTCACTTTTCTGTTCGTCTGAACCACTGTCCATCACCTGGTGTACCTTTTTGTACTTCTCCTGTGGAGATTTCTTACTGTTGGTTTTCTTCCCAGACCTGCAGACTCTTGCTATGTGTCCTGCTTTCCCACACTCTCTGCACACTTGGTCCTTGAACCAACAATCTTTCTGGTCATGTGTTGTTCTGCCGCAGCGATAGCACTTCCCTGTTCCATAGGACATTTCATTGGTGCCATATTCTTGCGGTCTCCGTTGTATCTCTGCAGCGCCCCTTGCGGCTGCTTCGTGTGATACTGCCATACTGAAAGCTTTGTCCAGCGTAAGGTCCTTTTCTGATAGAAGCTGTTTCTGGGTTCCTTCACTTTGTAGCCCACACACAAACTTGTCCCTTAACGTATCTGCTAGTTCTGCTCCAAACTGGCAGTGTTTCGATAGCTTGCGCAGTTCCGTTAGGTACTCAGCATTGCTTTCGTCTTTGTGTTGGTTCCTTTTATGGAACTTAAATCGTTCTGCTATCAGCAGCGGTGTGGGGTTTAAGTGGTCCTGTAGGATTTCTACTATGCTTTCAAAATTCTTGTTTACCAGCTTCTCTGGGGTTATTAGATTTCGCAGTAACCCATAAGTTTTTGCACCCATGGAATTTAACAGAACCAGTGCTTTATTAGCATCTGGCACTTCATTCGCCCTGCAGTACACCTCAATACGTTCCACATATGTCGCCCAATCTTCGACTTCATTGTCGAACGTAGAGATACTGCCACTCTTCGGCATCCTTGGGTGTGAGTTAACTGTCAAAAATGGCGCCTCCCGCGCTTCCCCTTCTTCTCCGCTGGCACAAAATGGCGTCTCCCACGCTTTCCTTCCTTCCCGCGATCGCATTTCTTCTCCACTGCGGCTTCTAAAAATGGCGTCTCCCGCGCTCTTTCTTCTTCTCCGCGGCTCAATGGCATCTCCCGCGCTCCCCTTTCTTCGCCCCGTGGACCCTGTTCAGCCCGTGAGCACCGCGGTGCTGTGCTCTGCGCGTTCTTGTTTTTATATTTTTCGACGCCGCTCAGTCTAGAACCCGGCTGTTTCTCTACCCTCTCTCTCTCCGGTTTGTTTTCTTTTTCTCGACGCCGCTCGGTGTTCAACTCCCGGCTGCCCCCTGCGCTCTTCACCCTCTGTCTTACCCCGTCGACGCTGCTCGGCTTTCTCTCCGCCGTCGGTTGGCTCCAGCCGCCGCTGCTCGGGAAGGGTCTGCGCTGGACCTGTCGTCGGTCTCTTGCTGCTCGTCGTGGCTGGGGAACCAAGCCCGGCTCTCCACAACCTCCCCTGCAAAGTTCAATCTCTGCCTGACTGCTGGGTGGTTGCTCGTGGTCGACGCCTGTGTTCCTGGCCCCGACTATTTTTTTTAATGTTGCAGGTAGATTCGAATCGACACTCGTCGCCACTGTTGGATCCGTCGTTCAGTGGATATGCTGTTATTAAATAATCACATGGATGCTGTACATTAACAATAAACAGGTCTTTACTGGAGGAGGGTAGTCTCAAGACTGGGGGTACAGAGGCATGCGCAAAGCTTATATACAGGTGTGGTCACTGCCGGTACTACAGTATACAGGAGCTGTAAAAGTAGTTCTGACTTAAAGGCACATACACTACAGATCCCTGCAGTACCCCACTAGTCACTGCCTGCCACTCGGAAAAAGACCCGTTTATTCCAACTCTTTGCTTCCTGTCTGCCAACCAGTTCTCTATCCAAGTCAGTACCTTACCCCCCAATCCCATGTGCTTAAACTTTGCATGCTAATCTCTTATGCGGGAACTTATCGAAAGCCTTCTGAAAGTCCAAATACACCACATCCACTGGTTCGCCCTTATCTATTCTACCAGTTATATCCTCAAAAAATTCCAGTAGATTAGTCAAGCATGATTTACCTTTTGTAAATCCATGTTGACTTTGTCCGATCCTGTCACTGTTTTCCAAGTGCTCTGCTATTACATCTTTTATAATGGACTCTAGCATTTTCCCCACTACCGAT
This sequence comes from Somniosus microcephalus, assembly GCF_052327205.1. Classification (NCBI taxonomy): domain Eukaryota; kingdom Metazoa; phylum Chordata; class Chondrichthyes; order Squaliformes; family Somniosidae; genus Somniosus; species Somniosus microcephalus. The sequence goes on along the minus strand of NC_140992.1, from coordinate 205,924,323 downwards.
GTCAGGCTTACCGGTAACTTGTACTAGAGGCAGTATAACGGGGTTGCCCATAGGGGCAAGATTGCCATGGAAGTTTTTAATGAAACCTGCAACCCAAATTTAATATATATTTTAATATATATATATATGTATGTATATGTGTGTGTATATATTACACATATAGAATCATACATCACAGAAGGAGGTAATTCGTCTCATCTTGCCAGTGCTGGCTGCTCTTTCCCCATAGCCCTGCAAATGTTTCCTTTTCAAGTATATTTCCAATTCCCTTTTTTGAAAGTTACGATTGAATCTGCTTCCACTACCCTTTCAGGCAATGCATATATATCACTATTAAAAAGGGAACCTGAAGCCAGAGCTTCTGAAAAAGTCTGATTTTGGACTGACAGAAGGGCCATTTATTTACTTTTTTTTTTAAATTACTTGATAATAATCAACAAACTGGAAGCAAGGGTTGCTGACACGTGCGTCCTGTGTATTGCTGGTGCGGATTGTACAGCTGCGCGCGCGGGCCGGAGTGGGGGTTCCGAAATCTCCGCGAGCCGCCGGGGACGGTTTTGTTCAAAATGTCTGGAGGGGTCTCGGGAGGGGAGAACAAACGGACACAAACCGATAACAGCACTTTTCAAACTAAACGTGAACCAACACGCGCTACAGTAACTGGGACGGAGAATTCATTCGAGATTGAGGTAAACTCAGCGGCACAATTGGATGTCACAAAAATGATATTATGGATTTATTGTGGTTTAAAATATATATATATATATATGTTTTATTATTTTGTACGCGATGGTGAAAAGCACGAGTTGCTGCATTATTGCGCGACGCCGCAAACACCCAGACAGGTGTTCAGGGTGAAGAAGCTATTTGGGAAATGGGTCCATGACACCGTGGACGTCAAACAGCGCCAGCAAATCTCTGGCACATCCCTTGGAAATCCAGCCAACTCCAGCACCCTCACCTAATGGGATAGGTATTTTATAATAGCAAAATACTGCGGATGCTGGAAATCTGAAATAACAACAGAAAATGCTGGAAATACTCAGCAGGCCAGGCAGCATCCGTGGAGATATTTTGTTCCTCGGGCAAAAGGGACCAAGCAAAGTGAGCAGTGTGGAGAGTGGAATAGAACAAGCTCTCTGCAACTGCCCCACTCCATCTCACAAAGTTGCACAGGGATGGCTCCTGTTTTGGATCTGATTGGAAGGGAAAGTTGCATCCAATGATTTCACTACTGGTGGAAAGTTTGACAAAGGAATATATCCGAAATTATTTCCTAGACATTGGAAATTGTTCACTAGGGTACTATGGGTGGACTGGTGTGAACTCGTTAGGTTCCAGTTTTCAGTCTCAACAGTTTATAGAGGATGGTTTCTTTTGAGGGCAAATTAAGTTTTGTTGATATTTTTCTCTAAGAAAAAGTGCAGATTTCTTCTTTTGCACAGCAAACAAAAAAAGACACATTTAGTGATCACGGTAGTTATCAATAGCGATATATGTAGTCATTGCAGAGGTAACTGCACAGATGTCAGCTCAGATCTCCATGAATATCCCCATCCTCAATGATGGTGGAGCCCAGTATGTGAGTGCAAAAGACAAGGCGCTTGCAACAATGTTCAGCCAGAAGTGCCGAGTGGATGATCCATCGCAGCCTCCTCCTGTGGTCTCCACCATCAAAGAAGCCAGTCTTCAGCCAATTCGATTCACTCCACGTGATATCAAGAAATGGCTGTGGGCCCCGACAACATCCTGGCTGTCATGCTGAAGACTTGTGCTCCAGAACTAGCTGTGCCTCTAGCCAAGCTGTTCCACTGAAGCTACAACACTGGCATCAACCCGACAATGTGGAAAACTGCCCAGGTATGTCCTGTCCACAAAAAGCAGGATAAATCCAATCCGGCCAATTACAGCCCCATCTGTCTACTCTTAGTTATCAGCAAAGTGATGGAAGGTGTGGTTGACAGTGCTATCAAGCGGCAGTTACTCACCAATAACCTGCTTACTGATGCTCAGTTTGTGTTCTGCCAGGACCACTCTGCACCTGACCTCATTACAGCCTTGGTCCAAACATGGACAAAAGAGCTGAATTCCAGAAGTGAGGTGAGAGTGATTGCCCTTGACATCAAGGCAGCATTTGGTCGAGTGTGGCATCAAAGAGCCCTGGTAAAATTGAAGTCAATTGGAATCGGGGGGGAAAACGCTCCACTGGCAGGTGTCATACCTAGCACAACAGAAGGTGGTTGTTGGAGGCTAATCATCTCAGCCCCAGGACATCGCTGCAGGAGTTCCTTGGGCAGTGTCCTAGGCCCAACTATCTGCAGCTACTTCATCAATGACGTTCTCTGCATCATAAGGTCAGAAATGGGAATGTTTGCTGATGATTGCACAGTGTTCAGTTCCATTTGCAACTCTTCAGATAATGAATCAGTCCATGCCCGCATGCAGCAAGACCTGGACGACATTCAGGCTTGGGTTGATAAGTGGCAAGTAACATTCACGCCACACAAGTGCCAGGCAATGACCATCTCCAACAAGCGAGAGTCTAATCACTACCTCTTGACATTCAACGGCTTTACCATTGTCGAATCCCCCACCATCAACATCCTGGAGGGTCACCATTGACCAGAAACTTAACTGGGCCAGCCACATAAATACTGTGGCGACAAGAGCAGGTCAGAGGCTGGGTATTCTGTAGTGAGTGTCTTACCTCCTGCCTCCCCAAAGCCTTTCCACCATCTACAAGGCACAAGTCAGGAGTGTGATGGCATACTCCACTTGCCTGGATGAGTGCAGCTCCAACAGCATTCAAGAAGCTCAACACCATCCTGGCCAAAGCAGCCCACTTGATTGGCACCCCATCCACCACCTTAAACATTTACTCCCTCCACCACCGGTGCACTGTGGCTGCAGTGTGTACCCTCTACAAGATGCACTGCAGCAACTCGCCAAGGCTTCTTAGACAGAACCTCCCAAAGCCTCGACCTCTACCACCTAGAAGGAGAAGGGCAGCAGGTGTGTGGGAACACCATCGCCTACAAGTTCCCCTCCAAGTCACACACAAATCAAATCAAATCAAATCAACTTTTATTGTCATTGTTAGTGCACAAGTGCAGTACAACGAAATGTAGGCTTGCGGCTCCCGAGAGTGTACATTTGGATTAAGACATTTAAACATTCAACATACATTTGGCTTGTAGTATATTAACATAAATATAACCATAATAAAGTGCATTGGCAGATGTGCAGGCTTTAGAGTTTATTTGTGGAGTTCAGTAGGATGACAGCCCTGGGAAAGAAGCTGTTCCTAACTGGAAATCCTGACTTGGAAATATATCGCTGTTCCTTCATCGTCGCTGGGTCAAAATCCTGGAACTCCCTAACAGCACTGTGGGAGTTCTTTCACCACACAGACTGCAACGGTTCAAGAAGGTAGCTCATCACCACCTTCTCGAGGGCAATTTGGGATGGGCATTAAATGCTGGCCTTGCCAGCGACGCCCACATCCCAGGAACGAATAAAAAACTCGCACAATGCATAGCGCTAACAATCCGCATATATCCAAAATCCTGAACGCTAACTTTAACCCTAAACTTCAATTCTAACCCTACCCTGCGATATCACTGGTCATTGCAACCACATCGCGGATGCAGGACGGCTGCGGTGTTGATAGTTACTCCAAACAAAACATGCGTTTTTCCCATCTTTATTTTAAAAAAATGTTCTTTTGTAAGTTGCCAGCTCCAAGTGTTACGTTTGCTTGTCTCGAACATCATTGAACTGACAATTGGAGGATTATCTCTAGCTATGTTGGTGTACTTTGTACATAAATTGATTAATAGAAAGATAGGACAGATTACTTATTAAAGGTGTAGACTTCTTAATTTTCTCAATGAAGTAGGTTCCACAGAAAGCCTCTTTGGTATCTAGCTTGATGTGGATGGAAATGTTATTTAAAAATGAAATACAAAATGGTGATCTGGATGGTGCAGTGGGTTAGATAGTGGCCTTTCAACTCTGGGACTTAAGTTCAAATCCAGTCCAGATTGATGAGATAAAAATCTCTGTTGGGGTCCTATGTAAAATGGGTTTGGACAGCCTCAATCCAGTGTACATGGCCTACAGCACAAAACTGTCCCTAATTTAGCACTGATTTGTAATCTCACTCAAAGACGTGGCTGGTGTGGTAAGTGGAAAAAATGGCATACGGGTACTCTTTTAGGGGGTGCTCACCTAAGATTGTTGGGGCAGAGTAAAAGGAGTTTCATTTTGCATCTTGCTGGAAGTGCTTAATGCTAATAATGGGCTTCTGAAATGGAAGAGTTCTTTTCCCTTGATGAACAGAAAAATAAAAATGAACAAATGTTGTATATTCACACTCCTCCCTTGGAGAATAGTGTGAAGTAGTGGAAGGATTCACAGGCTGATCGGCTGCAATGTGAATGCTCATTTCATGGCCGTAACCATCTTTATACCAGCTCATAGAGTGGGTTTAATGGATTTCCACAGCCCATATGATGATGCGGGGGGAGGTCAACCACACCTACCAGACAGGAGTGTCCTGCTGGATGTCAACACAGAATTCAGAGCCAGAGCTACAATCTCCACTGACCAGGACTGTCTGGAGTGGGGTTTGAACCTTCTGACTCAGAGGCAGGAATGGTACGACTAAACCATAGGCTTGCTCTCCCAAAATATGTTGTACTGCTTATTAAATGCACATATCTTGTTACCCCATAAATGGTAGGATACTGAGAAATGTAGAGGAACAGAGGGACCTTGGCGTGCATGTCCACAGATCCCTGAAGGTAACAGGACAGATAGATAAGGTGGTTAAGAAGGCATACGGGATACTTTCCTTTATTAGCCGAGGCGTAGAATATAAGAGCAGACAGGTTATGCTAGAACTGTATAAAACTCTTGTTAGGTCACAGCTAGAGTACTGCGTACAGTTCTGGTCACCACGTTACAGGAAAGATGTGATTGCACGAGAGAGGGTACAGAGGAGATTTACGAGGAGGTTGCCAGGACTGGAGAATTTTAGCTATGAGGAACAATTGGATAGACTGGGGTTGTTTTTTGGAACAGAGGAGGCTGAGGGGAGACTTAATTGAGGTGTATAAAATTATGAGGGGCCTAGATTAATTGGTAGCAGGATCAGAGGGGAATTGCGGAGAAATGTTTTCACCCAGAGGGCGGTGGGGGTCTGGCAGGGTGGTAGAGGCAGAAACCCTCATCGCATTAAAAAAAATTCTTGGACATGCACTTGAAGTGCCGTAACCTGCAAGGCTACGTACCAAGAGCAAAAAAGTGGGATTAGGCTGGATAGCTCTTTTTCGACTGGCGCAGACATGATGGGCTGAATGGCCTTCTGTGCCATAAATGTCTATGATTCTAAATGGGGGAGAGTCACTAGGTATGAGTGGAAGTCTTAAAGGATTACTGTCCCTGCAAGGATGTGGGAACTACCTTGTTTGTAGGTGGGCATTGTACTTCATTGAGAGAAGGAGGAAAACTTCTTCCATATACAGTGAGTAATCTATCACAATGTTCTGTTTGTCTAATAAAGAATATATTTGGTGCAAAATCTTCTAAATAAAACGAATTATAAATTGTGCATACTTAAGAGCCAACTGTAATCCATTTCAGAAGAATAACTGAACTTTTTTTTTTTAAATTTTTAAGCAGTTCCACAAAAGGGAAGAAATATAATGGCATCAGAAGACTACCAGGAAGAGGATGCTTTTTGTTTCAATGTAGGAGGCTGGTTCTTTTCAATTCCAAAGTCAAAACTTTTACAGTTCCGTGGCTCAGTGTTATGGCAAGAAGCTTCCAGCCTTGTTCATTCTGAAGATGCCAGACTTTTCATTGACCGAGATGGATATACTTTCCGTCATGTTCATTATTATTTGCATACATCAAAGCTATCTTTTTCCTGCCTCTCAGAAATTAGTTTGTTGTATGAGCAAGCAACAGCAATGTGTCTGACAACTTTGCAACAGGTATTGGCCATGGATAATATGTAGAGCAGGGCAAGATTACAAAGCTGTAATCTAAGTCAGCAGACCATTATGACAGTATTTGCTTCCTTGTGGAGAGTGACTTTTCAATACTTCGTCCTGTGCTTTATTGCATGCGGTAATCAAAAGAAAACACTCTCAACATAGAGACAAATACCTAAATGTACACTGTCTAGCAAACATCCAACATGATCATCAACATGGAGAGCATGATATTAGAATTTAAATCTGTAAATGTGACCCAAAAATTGAACTTTGAATGAGCAGACTTGAAGAGAATGCAAAATGAATTTAAAAAGGTTAATTGGAACACTAATTGTGGTGAGATTTATAATAGAGAAGGTGTTCAAGCCAGAATTTAGACTAATAATGATAATTGCTAAAAATACTTGCGTAGAAATGGAAAGGTTGAGTGTGTAAATTCCTGGCACGTTTCTGCTGGTTTAGAGTAGCTTTGAGTTCGGAAATTGCTCAGGAGTAATTTGACAATTTATAGTAAACTTTTAAGTGAACCTGAAAAAGTTTAAAATCTTACTGATTTCAGAGGTTAGATTAATGTTGAAATCATTTCATTTTATATATTATTTATAATGTACTGTATTCTGCACAGTTTTAATGAAAATGGTTAAAGTTGTTAGTATTACTGTTTTGATATTGGACCCGTGCCTGGAAGTCGTGCATGTTTGTTGGTGCCTTTTCATTCACATTTTTAAAAAATGTTCTCTTGTTTAGCAGCAGAGATATCGGTTTGTTTTGTGCTATAATCTTTTGAGTTCATTGCCACTTTCAGATTCCTGTGGCAAATGGTGTTCAGCATGATTTTTATAGAAGAGTGTTAAATATGTTTGTGACAAGTCTGGAGGTTTAAAATAAAAAGTATGGTTGACATATAAAGTAGATTTGAACAAGCAAGGATAAAGGTTCACAGGTCTGCTTTTCCATACTTTTGTTCTCTCTTTCCTATCTGTTCATAACTTAAATACACTGTGAATGAACAGTATCATACACTGTTTTACAAGCTCTGACATGTATATTACTCTGATAAAACCAGCAGATGTTATATTTTCTATAGTGCAAAAGATCTGGATATTCTATTTTGCCTCAAGGTATGATATACCATACATATGGAATTAATGTGAATTTAACCTGTTACTACAGCAGGATGAAATCTGCATCAGCCACTTTTCAAATGATTTTTGATGTTTTGCAACAAAAAGTATTTTTCACATTTGTATTGTCTTAAGGTGTTTTCTCAACCATATGCATTATAAATGTGTTTTCGTTTATACTTTTATATATAGTAGAAAGCTAAAAATTGAAGCATATGCTATGAAAATGAAGTGTTTATTCAGGTACCTAGATGTAGCTTTACTGTTGGCTAGATTAAAGAACTTATTTTATTTGAAAATATTGTGAACACATAGGAATACTATCTAATTATTTACTGATCAACATAGAAGAACCAGATCAAATGTTAACTTTTGGTGTGGTAAGCAACAGCACATTTGTAATACTGAAAATTAAGATTCAGTTTAACAGTACTAACAGTTTGATTTAAAACATTAAAACTTTATTTGTAAAATAAGTTAATTTTGCAGTACAATTTAAAAAAAAAAAAAAAAAAAAATTGTAAGAAAAATATATACTGTGTAATTAGTCTGTAGACTGTTATCTTTTTCTGCCATGTTCATATGTTGTTAGTCTCTGTGCTGAAAACCTACCCTTCGGCATCTTTGAAGTTAGATTGTAATGCAGGTAGTATGAATTTTACTGAATCAATATATTTAAGTTTTAGCGCTGTAAGGAAATTAAACTTGTATTCCACCCTTCGAGCCTTCGCCGCCATTCAATAAGATCATGGTTGATCTTCTATCTCAACTCTGGTTACCACATTACAGGAAAGATGTAATTGCACTAGAGAGGGTACAGAGGAGATTTACAAGGATGTTGCCAGGACTTGAGAATTTTAACTATAAGGAAAGATTGGATAGGCTGGGGTTGCTTCTTTGGAACAGAGGAGACGGAGGGAGGCTTAATTGAGGCGTATAAAATTATGAGGAGCCTAGATAGAGGGGACAGGAAGGACCTATTTCCCTTAGCAGAGAGGTCAATAACCAGAGGGCACAGATTTAAAGTAATTGGTAGAAGGATTAGAGGGGAGTTGATGAGAACTTTTTTTATCCAGTGTGGTGGAGGTCGGGAACTCACTGCCTGAAAGGGTGGTAGAGGCAGAAACCCTCATCACATTTAAAAAGTACTTGGATATGCACTTGAAGTGCAGTAACCTACAAGGCTACGGACCAAGAGCTGGAAAGTGGAATTAGGCTGGATAGCTCTTTGTCGGCCGGCACAGACAGGATGGGCCGAATGGCCTCCTTCTGTGCCGTAAATTTCTGTTTCTCTGATTCTATGAACGTCACCTTCCCGCACTATCCCCATATCCCATGATTCCCTTAATATCCAAAAATCTATCGCTCTCTGTCTTGAATATACTCAACGACTGAGCATCCGCAGCTCTCTGAGGTAGAGAATTCACTTGAGTGAAGAAATTTCCTCTCATCTCAGTCCTACATGGTTGACCCTTTATTCTGAGACTGTGGCCCTTGGTTCTAGACTCCCCAGCTAGGGGAAACATCCTCCCAGCATCAACCTTGTCAAGTCCCTTAAGAATTTTATATGTTTCAATGAGATCACCTCTTATTCTTTTAAACTCTAGAGAATATAGGCCTAGTCTACGCAATCTCTCCTCATAGGACAATTCCCTCATCCCGTATAAATGTATTTTTATTATGTGAAACATTAGAGCTAAATATTCATACAAATGTTGTGAGTCAGTGGTAACTCAAATTCTATTTAGTGTTGAGACATTCTTTTGAATTTAATAGCCCCTCCTGTTAAGTGATTTTCAAAAGCAAGATTGGTTACTTCTGAAGAAAGCTGAGCTGCTGCTGATGTGATGTAATGAGAAGTATTAAAATGTCCTTTGTGCTCACAAATCTTGATTCAGATTAACAAGATTTAAAAAGAACAGAAAATTATTTCTAAAGTATTTAAATTTTCAATTTAAGTAGAATAGGCCTGCTGTAAAATATTATTTATACTTATACTTACAAAGCTGACCTTAATTCATTGTTGTCCAAGAGAAATAGCTTGTTCCCTCTCATCTATTATTTATTATTTTAAAGACTTTTATCATGTCTTCCCTCTTCTTTTCTCTAGCAGAAATAAGTTTAGTTGCATGAGCCTTTCTTAATAACCGAGTCCCCACAGAGTCACTGTTCCCTGAATCCATTCTAATGCATTTATAACCTTTTCCAAAAGTGCATGCCGTAATCCAGAATAAGCCTGATCTGTACAATGTCAGTATTATTTGTTCTAATGTAGTCCAATGCCCTCTAGGTGTATCCTAATACCTCATTTGCCTTCTTAATAGCTGCCTCGTACCAACCAGATGCTTTCAAAGTATACCAAATTATCACTTCCAAATCTTTTTCCTTTTCAACCTCTGCCAATGGCAACTCTTTCATGTTATACACGTTTTTGCTATTATCTTTTCCTATATGCATTACGCTACATTTATCCATCTGTTATATTTCAGCTTATCTACATAATTGGTCAAAGTGTCTCTGAAGATAGTCAATCCCTCTTCTACTCATTTTCTGCCCACAGACCTTGAGCTCATCAGCAAATAATACTACTACAGAAACCCTGTTGAACATCATTATAAATATTATAAGTAGCAGGAATCTCAGAACAGATGCTTTTGAAACGCGGCTGGTAATTTATTCCAGGCAGAGCATTTACAGCTTAGCCCCATCTCTCTCTTCTGTTGCCAAACTAGCTCTCAAGCCACCTGGACATTTTAACCGTATAACTATAATATTTTACAGTACAGAAGAAGGCATTCGGCCATCATGCCTGTACTCACTCTTTGTTAATTTGTCAACTTTTGCATGAGTGTTGGCCCTCCTCCTAGCTTTACGTGAGGAGATGTCCAAAGATTGGCCAAAGGAGACAGATAGAGAATTATTCATACTTGCTCTCGAGTCAGTACAAAGAAGGTTCACTCGGTTAATCCCGGGGATGAGGGGGTGGTCATATGAGGAGAGGTTGAGTAGATTGGGACTCTACTCATTGGAGTTCAGAAGAATGAGAGGCGATCTTATTGAAACATATAAGATTGTGAAGGGGCTTGATCGGGTGGATGCGGTGAGGATGTTCCCAATGATGGGTGAAACTAGAACTAGGGGGCATAATCTTAAAATAAGGGGCTGCTCTTTCAAAACTGAGATGAGGAGAAACTTCTTCACTCAGAGGGTGGTAGGTTTGTGGAATTTGCTGCCCCAGAAAGCTGTGGAAGCTACATCATTAAATAAATTTAAAACAGAAATAGATAGTTTCCCAGAAGTAAAGGGAATTAAGGGTTACGGGGAGCGGGCAGGAAATTGGACATGAGTCTAGGTTCGGAATGGTCATGGCCCTGTGGGTAGTGGAGTGGGCCCAGGGGCCGTGTAGCCTGGTTCTGCTCCTACTGTGTTCTAATTCTGTGTTAGATTTCAGGAGATGGTTTTATTCCTGTTCCTGGCTGGGGTGGAGATCGCCTTTACAGAAGGTAAGTACTGTAGAAAATATAGGGACAGAGTGATCTCCTGGAAGAATTTCGATCGCCTAGATGGGTCGGAGAGGAATTTCCCAGATTTTTTTCTCCCAAATTGGCCATTGGGTCTTTATCTGGTTTTTCGCCTCTCCCGGGAGATCACATGGGTTCGGGTGGATGCACAGTGATAGAAGATTTGAGGTTAGGATCAGATCAGCCATGATCTTATTGAATGGTGGAGCAGGCTCGAGGGGCTGATTGGCCTACTCCTGCTCCTATTTCTTATGTTCTTATTATTATAGGCAGTGTCAGTTTCTCTATCCCTGTGAATTGGAATGTGTGATATTGTGAGGAATTCTTGCATGTCGTGTAAAAATTGAACTAATTCATTGTAATTGTTGTAATATTAGGCTCATTTTTCTCCTTGCATCCAATGAGGATAATTTTCCAAGTATGTGTTGGTGGCAGGGGATCTTTCACGCTGGAATATGCTGCAGGGGGGTATGATTCCCTGCCACCAGCGTGTACTCAAAATTACTCCGAATGTCTCATATCCTCACTATTCGCAACACTTTACAGGTAAAGAAAACCACAAACACTAGGCTGTACAATGGTATTGAAGCAAAGCAACAATAGGACATGGCATTGCGCCTGTGATTTCCCACCTAGCAAGTTTCCAATCTTGTCTGGATTTTTGGGGATGTGGCGGAGAGGGAGCTAACTGAATTGCTTTGAGCTACTTGCATAGTTTTTAGCTTGTGATTACCGAGCAGCAGTGACATGGGAGCAGATCATTTGCTTGACTTCTCAGCTTTGGAAAGGTGTGGATGCAAAAGGTGAGGGAAGGAACATTTAACTATTAAATTACAAGAGATTATTGGTAAAACTATTTTATGAGAATATACAAAAATGTGTATTGTGACCAACAACTTTTATAAGATGTATTGATATACACTTTATTTTAATAGGCTTTGGATAGTATGAAAGAAAGTAAGCATCATTTGCGTATACGACCTGAAGAGGTACCAGTCACTAAAAGAGCAAGCAGGAATTATTGGAGAACAAGATGTAACAGTAAACCTTCAGAGTTCCAAATTAAAAGTCCAGCATTCACAGGTAGTTAAAGCTTCCATAAAGATACTTATTTCTAGAGATTTTTATTGTCAATGGTAGCACGGCAGTTTAAACAATAAAGTAGTTAGTTTATGTCTGGTGATTGTAAAGAAAGATCTTACATTTATATATCTTATGTTGATTAGCTTGTCTTAAAGTGCTTCACATAAAATGTATTACTTTTGAAGTGCACTGTTGTTATGTAGGTGGACAAGGTTTGAAATTAATAATCTGTTTTTGGTAGTGTTGATTGAGAGAAAAATATTGGCCATGAAAACTCCTGCTCTTCTCATTGGATCTTTCATGTCTACCTAAAGATAGAGATGGGTCCTCAGTTTAATGTCTCATCTGAAGGACAGCACCTCTGACAGTGAAATACTATCTCATACACTCCATGACTTGGTCAAATCCTAGAATGAAAATTGAACCCGAGGCGAGAGTGCTGCCAAGGTGACATTTATTTTGCCAAAGAAACCTATAATACTCTATTATGGCATGTGAGCAGAACTTTCATCTTTCCGACATTTTATTGGTATACCTGCATTCCTGAACAATCACAAGCACACATTCCCATGATTCTGAACCTTGTGGGTAACAGACGATGGTATGCACAATATTTATTATTTGGAAATGTGGGCATCATCTGAATAATGCAGGTGAGTTGGAAGATCTGTGAGAGCTATAGAATGTATATACCTTAATACTGCTTTGTGTCTGTTTTCCCCCTCATTTTATTATTGAAGTACTGTACACAGTTCTGGTCTCCGCATGACAAAAAGGATATAGAGGCACTGGAGAAGGTGCAAAAAGATTTACAAGGATGATATCAAAACTGAGAGGTTAAATATATCAGGAAAGATTGAACAGGGTGGAGCTCTTTTCTCTAGAAAAGGGGTGACCTAATAGAGGTCGTTAAGATTATGAAAGGGTTTGTTAGGGTAGACATGATGGAGAAAGGAATAGAAGGTTGTACTAATAGGGTTAGATCAGGTAGGGTGGGAGGAGGCTTGTGTGGAGCATAAACTTTAAAATTATGAATAGACCAGTTGGGCCAAATGGCCTGTTTCTGTGCTGTGGCATTTATATAATTCGATGTAGTTATTCTCTAGAACATTGACGGGGGGAAGAAATCAGGACATAGTTTTGACAGAAACTGAGAATTCTGTCTTAATTTTTTTTTGATATCTAGAATTCAAATGCAAGCTGTACTCCCTCACTAGGGTTCAAACTGGAGGACCATAGTGATCTATCTATGGGAAAATGGCAAATGTCTGTATTCAGAAACCAATTAAGGCTACTTTGATGACTAGAATTGCTTATTTGAAATAGGAATATAATATATATATACAGTATGTGTATTGATAGCTAATGCACACAACTATATTCTCTCTGATTATAGTTTACTAATAAAAAAAGTCATTATAAAATGTGAAACCCAGTCTAGAGGGAAATAAAGAAAAGGCAGCAGTTTCTAGCAATTAACACCTCAGCTTCCAATGTAATATTGTTAGCATCTCTCTTTTTTCACTTCAATTCAGACATAGTTGCTGTAACATGAAAAGAAGTTTCATGACATAAGACCACATAAGTACAAGATCACAATTGCAGCCATGTTGACCTCTCCCTTACCATGTCAAATAAAACCAATTCTAGTGGCCACTCTTCAGTTCTGACTAAACTTTAAAATATTGTAATAAGTCACATTAGTATCCCATCAACTTTGTGTTTTGCTGGCAGAGCCTTCATTGAGCCATTCAGTCTGCTTAGAATTATCTTGCTGGTTTTACAAGGAGTAAGCAAATCAGTAGCTGAGATCAACAAACTCAGCACAACAAGGGGTCCAACCTGGGACTTTGCTGGCCTCTGTGGCTTAGTACCACAATCCTGTGGTACATTCAACCATTAAAGCCACAGGGAAGCTGTTTGAAGACTTCTAAAGTTTGTAAATATTTTGGAATGTGGTAAGGAAATACTATTTTGTTTCAAGAGAATTAAGACCATTTTTTGCTTTGTTTTAGGATTACCTGATAAAGCTCCATTAGGACTGATAGACACACCACTGTTGGATACTGAAGAAGAGGTGCTCTGGTATTTTCTTCCTTTAGACTTAGTGAAGAAATACCCTACTTTAATCAGTGATGATAATCTGCTGTGGCTATGTGAGGGAGTTGTCCTCATAGAAATTGGATGGAGTAATTTCCGATATATAGGTAGTTTAATTATCACCTATGATATACTGATACTGCATTGTAAACAAAAATAGACAACTTGTAAATATTATCTCTTTCACTTAATATTAGCTGTTACTAAAATTCTGAGTTAATTGAGTATTAACATTTCCTCCTTTAGAAAAGGAGCAGTTGTTTAAGAAAAGATATTAGTGGTGTCCTTCTTGTTAAAGACATTTGTTGATGTATCCTTGTGGGATTCGTTTTACTCAAGCTCACTCTTTATTCACCTATTCCAAAATATAAACCATAATCTTATGTACATGTTTTTATGTTTTGCCTCCTCATAGCCTAATATTACACTTATTCTCACTACAACCATCTGCCATTCCTTAGGCCATCGCTTAATTGGTCATCATAGTTTGTCATGAGCAAATTTCTGACTCACTATTTGCATCAGCTAGAAGTATATTACAGGATATAGAGAACAGATAGATTGTCTGAAGATGTTGCTGTATACAAAATTTGTTTGATTTAAGGTTTGTGCAGCTGTATGCAAAATGGAGACTGCAAAAACAGGCCTATGTGCGATTCCAGCACAGCAACAACAACTTGCATTTATATAGCGCCTTTAGCGTAGTAAAACGCCCCAAGGCACTGCACAGGAGTATTTTAAGACAAAAAATTTGACACCGATCCACATAAGGATAAATTGGGCAGATGACCAAAAGCTTGGTCAAAGAGGTAGGTTTTAAGGAGAGACCTGCTGGTAACCTGTTTCAGTACTTTAATAAACTGCTTTTGTTTTATTCAATCATGTCTAGTTCTGAACTTGATGGGCAGGTTATACTTGAGATATTAAGGCTGTGGGTCTATAGGGCCCTCATTATACCTACCCAATTACAGTTGGGCAAACTATCCATTTTTAGACCCAAAGCTAATTAAGAGATTCAGTGTTATCAGATATGGATTATTCAACTTTTAAACACTTCATAAAGGGTGAGATCATTCTCCTCATGACAGACAACATTATAACTGTCATTTATTTGAATTCTAACTTTTGTAACAGCACAGAAAATGCTGTGCACATATAAATTCCGCACCATGCTGAAAGCTACATTGGAAGTGATATAAAACATGTTTTATTTATTTAAATTTTAGAAACTCATTAATTGTTGAGGCATTTAAAAGGAGCTGACAAAAACAAAATAAGTCCAGAGTTAAGCTGTTAAGAGTTTAGCCTTCAAAGTTGTGGCCCCTACAGTAAAGTTTCTTGGTAGTGTTCATCCAGCTCTTGGTATAGGGAGGAATGATCTTTTCTTATTATTACATATTGTAATTGTGTTAACTATGATTTACTTGAACAAATAAGGAATCACAGAATTCTTAGTCCTCTGCAAGCTACCAATACAAATTCTACATTGGACCTTTAAGAGGAATACAACGCAATAGTTTAGCAAATTCCAGCAGGTGGAAATCAGTCTTTACAATTGCACTGTCAGCACATATTTGCTGCTCCAGATCTTCCAAAAATGTTAACATCTAGAAATCTGTTTGCTTCTTGAATTGTCAAATTCTGCACCAGAACTTCCCAGCAGGGCTGTGAGTATGTAAATACCCTATATCAACACTGATATTAGCAACTATTCTATGTGCTTTTCTCCTCCACTTCTGATTTATCAAATTCTAAGAAAGATAAAGAAGGAAGAAGTGAAATGTGACCTTATCTTGACTTGGATTATTCCCTACTGACAGATTTTTTTTTTGTTTCAGGCCACCTGCTCTTACCTCTGTCTAATGGGTTGGCCATTCAGAGAGATGTGCTCAGATTAACAACAATAAATTGCATTTTATTGCACCTTTAATGTAGAACGACATACCAAGCGATTTTTTACAAAGGCATCAGGAAAAAAGCAGATGCTAAGCCAAAGAAAGCTATTAGGAGGGGTTACCAAAAGCTTGATCGAGGAGGTGGTTTTTAAGAAAGGTCTTGGAGAAAAGGGGTGAAAAAGCAGAGGGGTTTAGTGAGATAAATCTAGGGAGTGACTAAAGGTATGACCACCAATGCTGGAGCAAAGGGGTGGGGGGGGTGGTGCGGTTGGTTGCTGAAGAGGCCAGGATCAGAAGGATAAAGTGTTCAGGAGGGGGGCTGTAGGTCTGCAAGAAGTTACAGAGATAGGGAGGGACAGACCATGGAGGGATTTCAACTCAAGCATGAGAATTTTACATTTTGAGGCATTGGGGATGCCCGATGTAGGTCAGCGAGCAAGAGGGTGCTGGGCGAGCACGACTTGGTATGGCATAGGATATGGGCAGCATAGTTTAGGATGAGCTGACATTTATGGAGGATGGAGCATGGGAGTAATTGAGTCTGCAGGTGCAGGTGAGGATTTCCGCAGCAGATGGGCAGAGGAGGTTGAAGTAGATAGTCTTTGTGAAAGAGAGGATGTAGGGTTGGAAGCGTGGTTCAGGGTCAGACAAGATCCTGAGGTTTTGAGCAGCCTAGTTCAGCCTGAGACAGTGCCCAGGGAGGGCAAATTAAGGAGAATTGATCAAGGAGAATGTTACAGTGCTGGAGAGAGAGGATGTCCTGGAGGGATCAAGGACAGAATCTATTTGGTTAGAGTTAAGAAACAACAGAGGTGCCATTACACTACTAGGTGTATTCTTTTGGTCACCAACTAGTGGGAAGGATATAGAGGAGCAAATTTACAGGGAAATCACAGAGAGGTGCAAGAACTATAGAGTAGTGCTAATGGGGGACTTCAACTATCCTAATATAGACTGGGATAGTAATAGTGTAAAGGGCAGAGAGGGGGAAGAATTTCTGAAGTGTGTTCAGGAGAACTGTCTTGATCCGTACATATCTGGCCCAACGAGGAAGGAGGCATTGCTGGATCTGGTTCTGGGGAATGAGATGGGTCAACTGAAGCAAGTGTCAGTAGGTGAACATTTAGGGAACAGTGATCATAGTATCACGAGGTCTAGATTAGCTATGGAAAAGGACAGGGAGCAATCTAGAGTAAAAATACTTAATTGGAGGAAAGCCAATTTCAGTGGGTTGACAGTGGATCTGGCCTAGGTAAATTGGAATCAAAGATTGGCAGGCAAAACTGTAATCGAACAATGGGCTGCCTTTAAAGAGGAGATGGTTTGGGTACAGTCGAGGTACTTTCCCACGAGGGCACCCAAAGTCAGAGCACCCTGGATGATGAAAGAGATAGAGAGTAAGATGATGTAGAAAAAGGGGGTGTATGACAGATGTCAGGTCGACAATACAAGTGAGAACCAGGCTGAATATAGAAAATTCAGAGGGGAAGTGAAGAAGGAAATAAGAGGGGCAGAGAACGAGCATAAGAATAGATTGGTAGCTAACATAAAAGGGAATTCAAAAGTCATCTTAAGGCATATAAATAGTAAATGGGTAGTAAGAGGAGGGGTGGGCCCACTTAGGGACCAAAAAGAAGACCTACACATGGAGGCAGAGGGCATGGCCAAGGTACTAAATGAGTACTTTGTATCTGTCTTTACCAAGGAAGAAGATGCTGCCAAAGTCATAGTGAAAGAGGAGGTAGTGGAGTTACTGGATGGGATAAAAATTGATGAAGAGGTATTAGAAAGGCAGGCTGTACTTAAAGTAGATATGTCACCAGGACATAATGAGATGCATCCTAGGATGCTGAGGGAAGTAAAGATGGAAATTGCAGAGGTTTTGGCTATAATCTTCCAATCCTCCTTAGATATGGGGGTGGTGCCATAGGACTGGAGAATTGCAAATGTTATACCCTTGTTCAAAAAAAGGGTGTAAGGATAAACCCAGCAACTACAGGCCAGTCAATTTAACCTCGGTAGTGGGGAAGCTTTTAGAAACGATAATCAGGGACATTAACAGTCACTTGGACAAGTGTGGATTAATTAAGGAAAGTCAGTTAAAGGCAAATCATGTTTAACTAACATGATTGAGTTTTTTGATGAGGTAACAGAGAAGGTTGATGAGTGCAATGCAGTTGATGTGGTGTACATGGACTTCCAAAAGGCGTTTGATAAAGTGCCACATAATAGGCTTGCCATCAAAGTTGAAGCCCATGGAATAAAAGGGACAGTGGCAGCATGGATACGAAATTGGCTAAGTGACAGGAAACAGAGAGTAGTGGTGAACGGTAGTTTTTCAGACTGGAGGAAGGTATACAGTGGTGTTCCCCAGGGGTTGGTACTAGGACCACTGCTCCTCTTGATATATATTAATGAATTGGACTTGGGTGTACAGGGCACAATTTCAAAATTTGCAGATGACATAAAACCTGGAAGTATAGTGAACAATGAGGAGGATAGTGATAGACTTCAAGAGGACGTGGAATAGGCGGACATGTGGCAGATGAAATTTAACACAGAAAAGTGTGAAATGATACATTTTGGTAAGAAGAACGAGGAGTGGCAATATAAACTAAAGGGTACAATTCTAAAGGGGGTGCATGAACAGAGAGACCTGGGGGTATATGTGCACAAATCATTGAAGGTGGCAGGGCAGGTTGAGAAAGCCGTTTAAAAAAGCATACAGGATCCTGGGCTTCATAAATAGAGGCATAGAGTACAAAAGCAAGGAAGTTATGATGAACCTTTATAACACACTGGTTTGGCATCAACTGAAATATTGTGTCCAATTCTGGGCACCGCACTTTAGGAAGGATGTGAAGGCCTTCGAGAAGGTGCAGAAAAGTATGGTTCTAGGGATGAGGGACTTCAGTTACTTTGATAGACTGGAGAAGCTGGAGTTGTTCTCCTTAGAGCAGAGAAGGTTGAGAGGAGATTTGATAGAGGTGTTCAAAATCATGAGGGGTCTAGACAGAGTAGATAGAGAGAAACTGTTCCCATTGGCGGACGGGTCGAGAACCAGACAACACAGATTTAAGGATATTAGCAGAAGAACCAAAGGCGACATGAGGAAAATCTTTTTACGCAGCGAGTGGTTAGGATCTGGAATGCACTGCCTGTAAGAGTGGTGGAGGCAGATTCAACCGTGGCTTTCAAAAGGGAATTGGATAAGTACCTGAAGGAAAAAAATGTGCAAGTCTATAGGGAAAGGGTGGGGGAGTGGATCTAGCTGAAGTGCTCTTGCAGAGAGCCGGCACGGACTCGATGGGCCTAAAGGCCTCCTCCTGTGCTGTAACTATTCTATGATTCTATGAACCTAGTTGGTAGGTAAAATTTTGGAGTCCATTATTAAGGAGACAGTAACAGGACATTTGGATAATCATAATTTAATAAGACAAAGTCAGCATGGTTTTATGAAGGGGAAGTCATGTTTGACAAATTTGCTGGAGTTCTTTGAGGAAGTAACATATAGGGTGGATAAAGGGGAACCAGTGGACGTAGTGTATTTAGACTTCCAAAAGGCATTTGACAAGGTGCCACACAAAAGATTATTGCTTAAGATAAAAAATCACGGGATTGGGGGTAATATTCTGGCATGGATAGAGGATTGGCTATCTAACAGAAGGCAGAGAGTTGGGATAAATGGTTCATATTCAGACTGGCAATCAGTAACCAGTGGTGTTCCGCAGGGGTCAGTGCTGGGTCCCCAACTCTTTACAATCTATATTAACGATTTGGAGGAGGGGACCGAGTGTAACACATCAAAGTTTGCAGATGATACTAAGATGGGAGGGAAAGTAGTGAGGAGGACATAAAAAACCTGCAAGGGGACATCGACAGGCTAAGTAAGTGGGCAGAGATTTGGCAGATGGAATACAATACTGGAAAGTGTGAGGTTATGCACTTTGGCAGGAAAAATCGTAGAGCAAGTTATTATCTTAATGGCAAGAAACTTGAAAGTACTGAAGTACAAAGGGAACTGGGGGTCCTGGTGCACGAAACTCAAAAGGTTAGTATGCAGGTGCAGCAAGTGATTAAGAAGGCCAATGGAATGTTGGCTTTCATTGCTAGGGGGATAGAATATAAAAATAGGGAGGTATTGCTTCAGTTGTACAAGGTATTGGTGAGACCGCACCTGGAATACTGCATACAGTTTTGGTGTCCATACTTAAGAAAGGACATACTTGCTCTCGAGTCAGTACAAAGAAGGTTCACTCGATTAATCCCGGGGATGAGGGGATGGATATATGAGGAGAGGTTGAGTAGATTGGGACTCTACTCATTGGAGTTCAGAAGAATGAGAGGCGATCTTATTGAAACATATAAGATTATGAAGGGGTTGGATCGGGTGGATGCAGGGAGGATGTTCCAGATGATGGGTGAAACTAGAACTAGGGGGCATAGTCTTAGAATAAGGGGCTGCTCTTTCAAAACTGAGATGAGGAGGAACTACTTCACTCAGAGGGTGGTAGGTCCATGGAATATGCTGCCCCAAAAAGCTGTCGAAGCTACATCATTACATAAATTTAAAACAGAAATAGACAGTTTCCTAGTAGAAAAGGGAATTAAGGGTTACGGGGAGCGGGCAGGAATTTGGACATGAGTCTAGGTTCGGATAGGTCATGGCCCTGTGGGTAGCGGAGCAGGCCCAGGGGCCGTGTAGCCTGATCCTGCTCCTGTTTTTCGTGTGTCTAATGCTGTTAGATTCAGGAGATAGTCCTGTCATAGTGGATTGGCGGTTAGGATCAGATCAGCCATGATCTTATTGAATGGCGGAGCAGGCTCGAGGGGCCAATTGGCCTACTCCTGCTCCTATTTCTTATGTTCTTATGTTCTTATGTTCTGAGGGTATAAAGTTTGTGCTAGGGGCTGAAAACAATGACTTCAGTTTTCATAACGTTGAGTTGGGGGAAGATGCAGATCAGCCAAGACTCTATGTTGGACAAGCAGCTTGACAGCACAGAGGCAGTGGAGGGCTTGAGAGAGGTGGTACAGAGGTAGAGCTAGGTGTCATTTGCATAGATGTGGAAGCTGACCTTATGTCTGTGGAAGGTGCAGCATAGAGATGAAAAAAAAGAGGGTCTCCGGATGGATCCTTGGGGGACTCCTGGGGTGATGATATGGGGGTGGGAAGTAAAGCCATTGGTCGAGATGCTCTGACTACAATTGGATAGATGAGTGCAACCAAGTGAGGGCTGTGCCATGGAGCTGGACTGCAGGAAAAAGGCATTAGAGGAAGATGGTGTGGTCAGCCATGTCGAAGGCTGCAGAGAGGATAACAAAGGATAATACACAACGGTTAGTCACAAAATGTTGTTTGTGACTTTGGTCAGGACCATTTTGATGCAGTGGAAGTGGAGGAATCATGTTTGAAGGGATTCAAACGGAGTTGTGGGAATAATGTGTACGGATCTAGAAGGTTGCAATACGTTCAAGGTCCTTGGAAAGCAAAAGAAAGTTGGAGTTGGGGCAGTAGTTAGTGAAGACAAGGGTTGAGAGTGGGCATTTTGAGGAAGGGAGTGATGATGGTGGTTTTGAATACAAGGGACAGTGCTCGAGAGGGAAACATTTACAATATTAGCTATCATTTGGGGGGTCAGGTTGGATAGTCAGGAGTTCAGTGGGATTGGGGTTGTGGAAGCAGCAGGTGGGTCTCATGGCTGAGATAAACTTGCAGAGAGCAGAGGGAATGAAAGAGAGAGAGGGCTTCAGGGCTACAGTGGGAGGTGGACAGTGAAAGGTTTGGCTTAGTGGAAGTGGGGAAGCAGCAAAGCCAGCTGAACGATGGTCTCTATCTTGGTGACGAGGGTGGAGTGGCCAAGGGAGACGGTTTTAAGGAAAGAGTTGGTAGTAGAGAAAAGGAGCGTGAGCTTATCCTTGCTCTCCTGGATGAATCTAGAGTAGTGGATGGTTTTAGCAGATGAAACCAGGCCCAATGGAGCTTTATGTGGTCAAGCTAGATCTAGCGCCAAGCAATGTTCCCTCTACGGTGCGCGGACGTGCACCAATTGTGAGGTCCCGCTCAGGCCGCTCACCAATGTTGCCGCTGGAAGAGATACCGTGCATGCGCGGTCGTGCAGCAAATTTAAAGGGCCCATGCAGTGCAAAAAAATTAGAGGGAACATTGGCGCCAAGTATGCTCAAATTTTTACCAATTAAACTTAAGGGAGCAAAGTTGCTGGAGATGAGGGCTTGAAGCTGGAAATGAAGGAGTGGCTGAGTAAATCAGCAGTTACGGAGGTATCGCGAGGAATGGAGAGTCAAAGGTTAGGTAGTTTGGGAGCTTGAAAGTGCAGTTGTAAGCAACTTGGGAGAGCTTTTTTTTCCAGGGGCAGAT
Source organism: Somniosus microcephalus (assembly GCF_052327205.1). Lineage (NCBI taxonomy): Eukaryota > Metazoa > Chordata > Chondrichthyes > Squaliformes > Somniosidae > Somniosus > Somniosus microcephalus. Next base: position 205,902,219 of record NC_140992.1, on the reverse strand, counting down.
CAGTTAGTTTCTACACAACACTATGGCCTTCTTATATTTTACCTTTTCAACAAAAACAAAGTGGGGAATTTTTTTTTAAATGGCTGCCGTTGCATGGGGGCATTGGGGGTCAGAATACTTAATTGCTGTATGGGACAGGCTCAATAGATCAACTGTTTTTTTTCTTGTCCATCATTTTCATATGTTTGCACGTTCCTGATTGCACTCCTTGCGTGATCCATCATAAGTGATGTGATGATGCACATTCATTGCTGACATCACTTCTTTTGCTCCTGCCTTGCATTAATGCTCACCAACTATATTACTCCCAGTATTGTTAAAAATCTATGATCAAAGTCTTATTGTTCTTCTATTTTTTTTCTTTTTAAATTTTTCATCTGATTTACTCTCCTTACCCTTTCTCTCCTAAAAGGGATGACTTATCCTGGGATAGTTCTAAAGGTGGTGACCCCCCCTGACACCTTCCTTAAGTGGCTGTTCTTCATGCGTGTGAATCTAAACTGTGTGTCAATCTGGCTATTTTATCATGGGGATCATCAGAGCCAGGCATAGCTATTTTTATTTGGCATTCACAAATATGCACTTATAGCAGAGATCACTAAATACAGCAACATAAACCTCAAACCGTCTTTGCTCTTCTCTAGTATAGAGATGATGAGACTAATCTTAGCCCGGCATACTTCACTTCAGACCAAGGATTCAGCTTAGGATCTTCCTGGTTTACATAGTTCAGTTTTACACTTATTGGATTTAGTAACTGTCATTGAGGGAAGGGAAAAGCTATCTCATTTCTGTTTATCCTCTCTTTTTAATGTCAGATAACCATATGGTGTAATTACAAATGGAAATCACTCCATAATAGGATAGCAACAAAGGAAATAGCTAATTCTTTGATTTCTGAATTTTCTCTCAATTTTTCTATGCCCATTTTCTCTCTTCCCCCACCCCCTTCCTTTCTTGAAGATGTTGGCTTTCTTATTAGATTTTGGTTACAGCATCAGCAGTTGCACTCTCTTAGTTATTGGCCATCATTCATGTCTGAGTCTTGACTGTGAGTGTTGGCAGCCTATCTGACGGGAGGGCATCACAGCTGAGCCCAATTCTGCCCTCTGATGTCAACATATGTGCACTTCCAGCGGGGGCCACTGTGTAAATTATCATTAAGGGTATCCTGGCCAATTTTTTCTTTCACTGTGGACAACTAGAGAATCATACAGCATAGAAGGAGGCAATTTGACCCATCATGCCTGTGCCAGCTCTTTTAAAGAGCTTTCCAATTAGTTCCACTCCCCTGCTTTTTCTCCATAGCCCTGCATTTTTCCTTTTCATTCATATTACATTCTACCATGCCCCACTATCCTCCGTGAAATCTTATTACTCCAGGATTATCCTGGAGGAGAAGGACAATCCATGGCTCCTTTTCTCCAAGGTGAACCACTTCCTCGAAGCCTTTTTCTCTGCCCTCTCCATCCTCATTTCTAAAATCCATTGCAAAGAGCTCACCTCTGCCATCACCTCCTTCTCCTCTGTTGCTCTGCTCGTGACCACTCTTCCAGCCCCCCACTCACCTGACCCTAAATACACGTTCCAGTTCCTCTCTTATCTCCACCATTGATCCTCTGCAACCTCATGTCTTCTATATGTCCCATCTTTTGCTCCCTTGATCCTTTCCTTACCCAAATCCTGATCACTGATTACCTTTCCTGACCCTATTGTATGCCAACATTGCAAATAGCTGGCTATATAGGCAACATCCTTTCCCTTGGCCCATTCAACTTCTCCAAATACTACCTATCCCTAACCTCCCTTCTATAAGATACTTGAATGTGTCATCACCAATTCCATGCACCTCTCCCAAATTTCCTGTTTGAATCCCTTCAGTCTGGCTTCCACCTTACCAACATCACTGAGACCTCCCAGTCAAAGTTACAAACGACATCTTCTATGACTGCTACGTCAGTTATCCCTCCTTTTTCTCCTCAACCTCTTTGGGGCATTCAGCATGATGGACCAGGCCATCCTCCTCCATTGCCTCCCAATTGTTGTCTAACTTTGTGGGACTAATTTCGTGTGGTTCCACTCTTGTCTCAATGCAGTCAGTACATCTCTAGCAACTGTTCCTCTTCCTCCTCCCATGTAGACGCATCCAGAGATCTCCAAAAATCTATCCTTCTTTCCCTTTTCTTCCTCATTCACACACTGTCCCTCGAAGATAAATTCTGCAGGTCAACATTAATCTGTATGCTAACTGTAACGTCCGTGTGTAATTGAGACACGGACTGCAGAAGTTGGTTATAACAGGTGTTTACTGAATGGAGACAAAACTGGAACTACTATACAAAGTTACTACACAGGCTTATATACAGGGGTGGTCACTACTGGTACTGCAGTATACAGGGGCTGCAGAATATAGTTCCTTCTTCAAGGTACATACACTACAATTCCTCCCCTTTTAGCTAAACAGTACATAACATTCGATTAATAATTAAATAACATATTTACAATTACAGTTGCTATATACATTAGCTGAAGTTAATCAATTATAAATTCAGTCTTTGAGGAGGCTTCCTGATTCTGTCCGGATAACGCCTCTGGGGTATCAGGTTCTTCTGGCAAAGTTGATTCGGGATCAATGTCGTTGTTTGGTTCGTCTGCTTCCAATATCACCGATTCTGAGGTAGATGCAATTGGTACTTCGGTTTCATCACCAGGTGTATAGGATCGTGGTGTAGATTTGACATTTTCCAGTGACTCTAGAATCTGGTCAGCATGGCATCTTACAATGCTCTCTCCAACATCCACGGTATACATTAGAGGTCCTTGCCATGTGCAGATCGTTCCTGGTTGCCATTTCTCTGTGCGGTAGTCCCGGGCCAAAACTGGTTGACCTATCTTGAAACTCCTGGTTGGCCTTTCATTCATATTCTGAAACTGCCTGTTCTCCACATCTCTTCTGATGTTTGGTTTAACCAAATCCAAGCGGCATCTTAGTCTTCGATTGAAGAACATCATGGCTGGAGTTTGGTTGGTAACCGCATGTGTCGCATTCCGGTAGGCAAACAAGAAGTTATCCACCTTGTGTTGTAGGGGTATGTCTTCAGTACACATTGCCTTGATAGCCTTCTTGAATGTTTGAACGAACCTCTCAGCCAATCCATTGGTGGCTGGATGATATGGGGCGGATGTGTAATGCTTAACACCATTGTTCTTTAAGAACCTCCGGAACTCTTCAGACACAAACTGTGGTCCATTGTCGGAGCAAATCTGTTCAGGCAGCCCATTTCTGGCGAATATGGTTCGTAAGACTGTGATAGTTTTTTCTGTGGTGGTTGAGGACATTTTTATTACATCTGGCCACTTTGAATGTGCATCCACCGCAATTAAAAACATCGAGTCCATAAATGGACCAGCAAAATCAATGTGTACCCTTTGCCATGGAGATGAGGGCCACTCCCATGGATGTAGAGGGGCTTGTGGTGAGGCGTTTTGGACCTTCTGGCATCCTGTACAGCTCTTGGTTATCTCTTTGATTTCTCTATCGATTCCCGGCCACCACACAAACTGGCTAAGTTCTTCATTTTTACCCCTCCCAGATGACCATGAAGCTCATTGAGCACTCTATCCTTCAATTTGGGTGGAATTACTACTCTGGATCCACACATCAAGGTTCCTCGGCACACTGACAGCTGTTCTCTTCTCGGCGAGAATGCTGGCAACAGTGGTTCGCCATATGCTGGCCATCCCTTCACCGTTAAATCATAGACCCTGGAGAGTGTCGGGTCATTTCGTGTTTCCTTTTCTATGTTTGCATTCGACACAGGTAGACATTCGACTATGGTCGAGTGGAATATCTCCATAGGATCCACTGCAGGTGCTTCTTCCACCGTCGGCAACGGTAGGCGCGACAATCCATCAGCATTCCCATGCTGTTTAGTTCCTTTGTACTCGATGTCATATTGGTGTGCCCCTAGGAAAAGGGATGACCTCTGTAGCCGTTGTGCTGTCATTATCGGGACGCCCTTCTTAGGGTTGAAAATGGAGACAAGAGGTTGATGATCAGCTAGTTGAGTAAATTTCTGTCCGTGCAGGTAGTGATTGAACTTCTTCACCCCCCACACCAGGCTGAGGGCCTCTCTGTCAATCTGGGCGTAGTTACGCTCGGCTGCAGTTAATGAGCGTGACGCAAAAGCTATCGGCCTCTCTGAACCATCAAGGGATTTATGTGACAGTACCGCTCCAACGCCATAGGGAGAAGCATCACACGCCAGTCTTATCGGTAGTGATGGGTTGTAGTGAGCCAACACTTCTCTTGAAGTGATCAGGCCTTTACACTTCTGAAAGGCCCGCTTACATTCATCGCTCCATTTCCGTGCTACTCCAGTTTGTAGCAGGGCGTTCAGTGGGTGCAGAATTGTGGACAAATTCGGCAAAAACTTATGGTAGTAATTCACCAATCCGAGGAATGACCTCAGTTGTGACACATTTTCAGGCGCTGGAGCCTTAACTACCGCTTCAATTTTGTCAGGGGACTTATGTAACCCCTCTTCATCAATCACGTGGCCACAATACGATATTTGTTTCTTAAAAAACTCGCACTTGGGGCGATTGGCTCGTAGCCCATGTTCTCTTAGTCTAGTGAGCACCTGCTCTAGGTTGGCAAGGTGTTCACTGTCATTTTCACCTGTCACTAGGATGTCGTCCAAGTAACACTGAGTCCCCGGAATCCCTTGCAGGACTTGTTCCATCGCTCTTTGCCATATAGCCGGAGCTGATACAACTCCGAATACCAGTCGATTATACTGGTAAAGACCTTTGTGAGTGTTTATCGTGAGATATTTCCTAGAGGATTCTTCAACCTCCATCTGCAAATATGCTTGTGCTAGGTCAATTTTTGTAAAACGTTTCCCTCCAGATAGTGAGGCGAAAATATCGTCTATCCTCGGAAGAGGATACTGTACTGTGTGAAGGACTGGGTTCACAGTCACCTTGAAGTCCCCACAGATGCGAACCTTCCTTGGCTCCTCAGACTTATTGTTTAACGTTTTCTTCATGACAGGAGCGATGGGTGACTAGAGCGGGCCTTGTGGGAACACAGCATCGGCGGCAGTTCAAACCGGTGGCAGTGAGTCAGGGGCAGCCCGACTGGAGCGGGCCTTGTGGGAACACAGCATCGGCGGCAGTTCAAACCGGCGGCAGTGAGTCAGGAGCAGCCCAACCAGAGCGGGCCTGTGTGGGAACACAGCATCGGCGGCAGTTCAAACCGGCGGCAGTGAGTCAGGAGCAGCCCGACTAGAGCGGGCCTTGTGGGAACACAGCATCGGCGGCAGTTACACCGGCAGCAGTGAGTCAGGAGCAGCCCGACTAGAGCGGGCCTTGTTGGGAACACAGCATCGGCGGCAGTTACACCGGCGGCAGTGAGTCAGGAGCAGCCCAACCAGTTCAACAGCAGGGGAGAGAGGTAAAAAGTAATCAAAGTGTGACGTCACCAGGAAGCAGGTAAGTGATTGGTTGGTGAGTATTTGGTTGGTGAGTATATCACTTTTTTTAAACTTTAACTCTGGTTTATAGTTTCTAAGGTCTCTCTGGCGTAGCAGGGACTGTTGGTAAACCAGTTAACTGTACTGTAATTAGTGGGATTGATTTAATTTAAATTCAATTAATTAAAGGGTAAGTCATGGCAGGAAAGCCGGGCCCCGTGATCTGCTCCTCCTGCGATATGTGGGAACTCAGGGACACTTCCTGTGTCCCTGACAACTACATGTGCAGGAAGTGCGTCCAGCTGCAGCTGCTGACAGACCGCATTGCGGCGCTGGAGCTGCGATTGGACACATACTGGAGCGTTCACGATGCTCAGGACAACGTGAATAGCACATTTATGGAGTTGGACACACCGCAGGTAGAGGTTGGACAGGAAGAAAGGGAACGGGTGACCAACAGGCAGAGTACTAGGCGCAGGCAGGTAGTGCAGGGGTCCCCTGTGGCTATCCCCCTCTCCAACAGATACACCACTTTGAGTACTGTTGGGGGGGATGGCTTATCAGAGGAAGGCAGCAGCAGCCAACTTCCTGGCACCAGGGGTGGCTCTGCTGCACAGAATGGGAGGAAAAAGAGGGGTAGAGCTATAGTAATAGGGGATTCAATTGTAAGGGGAATCGATAGGCATTTCTGCGGCCGCAAACGAGACTCCAGGATGGTGTGTTGCCTCCCTGGTGCAAGGGTCAAGGATGTCTCCGAGCGACTCCAGAACATCTTGGAAGGGAAGGGTGAACAGCCAGTTGTTGTGGTGCATATAGGCACCAACGATATAGGTAAAAAGCGGGATGAGGTCCTAAAAGCGGAGTATAGGGAGTTACGAGATAAATTTAAAAACAGGACCTCAAAGGTAGTAATCTCAGGATTGCTACCAGTGCCACGTGCTAGTCAGAGTAGAAATAGAAGGATACTTCAGATGAATACGTGGCTAGAGGAATGGTGCCAGGGGGAGGGATTCAAGTTCCTGGGACATTGGAACCGGTTCTGGGGGAGGTGGGACCAGTTCAAACCGGACGGTTTGCACCTGGGCAGGGCTGGAACCAATGTCCTAGGGGGAGTGTTTGCTAGTGCTGTGGGGGAGGGTTTAAACTAAAATGGCAGGGGGTTGGGAACCTGAGCAGGGAGACAGAGGAAAGGGAAACAAGGATAAAAGCAAAAGATAGGAAGGAGAAAAACAAAAGTGGCAGTCAGAGAAATCAACGGTTTAAATCAAACATGGCCACAGTAAATAATAATTCTAATAGGTCTAAGAGCGTTAAAAAAACAAGCCTGAAGGCTTTGTGTCTTAATGCGAGGAGCATTTGTAATAAGGTGGTTGAATTGGCTGCGCAAATAGAAGTAAACAAATATGATTTGGTTGGGATTACGGAAACGTGGCTCGAGGAAGGCCAGGACTGGGAACTCAACATCCAGGGGTATTCGATATTCAGGAAAGATAGGCAAAAAGGAAAGGGAGGTGGGGTAACATTATTGGTTAAAGAAGGGATTAACACAATTGTAATGATTGATATTAGCTCTGATGAGGTGGAATCTGTATGGGTAGAATTGAGAAATACTAAGGGGAAAAAAACATTAGTGGGAGTGGTTTATAGACCTCCAAACAGTAAGGCGGAGGTTGGGGATGGCATTAAAAGAGAAATTAAAGAAGCGTGCAATAAGGGCACAGCAGTCATCATGGGTGACTTTAATCTACATATAGATTGGGCCAACCAAATGAGTAACAATACTGTGGAGGAGGAATTCCTGGAGTGTTTACGGGATGGTTTCCTGGACCAATATGTCGAGGAACCAACCAGAGATCAGGCCATCTTAGACTGGGTATTATGTAACGAGAAAGGATTAATTAGCAATCTTGTTGTAAGAGGCCCCTTGGGTGGGAGCGATGGTTACGCCTTTAAGAGTTCCCAGTTCTTGTTGAAATACCTCTTTAGCGTTAGCCAAGATTTTTGACAATCGTCCAGGTGTGACGTCGTCATCCTTTTTACCAGCCACGGTCAGTGCCTGAATGGAGTGCCAGTCTAAACTTATCTTTCTGATCCATTCACGTCTCAATAATGGTGGTCCACCACCTTGCAGTATGTACAGATACAATTTCTGTATTTCCTTGCCGTTGTATTCGACAGGCACCCTTATTTTCCCTCTGGGGTATACTTTCTGCCCCGTATATGTCTTCAAGACAATGGATGTGTCTTTCACGGGTATGTGTGAGAATAGCCGCTCGTAGTCTCGTCGATTCATGACGGTCAGGGCTGATCCTGTATCCAATTCCATTTTGACTTGGGACCCTGCTATCGTGAGGGTTACCCAAATGGTTCGGTGATCCTCTTTTGTGATTACGTTGTGTAGTTTGAGACAGCTTAGTCTCTTGTTCCCGGATTCACTATCGCTCTTCTGGTCTTCGGAACTACCGTCCGTCATCTTTTGTACTTTCCTGTACTTTTCCTTAGTAGTCTTTTTGTTGTCGTTAGTCTTCTTCGCGGACCTGCAAACTCGTGCAATGTATCCCATCTTTCCGCATTGCCTGCATGTTTTGTCTTTGGACCAGCAGTCCTTCTGGTCATGGGTTGTTCTGCCGCAGCGATAACATTTTTCAAATCCCCGTGTCATTTCATGGGTGCCGTATTCCTGTGGCTTTTGCTGTATTTCCGCAGCTCCCCTTGCTGCTGCTTCATATGATACTGCCACGCTGAAAGCCTTATCTAGCGTCAGCTCTTTCTCTGAGAGTAACCTCTTCTGGGTTCCTTCACTCAGGAGTCCACAGACAAATTTGTCCCGTAGGGTATCTGCCAGTCCTGCTACGAACTGGCAGTGCTTTGATAGCTTGTGTAGTTCCGTAAGATAATCAGCATTGCTCTCATCTTTATGCTGATTTCTCTTGTGGAATTTAAATCTTTCTGCTAATCCGGTGTAGGATTTAGGTGTTCCTGTAGGATATCAACAATTTTGTTAAAACTCTTCTCCATCGGTTTGACTGGAGTGATCAGGTTCCGCAATAGGCCGTACGTTCTTGCGCTCATTAAGTGTAGTAGTACCGATGCCTTTTTCTCATCGGCTACTTCATTTGCCTTGCAATATACTTCGACTCTTTCCACATACGTGGTCCAGTCTCCTATTGCATTATTGAAGGCAGTGATATTGCCAGTCTTTGGCATCTTGGAGATCTAAGATGGCGCCTCCCGTGCTTTGCCTTCTTCCCCGATTGAACAAAATGGCGCCTCCCGCGCTTTGCCTTCTTCCCCGCTGGATTAACATAGAAACATAGAAGATAGGAGCAGGAATAGGCCATTCGGCCCTTCGAGCCTGCTCCGCCATTCAATGTGATCATGGCTGATCATCCAAATTTAGTACCCTGTCCCTGCCTTTTCCCCATATCCCTTGATCCCTTTAGCCTCAAGAAATATATCCAACTCTTTCTTGAATATATTTAATGAATTAGCCTCCACCGCCCTCTGTGGCAGAGAATTCCACAGGTTCACCACTCTCTGGGTGAAGAAATTCCTCCTCATTTCAGTCCTAAATGGCTTACCCCTTATCCTTAGACTATGACCCCTGGTTCTGGACTCGCCGGCCATCAGAAACATCCTTCCTGCATCTAGCCTGTCCAGACCTGACAGAATTTTATAGGTTTCGATGAGATCCCCTCTCAATCTTCTAGACTCCAGTGAGTATAAGCCCAATCGACACAATCTCTCCTCATACGTCATTCCTGCCATCCCAGGTATCAGCCTGGTGAATCTTCGCTGCACTCCCTCCATGGCAAGAATGTCCTTCCTCAGGTAAGGTGACCAAAACTGCACACAATACTCAAGGTGCGGTCTCACCAAGGCCCTGTACAACTGTAGCAAGACATCCTTCTTCCTGTACTCGAACCCTCTTGCTACGAAGGTCAACATACCATTTGCCGCCTTAACCGCCTGCTGCACCTGCATGCTTACCTTCAGCGACTGGTGCACAAGGACGCCCAGGTCGATTTGCACTTCCCCTTCTCCCAATCTATTGCCATTCAAATAATAATCTGCCTTCCTGTTTTTGCCACCAAAGTGGATAACCTCACATTTATCCACATTATAGTGCATTTGCCATGTTTCTGCCCAATCACCCAACCTGTCCAAATCGTACTGGAGTTTCCTGACATCCTCCTCGCAGCTTACCCTCCCGCCCAGCTTTGTGTCGTCTGCAAATTTGGAGATATTACATCCAATTCCCTCGTCCAGATCATTAATATAGTGAACAGCTGGGGTCCTAGGACCGATCCTTGCGGTACCCCACTAGTCACTGCCTGCCACTCGGAAAACGACCCGTTTATTCCAACTCTTTGCCTTCTGTCCGCCAACCAGTTCTCTATCCAAGTCAATACCTTGCCCCCAATCCCATGTGCCTTAATTTTGCACGCTAATCTCTTGTGTGGGACCTTATCGAAAGCCTTCTGAAAGTCCAAATACACCACATCCACTGGTTCTCCCCTATCTATTTTACCAGTTACATCCTCAAAAACTTCCAGTAGATTAGTCAAGCATGATTTACCTTTTGTAAATCCATGTTGACTTTGTCCGATCCTGTCACTGTTTTCCAAGTGCTCTGCTATTACATCTTTTATAATAGACTCTAGCATTTTCCCCACTACCGATGTCAGGCTTACCGGTCTATAATTCCCCGCTTTTTCTCTACCACCTTTTTTGAATAGTGGGGTAACATTAGCTACCCTCCAATCCATGGGTACCGTTTCAGAGTCTATCGAGTTCTGGAAGATGACCAGCAATGCATCTACTATCTCTAGGGCCACTTCCTTAAGTACCCTGGGATGTAGACCATCAGGCCCTGGGGATTTATCGGCCTTTAGTCCCATCAATTTTCCTAACACCATTTTCCTACAAATACTGATTTCTTTCAGTTCCTCTCTTTCATCAGACCCTATGTTCCCCGGCATCTCTGGGAGGTTATTTGTGTCCTCCTTTGTGAAGACAGAACCAAAGTATGTATTTAGTTGGTCTGCCATTTCCTTGTTTCCCATTATAAATTCCCCTGATTCTGACTGTAAGGGACCTACGCTTGACTTCACTAATCTTTTTGTCTTCACATATCTATAAAAGCTTTTACAGTCAGTTTTTATGTTCCCTGCAAGCTTACTGTCATATTCTATTTTCCCTTTCTTAATTAATCCCTTTGTCCTCCTTTGTTGACTCCTAAACTGCTCCCAATCCTCAGGATTATTGCTTTTTCTAGCCAATTTATATGTGCTCTCCTTGGATCTTATGCTATCCCTAATTTCCGTTGTTAGCCACGGTCGAGTCACTTTTTTGTTTTATTTTTATGCCAAACTGGGATGAACAAATTCTGTAGCTCATCCATTCGGTCTTTGAATGTTTGCCATTGCCTATCCACCGTCAATCCTTTGAGCACCATTCCCCACTCAATCCTACCCAACTCGCTCCTCAGACCATCGTAGTTTCCTTTATTTAAATTGAGGACCCTTGTCTCTGAGTCAACTACTTCATTCTCCATCTTCATGAAGAATTCGATCATATTATGATCGCTCCGACCCAAGGGGCCTCATACAACAAGATTGCTAATTAATCCTTTCTCGTTACATAATACCCAGTCTAAGATGGCCTGATCTCTGGTTGGTTCCTCGACATATTGGTCCAGGAAACCATCCCATAAACACTCCAGGAATTCCTCCTCCACAGTATTGTTACTAATTTGGTTGGCCCAATCTATATGTAGATTAAAGTCACCCATGATGACTGCTGTGCCCTTATTGCACGCTTCTTTAATTTCCCTTTTAATGCCATCCCCAACCTCCACCTTACTGTTTGGAGGTCTATATACCACTCCCACTAATGTTTTTTTCCCCTTAGTATTTCTCAATTCTACCCATACAGATTCCACATCATCAGAGCTAATATCCTTCATTACCCTTCTTTAACCAGTAATGCTACCCCACCTCCCTTTCCTTTTTGCCTATCTTTCCTGAATATCGAATACCCCTGGATGTTGAGTTCCCAGTCTTGGCCATCCTTGAGCCACGTTTTTGTAATCCCAACCAAATCGTATTCGTTTACCTCTATTTGCGCAGCCAATTCATCCACCTTATTACAAATGCTCCTCGCATTAAGACACAAAGCCTTCAGGCTTGTTTTTTTAACGCTCTTAGACCTATTAGAATTATTATTTACTGTGGCCACGTTTGATTTAAACCGTTGATTTCTCTGACTGCCACTTTTGTTTTTCTCCTTCCTATCTTTTGCTTTTATCCCTGTTTTCCTTTCCTCTGTCTCCCTGCTCAGGTTCCCAACCCCCTGCCATTTTAGTTTAAACCCCCCGAACAGTGCTAGCAAACCTCCCCGCAAGTATATTTGTCCCGCTCTGGTTCAGGTGCAACCCGTCCGACTTGTACAAGTCCCACCTTTCCCAGAAGCAGGCCCAGTGATCCAGGAAACTAAAGCCCTCCCTCCTGCACCAACTCTTTAGCTACGCATTCATCTGCTCTATCCTCCCATTCCTATACTCACTAGCACGTGGCACCGGGAGTAATCCAGAGATTACAACCTTTGAGGTCCTGCTGTTTAATCTGCTACCTAGCTCCTTAAATTCTTGTTGCAGGACCTCATCCCTCTTTCTACCTATGTCGTTGGTCCCAATGTGAACCACGACCTCTGCCTGTTCACCCTCCCCTTTCAGAATGCCCTGCAGCCGTTCAGTGACATCCTTGACCCTGGCACCAGGGAGGCAACAAACCATCCTGGAGTCACGTCTACGGCCACAGAACCGTCTATCTGTTCCCCTTACGATAGAATCCCCTACCACTATTGCTCTCCCACTCTTTTTCCTCCCTTCCTGAGCAGCAGCAACACCCCCGGCGCCAGGAAGTTGGCTGCTGCTGCTTTCCCCTGGTGAGTCATCCCCCTCAACAGTATCCAAATTGGTATACCTGTTTGAAAGGGGGATGGCCATAGGGATCTTCTGCACTACCTGCCTGCTTCTACTGCTCCGCCTGGTGGTCACCCATTTCCCTTCTGCCTGTGCAGCCCTACTCTGCGGCGTGACCAACTCATCAAAACGTGTAATCCACGACCCTCTCGGCATCATGAATGCTCCACAACCCATCCATCCGCAGCTCCAGCGCCTCAATACGGCCCGTTAGTAGCTGCAGCTGGATGCATTTCTGGCACACGTGGTCATCAGGGACACCGGCAGCGTCCCTGAATTCCCACATAGAGCAAGAGGAGCACAACATGGGGCTGGGCTCTCCTGGCATGACTTACCCCTTTAATTAATTTAAATTAATTCAATACCACCAGTTAAAGATATACTCTAGGGCGCTTATTTAGCAACTGTCCCCACTACACCACAGAGACCCAAGAAAATATAAACCGCAGAATTTAAGCTTGTAATAAAAGAAATACTCACCAACCAATCACTTACCTGCTTCCTGGTGACGTCACACCTGGATTACTTTTTACCTCTCTCCCGGAACCTGTATTGGTATGACTCGCTGCCTTGGGCTGCTGTTTGAGTACCTCTGCCGCCTCTGGTGATCCCTCGCAGGTCCGCTGCCTCTCCGGTCTTGGGGCTCTGGGCCTCGCTGCCTCGGGCGCCTCCCACGCTTTCTGTCTTTTCCGCTGCTGCCAGCACTGTTGCTGGCGTTTTTATGCCTTGATGGCGACGCCCTATGGTCTTCGCGCACTTCCCCACGCGCTGCTGCCAACGCCGCTCTCCGCGGTCCCCGTGACAAACTGCAGCTCCTCGTGGCTTTCTGCGCTTCTAATTTCTTTAATTTTAATGACTGTTTCCGTCGTCAGAGCAGACCCTATGGGACACTTTCCTCCCTCTTCTCGGGTCTGTACGTTGCCCGGCTTCGTAGCACCGGCCGCGCCCTGTGTGCTCCACCCTCTCTCTCTCTCTCCTTTTCCCGACAACGCTGCTCGGCCCCGTTGAAAAGCCACCCGATCGAGCTCTAGCCCGCCGCAGCCCAGGAAGGATCAGTGTACTACCTGCCACCAGCCCGATTAGCTGGAACACCATAGACTGGAGAACCAAGCCCAACTCTCGACAGCCTCTCCTGCAAATCTTCGAATTCGATGAATCAGAGGGCGGTTGCCCACGGTCGACGCCCGTTTCTTCTGTTTGTTTGTTTTTTTTTCTTTTGGGATTTCTTCCTTCTGGCCTTGACCTCTAACAACTTCGCTTCAGGGATGGATCCCTGTGAGGTGGTGCAGAACTGTAGGTAAGCTCGGATCTGTTCGTCGCCAATGTAACGTCCGTGTGTAATTGAGACACGGACTGCAGAAGTTGGTTATAACAGGTGTTTACTGAATGGAGACAAAACTGGAACTACTATACAAAGTTACTACACAGGCTTATATACAGGGGTGGTCACTACTGGTACTGCAGTATACAGGGGCTGCAGAATATAGTTCCTTCTTCAAGGTACATACACTACACTAACGACATCCAGCTCTACTTCTCCACTCTTCAACCCGCTTTTGTGTTGTCAGACTGTCTGATGGATGAGTCAAAATTTTCTCCTGTTGAACATTGAGAAGACTGAAGCTATTATTTTTTTCCCCTGCCATAAACTCCACTCTTTTGCTACTGTTTCCATCTCTTTCCCCTGCCTTTCATTCAAGCTGAATCAAGCCATGCAAAACCTTGGTGTCCTGTTCAATCCAAGTTTGAGTTTTAATGCCCATAATCTATCCATTCACCACCAGAATATTACCTGCATTACTCCATTTTTTTAGTCAGATATTCTAGCTCTCCTACCATGGTTCATCTCTTACCTTTATTTATTTTTCTCTCTGTAAAGTGCCATGGGACATTTTTCTATGTTAAAGGTGCTATATAAATGCAAGTTGTTGTGTATAACATTTATATTAATAGTTATTTGATCAGTGCTAATGGAAAGTGAATCAGAATTAAGTTGAATTATAAACTTGGTTTAAAAATTTAATTTTGCAGCAAATTTTCTTCAGACTGGGAAGCTAATTGTACCTGACAAATTTTCAGAAATAGATGTTCTTGTGACTGAGATGGAGATGCTTCAAATTCCAGAGCTCATCAAAGCTGTGAAATCATATAGGATGGACATTGGTGAGTCAACAAGATTAAAAATGTAACTGTGATACCCGAGTGGTAAGGTCAGAAACTGAGAGATGTGAGATATTAGGAACAAAACCCAACTGTTTATTTACACGGTGTAGCAGAGAAAGATATCTCTTCCAAGCTGGAGGCAAGGCACACAATTTTTATTGCACGAGCCAAGATGGAGGATCAACCTCTGAGTCATACCCATAATGCAATGCCACATTACCGTATTAACTGGTGTACCAGGACATTGAATACATGACCCATTACCTTAAATACTGGTGAATGTGAACCCTTAATATTTGGCTCCATCTGGTCGATAACATTACATCCCAGATTACTATATCCCTCCCCTCTTAAGTTGAACATTAATTTCTTAACAACATTCTTAAAAGGCCCCATAAGGAAACTCCTTTAACGATAGTCCATACTGAACGAATCTAGCAGGTCGTTATCAATCTCTCTGGTGGCTTGTGAGACCTTGGTGAACGTCTTACAGTCAAGTCCCTGCTTGGTTGTGGTAGAACCACCTGCTGCTCCTGAGCAGTACTCAGAGTATCTGACTCTGCTACGATGATTTCCTCTTGACGAAGGGGTCCCGGTGGAACGGGCTCTGTTCGTGGTGGTGGTACCACCGATGCATTTGGATAACTAGGGGCCAACTTGTCCTCCGACATCTCCTCTGGAACCTCCAGTTCGATTTCCCCTGGTCTGGTCAGTATCTGATCTACATGTCTGTGTACTACCTGACCAGTTCCCACCATGACCGTATATGATACTGGACCGGTCATTGAGTCTATGACGCCAGGAATCCATTTTGGACCATAACTGAAATTCCTGGTAAGGACCGCATCTCCTTCTCCAAAACTGCGGCTCTTTGTCCTTCTGTCATGGTTCTCCTTTTGTTTGATTTGTCGGTTTTCCACCTTCCTTTTTAGATCTGGGTGAACCAGGTCAAGAGTGGAGCGTAGTCGACATCCTAACAACAGCTCAGCAGGAGAGAGTCCTGTGGTAGATTGAGATGTTATTCTGTAGCTGAACAGAACTCGTGACACCTTGGCTGCCAAACTCCCTTCCGCACTTTTTTTCATCATCTCCTTAAATGTTTGTACGGCTCTCTCCGCAAGTCCATTTGAAGACGGATGATATGGAGCTGAGGTCACGTGCACTATGCCATTGTTTCTCATGAACTCTTTTGTTTCTGTACTCACAAAACACGTGGCATTGTCACTTACTACGATCTCCGGTATCCCTTGATTACTAAAACTCCTACGCAGGCAGTCTATAGTAACAGTAGATGAAGCAGAATTTCCAGGATAAACATCCATCTATTTGGAATGGGCATCAATGATTATGAGGAACATCTTTCCCATGAATGGACCCGCATAATCTACATGTAATCTTCTCCATGGTTTATCCGGCCACTCCCAGGGGTGGAGAGGAGCCGCTGCTGGTGCCTTCCTGTGTACTTGACAAGTGCTGCATGTCTTGACTAGATTTTCTATCTCCTCATCTAGCTTTGGCCACCACAAGTAACTCCTTGCCAAGGCTTTCATACGCGAAACTCCAGGATGACACTGATGTAGTTGCCCTAGGATAGACTGTCGTGCTGGCTGTGGAATAATCACTCGTGCTCCCCACAACACGCAACCATCCTGCACACCCAGCTCTGTCTTCCTGACACTGTAAGGTATGAAATCAGTCCCTTCCGGATGCTGTGGCCAACCCCTCATCACATATTCTCGGACTCTAGACAGTACTGGATCTTTACCGGTCCATGTCCTTACTTGTTCTGCGGTCACAATTGCCGTGTCCGTGTCCTCCAACATCAAAACTCTGTCCTCTGGAGCTGCACGGATAGGTGTACCTGGCAGTGGAAGACGGCTCAAGGCATCTGCGTTCCCATGGTACTTGCCCGCCTTGTAAACGATGACATACTCATATGCCCTCAATGTCACTGCCCACCTCTGGATCCGGGGTGACACCATCTGTGGCACTGATTTCATTTCATTAAAAAGAGATAGAAGAGGTTTATGATCGGTGCATATGGTGAATTTCCTGCCATACATGTACTTGTGAAACCTCCGTAACCCAAACATTACTGTTAACCCCTCTTTATCTTACTGGGAATAGTTTTTTTTCCGCTGGTGTCAGAGTTCGAGACATAAACCCTATTGGTCTTTCTGTTCTATCTTCCAAGCTGTGTGAAAGAACCGCCCCCACCCCGTAAGGTGAGGCATCACAAGAGAGAATGATGTCTTTCTCTGCATTGTAGTGAACCAGCACATCCGAGGACAGCATCAGTTTCTTGGACTGTTCAAATGAAACCCTCTGTTCCTCTTCCCACTGCCACTGTGTCTCCTTGCGCAGAAGTTTGTGAAGAGGTGCTAACACTGTTGCCAAGTTTGGTAAAAATCTGTTATAATAGTTTAGCAGTCCCAGGTAAGCTTTTAACTCAGTCACATTGGTAGGAGCTGGGGCCTCCTGCAGTGCTTGTACCTTCTCCTTGATTGGATGGAGCCCGGTGGCGTCCACTCTGTGTCCCAGGAACACGGCCTCATTCCCCAGGAAAGTGCACTTACTCCTCTTGAGCCGTAACCCAGCCTTATCCAATCTCTGTAGTACCTCTCTCAGAGTGCTCAGATGCTCCTGGTCGGTTCTTCCCGTCACCAGAATGTCATCCAGATAGATTGAAACATGTGGGATCCCTTGCAGTACACCCTCGATAGTCCTCTGGAAAATAGCTGGACTAGATGAGACACCGAATGGTAAGCGGTTATAGGTAAACAAACCCTTGTGTGTATTTATGGTTACATACTTCTTGGATTCCTCATCTAGTGTAATCTGCAAGTATGCATGACTCATATCCAGCTTCGTGAATTTCTTCCCTCCAGCCAGGTTTGCAAAGAGATCCTCTGTTTTGGGAATAGGATACTGTTCTAGTTTAGACACCCTATTTACTGTCAATTTATAATCTCCACAGAGTCTTACCGAATTGTCCGGTTTTAAAACAGGTACAATGGGAGCTGCCCATTCTGAACATTTCACGGGTTCCAGTATGTTCTCTCTCAAAAGACGGTCAAGCCCAGCCTCTACCTTTGGTTTCATGGCATACGGCACAGGTCGTTGTTTAAAAAACCTTGGCAGTGCCTCCTTGTCTACATAAATCTTAGCTGGGGGACCATTAAATGTGCCAAGTTCTTCCTTGAACACGTTCTCATGTTCAATCAACACTTCTTGCAAAGACAACTGTTTGCCTCCCTCTATTTGATTTATTGCTCCCCAATCTAATTTAAGTTCTTGTATCCAGCCCCGACCTAACAGGTTTGGTCCGGAACCCGATACTACAACTACAGGTAGCTGTTCCACGGTGTCCCTGTGTTGCACAGTTACAGTAGCTGTACCCAATGTCGCCACTCGTTCACCGGTATATGTTTTAAGCTGCATAGAGCAAGACTTTAACTCTGGAACTTTTGCACGGTTCCACAATTTTGAGTACTCCTCCCTGTTCATTATGGTTACCCCGCATCCTGTATCCACTTCAAAGCTGACCTTAGAGAGTCATTTACTGTCAGTTGCAAAGTGATAGGATCCACTTTTGGAATGTTCTCTACCATACTATGCATTATGAACATGTCGTCTTCTTTCTCAGCTTCTCCGCTGATGTGATATGCTCCCTGTTTTTTCACTTCTCTTCCTAGGTTTTGCTTTCCTCTCCCTTTTGGTTTGTATTCCTCCACGATTGCTTTTGCCCTGCATGCACGTTTTATGTGCCCTTTTTTCCCACACTTGTGGCACTTTTCCTCCAGAAACCTGCAATCCCTCGCCAGGTGATCGCCATTGCATCTATAACATGCCTTTACATGCTCACGTTGTGGTTTCTGACACATGTTTAACTTGTGCACAATAACCTGACCTGCAACTTGCTTTGTAGTAGCCCAGTCTGAACCTTGTATTTCTTTTACATCTCGGTTCGCTGTCTCTATGGCTTGAGCAAGTTCCAACGCCTTTTCATACGTAAGCCCAGTCTCGGACAATAATCTCCGCTGCATTCGATCATCCATTATCCCGCAAACTAGCCTATCTCTCAGCATGTCTTTCAGGTTGTTGCCGTAATGGCAATCGTGTGCCAATTTTCGCAACACCGCTACATAATCCAATACAGTCTCTCCCGGTTTTCTGTTCCATTAATTAAATTTGAAACGCTGTACAATCTCACTCGGTCTGGGATTGAAATGATCCTTTAGCAAGGCCACTAAGTCACCAAATGATCTGTCTCCAGGCTTTGCAGGACTGCATACGTTTCTCATTAAACTATACGTCTGACTTCCCACAGAAGTGAGCAAAATAGCTCCTTTTTCCGACATCATTCACTTCAAAGAAAAGCAGCAACACCTCGCAGTATTCATCCCAGGTCTGCGTCTGAACATCAAAAGCAGAGATCTTTCCTACCGTAGCAGCCATGATCCGTTATTCAGTGTTCCTTTTTTTTTTCTTCGTCAAGATGTGATCTGTTTATCCTCGTCGCCAATATGTGATATCCGAGTGGTAAGGTCAGAAACTGAGAGATGTGAGATATTAGGAACAAAACCCAACTGTTTATTTACACGGTGTAGCAGAGAAAGATATCTCTTACAAGCTGGAGGCAAGGCACACAATTCTTACTGCACGAGCCAAGATGGAGGATCAACCTCTGAGTCATACCCATAATGCAATGCCACATTACCATATTAACTGGTGTACCAGGACATTGAATACATGACCCATTACCTTAAATACTGGTGAATGTGAACGCTTAATGTTGTATCCGTGTGTTAATGGAGACACGGAATGCAGGAGTTGGTTTAACAGGTGTTTACTGAACAAAGTCTGGAGGTGAACTAAAAGATACAAGATGCTATACAGGCTTATATACCCGAGTGGTCACTACCGGTATTACAGTACACAGGGGCTCTTAAAGGTACATACACTACAATTCCTCCCCTTTTAGATAATTAGTACATAACATTTTAAGTAATCATTAATTAACATGTTTACAAGAACAATAATCTACACATTTGCTGCAGTTAATCAATTATAAGTCAGTCTCTCTGGAGGCTTCCTGACTCGGTCCGGATAACGCCTCGGTGGTGTAGTAGTTTTCGGTGGTGTAGTAGGTTCTTTTGGCAAGGCCAATTCGGCTTGAATGCCAGTGTCGGGTTCATCTGGTTCCAGTATCACCGGATCGGAGGTAGATACTATGGGTATCTCTGCTTCATCATTAGGCGTATAGAGTTGTGGTGTAGGTTGTCCCTTTTTGGATGACTCTATGATCTGGTCAGCATGGCGCCTTATTATGCTTTCACCAATGTCCACGGTATACATCAGCGGTCCTAGTCGTGTGCAAATAGTTCCAGGCTGCCATTTCTCGGTACGGTAGTCCCGGGCCAAAACTTGTTGACCTATCTGGAAGGTTCTAGTTGGCCTTTCATTCATGCCTTGAAATTGCCGGTTCTCTACGTCCCTTCTGATGTTTGGCTTGATCAAATCCAGCCGGCATCTTAGTCTTCTATTGAAAAACATCATGGCGGGAGTTTGGTTTGTAACCACATGTGTTGCATTCCTGTATGCAAACAAGAAGTTATCTACCTTATGTTGTAGATTTATGTCTTCATTACCCATGGCCTTTATGGCCTTCTTGAAGGTCTGGACAAACCTTTCAGCTAATCCATTGGTGGTGGGATGGTATGGGGCGGACGTGTAGTGCTTAACCCCATTGTTTTTTAAGAACTTCCTGAATTCTTCGGACACAAATTGCGGTCCATTATCAGAACAGATCTGTTCAGGCAGCCCATTCCTGGCAAATATGGTCCTTAATACTGTGATGGTTTTTTCCGTGGTGGTGGAGGACATCTTTATTACCTCCGGCCACTTGGAATGTGCATCAACCGCGATTAAGAACATTGAGTCCATAAATGGACCAGCAAAGTCAATATGTACCCTTTGCCATGGAGATGAGGGCCACTCCCATGGATGTAGAGGGGCTTGTGGTGGGGCGTTTTGGACCTTCTGGCATCCTAGACAGCTCTTGGTCATTTCTTCGATGTCTCCATCGATACCTGGCCACCACACAAACGCTCTGGCTAGGTTCTTCATTTTCACTCCACCTAGATGCCCCTCGTGAAGCTCCTTTAGCACTTTATCCTGGAGTTTGGGTGGAATCACCACTCTGGATCCACACATCAAGGTTCCTCGGCACACTGACAGCTGTTCTCTTCTTTGCGAGAATGCTGGCAACAGTGGTTCGCCATGTGCTGGCCATCCCTTCACCGTTAAATCGTAGACTCGTGAGAGAGTCGGGTCATTTCTCGTTTCCTTTTCAATGGTAGAATTTGTTACTGGTAGACATTCTACTATGGTTGAGTGGAACATCTCCACTGGGTCCACTGTAGGTGCCTCTTCTACCGTTGGCAACGGTAGGCGCGATAAACCGCCATGCTGTTTTGATCCTTTGTATTCTATGTCATATTGGTGTGCCCCTAGGGAAAGGGACCACCTCTGTAGCTTTTGCGCTGTCATAATGGGAACGCCCTTTTTAGGGTTGAATATGGAGACGAGGGGTTGATGGTCAGTCAACAAGGTAAATTTTTGTCCGTGTAGGTAATGGTTGAATTTCTTCACTCCCCACACCAGGCTGAGTGCTTCCCTGTCGATCTGGGCATAGTTACGCTCAGCTGAGTTCAATGAGCGTGACGCAAAAGCTATCGGCCGCTCTGAGCCATCAGGGAATCTATGTGATAATACCACTCCTACGCCTTAAGGGGATGCATCGCACGCCAGTCTGATTGGCAGTGATGGGTTGTAATGAGCCAACACTTCCTTGGACGTGATCAAGCCTTTGCATTTATGGAAGGCACGTTTACAGTCTTCGCTCCATTTCCAAATTACTCCCGTTTGTAGCAGTGCGTTAAGAGGGTGCAGAACAGTTGACAAGTTCGGTAAAAATTTATGATAGTAATTTATCAATCCTAGGAACGACCTTAATTGTGAGACATTTCATTTGTTTCTGGAAAAATTCGCACTTGGGGCGATTTGCTCGTAGGCCCCGTTCTCTCAGCCTAGTGAGCACCTGCTCCAAATTGGCAAGGTGCTCGTTGTCGTTTTCTCCTGTTACAAGGATGTCGTCTAGGTAGCATTGAGTCCCCGGAATCCCTTGCAGGACTTGCTCCATAGCTCTTTGCCAGATAGCTGGAGCTGATGCTACTCCGAAAAACCAGTCGATTGTACTGGTACAGGCCTTTGTGTGTGTTTATCGTGAGATACTTTTTAGAGGCCTCCTCAACCTCCACCTGTAGATATGCCTGTGCCAAGTCAATTTTGGTGAAACGTTTCCCTCCGGATAGTGAGGCGAAAATATCTTCTATCCTCGGAAGAGGATACTGTATCGTGTGAAGGACCGGGTTTACAGTCACCTTGAAGTCCCCACAGATGCGAATTTTTCTCTGTTCTTCAGATTTATCATTATTCAACGTTTTCTTCATGACCGGGACGATGGGTGTTGCCCATTCGCTCCAATCTACCTTGGATAACACGCCTGCTTTTTCCAAATTCTCCAGCTCTGCCTCGACTGCTGGACGAATTGCGTATGGCACCGGCCTTGCCTTAAAAAACTTGGGAATTGCCGCATCTTCCACTTTTATTGAGGCGGTGACGCCTTTCAAGGTTCCTAGTTCCTGTTGAAACACTTCTTTGGCTTTAGCCAAGATGTCTTTTAATCGTTCAGGTATGACGTCGTCATCATTTTTTTTCTTACTGGTCACTGTCAGTGCCTGAATGGAGTGCCAGTCTAAACGTATCTTCCTGATCCATTCACGTCCCAACAACGGTGGACCACCATCTTGCAGAACGTATAAATATAACTTCTGTATTTCCTTGCCGTTGTATACAACAGGCACCTTTATTTTCCCTCTGGGGTATACTTTCTGCCCCGTATATGTCTTCAAGATAATGGATGTGTCTTTCAAAGGTATATGCGGAAATAGCCGCTCGTAATCCCGTCGACTTACGACGGTCAGAGCTGATCCTGTATCTAGCTCCATTGTAACTGGGGACACCGCTATCGTGAGGGTAACCCAAATGGTTTGGTAATCTTCTTTGGCAATTACATTATGTAATTTGAGACAGCTTAGTCTCTTGTTTCCGGAGTCGCTATCGCTCTTCTGGTCTTCGGCGCTACTGTCCGTCATCATTTGTACCTTTCTGTACTTTTCCTTATTGATTTTTTTTCTGTCAGTGGATTTTTTGTTTCCAGATCGGCATACACGTGCAATGTGTCCCATCTTTCCGCATTGCCTGCATGCTTTGTCCTTGAACCAGCAGTCCCTCTGGTCATGGGTGGATCTGCCGCAGCGATAACACCTCTCGAAACCCCGTGTCATTTCATGGGTGCTGAAGTCCTGTGGCTTTTGCTGTATCTCTGCAGCTCCTCTTGCTGTTGCTTCGTATGATACAGCCACACTGAAAGCCTTGTCCAGTGTCAAATCTTTCTCAGAAAGTAGCCTTTTCTGTGTTCCTTCACTTAGGAGACCGCAGACGAATTTGTCTCGTAGAGAATCTGCCAGTCCTGCCCCGAATTGGCAGTGCTTTGACAGCTTTCTGAATTCGGTGAGGTAATCAGCGTTACTTTCATTCTTGTGCTGATTCCTCCTGAAGAATTTGAATCGTTCCGCTATCAGCAGCGGTGTTGGGTTTAAGTGTTCCTGTAGGGTATCAACAATCTCCTTAAAATTCTTGTCCATCGGTTTGGCTGGAGTGATTAAGTTTCGTAACAGCCCGTATGTCCTTGCGCCCATCAGATTTAGAAGTACCGATGCCTTTTTATCATCCTCTACTTCATTCGCTGTGCAATATACCTCCACTCTTTCCACATATGTGGTCCAATCCTCTATATCACTATCGAAAGCAGTAATATTGCCAGTCTTAGGCATCCTGAAAAAAAAGGCGCCTCCCGCGCTTTCCTTTCTTCCCTGCCGAGAAAAAATGGCGCCTCCCGCGCTTTCCCACCGCTGCCGCTGCTGACAACGCTGTTCTCCGCGGTTTTTATTTACACAGATATTTTTAATAGTTGGAGACTCGTTCCCGCCGGACTCTCTGGGACTTTTCCCTCCCTCTGCTTGGTCCGAATGCCGACCTGCTTTGCAGCGCCGGCCGTCTCCAGAGTGCTCCACCCTCCGTCTCTGTTTGCCTCCGCCTTCCGACTCGCTGCTCGGCCCCGCTGCAGAGCCACCCGATCGAGCCCCAGCCCGCCGCCCAGGAAGGATTAGTGCAGTACCTGCCACCAGCCCGGCTAGCTGGTGAAACCACAGTTTTTTTTTCTTTTCTTCGACCTTCGTCTGAGGAATCGATCTCCTTGAGGTGCTGCCGAATTGCAGGTAAGTCCGTTTCCAATTCGTCGCCACTGTTGTATCCGTGTGTTAATGGAGACACGGAATGCAGGAGTTGGTTTAACAGGTGTTTACTGAACAAAGTCTGGAGGTGAACTAAAAGATACAAGATGCTATACAGGCTTATATACCCGAGTGGTCACTACCGGTATTACAGTACACAGGGGCTCTTAAAGGTACATACACTACACTTAATATTTGGCTCCATCTGGTGGATAACTTAAACATTACATCCCAGATTACTATAGTAACCAAAGGACCTTTAATAATATATCAAATCTATAGAAAAGAAATAACAACAGAAATGTTGGAAACACTCAGCAGGCCAGGCAGCATCCGTGGAGAGAGAAACAGAGTTAATGTTTCATGTCTGTGACCCTTCGTCAGAACTGGAAAAAGTTAGGGATGTAACAGGTTTTAAGCAGGTGCTCTTGCGTCTTTCACTAAACTCTGAAGTGCCATCAATTTAAGGATGCCACTTTGCAATCTATCCTGCCTTCCACCCTAGCACAGACCGTCCCTTTAGTTCCTTCCTGCCCCCCCCGCCCACTTTCCCTGCTTAAAACCTGTTACATCTCTAACTTTTTCCAGTTCTGACGAAGGGTCATAGACCTGAACCGTTAACTCTGTTTCTCTCTCCACAGATGCTGCCAGGCCTGCTGAATGTTTCCAGCATTTTCTGTTGTTATTTCAGAATTCCAGCATCCGCAGTATTTTGCTATTGCTATAGAAAATAAACCTGTCTAAAGTAACAGTTTAGAAGCTATTGGATTACATGGCTATGCATTTTATAAATGGGGAAAACTTTTAAGCTGGAATAGTCTTGCTATGTTCATATAAAATTTATAGATTGTTTATGTTGACAGCTGCTGATCATTTAGCCGTAATAGCAGACAGGAGGGTTAATTAAGTGCAATTTTTCCTGAATTAGTTAAAAAATATTACCAGAACTAAAACTTAATGATAGCAACAGTTGAGACAGATTATAAACCCATTGAAATACCTACAATAAAGTTGTGCTGATCAGAATGGAAAACACACAAACATAAGAAATAACAAGAAATATCAAGAAGAGTAAAATTCAGCAATCTGATGTCGGTGCTGTGCTGACTAAGCAGTGCTGTTACATTATTCTCTGTTATAATCATTTTCAAGAACCATAACCACATTAATTGTGGTTCAGATTGATATTTTTGTGTTACCAAAATATGTTTTACTCATTGTTTCTGAACCCAACATTTATAATGGGTGGGTGTAGTCACAATTATTTGTATTTTTTTGACTATTACTTTTAAGGGATAATGCTAATTTCATTAAAAGAAATCCTGTACAGTATCTAAGCTGCCATTCGTTTTTATTTGAAAAGAAAAAGACTTGCATTTATGTAGTGCCTTTCATGATCTCAGGATGTCCCAAAGCACTTTACAGCTAATGAAGTACTTTTAGAATCATAGAATGGTTACAGCACAGAAGGAGGCCATTCGGCCCATCGAGCCCGTGGTGGCTCTCTGCAAGAGCATTTCAGCTAGTCCCACTCCCCCGCCCTTTCCCCGTAGCCCTGCAATTTTTTTTTCCTTCAGATACTTATCCAATTCCCTTTTGAAAGCCACAATTGAATCTGCCTCCACCACCCTTTCAGGCAGTGCATTCCAGATCCTAACCACTCGTTGCGTAAAAAAGATTTTCCTCATGTCACCTTTGGTTCTTTTGCCAGTCACCTTAAATCTGTGTCCTCTGGTTCTCGACCCTTCCGCCAGTGGGAACAGTTTCTCTCTATCTACTCTGTCTAGACCCCTCATGATTTTGAACACTCATCAAATCTCCTCTCAAGCTTCTCTGCTCTAATGAGAACAACCCCAACTTCTCTAGTCTATCCAAGTAACTGAAGTCGCTCACCCCTGGAATCATTCTCGTAAATCTTTTCTGCACCTTCTCCAAGGCTTTCACATCCTTCCTAAAGTGCGGTGCCCAGAATTGGAAACAATATTCCAGTTGAGGCCGAACCAGTGTTCTATAAAGGTTCATCATAACTTCCTTTTGTACTGTATGGGGTCGATTTTCCTGAGGCTGTCGGGAAGAAGGCGGGACTACAACTTTCGGGTTTTAGACCCGCCTACTTCGATGTCCGGCCAATCGGCGCGATTTTCCCTTGATTGACCTTGTTGAGCCCGCCCAGCGGGCTCAGCAGGCCAATTAAGGGCCACCCGGCAACAGGGGACGTCACAGACTCCAGTTTCATCTGTCAAGAGTTCTTGACAGATGAAATATCAGTGTTTCACAGCTGTTTGAAGCTGTCAAACACTGACAGTCTGAGTTCTAACATGAGTCCTTCTGCACAGACTCAGTTAGAACTCTCAGCAGCACTCAAAACTGAAGGCTGTCACTTTTCACAGATCGCAGCCGTTCAGCTTTAAGTGCCGGCTGAGTGATGGGCTCCCGACGGCTACAGGAAGAAAGGCTGTTAAGGTAAGTACAGGTAAGTAAAAGTTCCTTACACACTTTAGACACACCAAACACACTTACCTTTACACTCATGCACCCATCACTCACCTGAACACCGACATCGCGACCCCTCTAATTCCTTCAACCCGACGGCCCGCCTGCTCTAACCTGGCGTGGTTTGGAGCCGTCGGGAATCCCACACGACACCCCTCAAAATAGGGATTAGGCTAAAAATTGCCTGTTAACAGGCAGTTAATTGGCACTAACCCCTTCCCGCCTGGTTTCGGCGGGTCCCAGTGCGGGGTGGGTACCCGCCGCCCCTGAAGCTTGCGTGGGGTGGAGTTTTGGGCGGGATGGTGTCAGGACCCCCAAATTCGGGATTTTCCCCCCCCCCCCACACGCCTGAAACCCCGCCTGACGGCTCCAGGAAAATCGACCCCAATGCCTCTATTTATGAAGCGCAGGATTCCACATGCTTTTTTAACTGCTTTCTCAACGTGCCCTGCCACCTTCAACGATTTGTGCACATATACCCCCAGGTCTCTCTGTTCATGCACCCCCTTTAGGATTGTACCCTTTAATTTATATTGCCACTCCTTGTTCTTCCTACCAATATGTATCACTTCGCACTATTCTGCGTTAAGTTTCATCTGCCACGTGTCCGCCCATTTCACCAGCCTCTCTGTCTTCTTGAAGTCTATCACTATCCTCCTCACTGTTCACTATACTTCCAAGTTTTATGTCATCTGCAGATTTTGAAATTGTGCCCTGTACACCTAAGTCCAAGTCATTAATATATATCAAGAGGAGCAGTGGTCCTAATACTGACCCCTGGGGAACACCACTGTATACCTTTCTCCAGTCTGAAAAGCAACCGTTTACCACTACTCTCTGTTTCCTGTCACTTAGCCAATTTTGTATCCATGCTGCCACTGTCCCTTTTATTCCATGGGCTTCACCTTTGCTGGCAAGCCTATTATGTGGCACTTTATCAAACGCCTTTTGGAAGTCCACGTACACCACATCAACCGCATTGCTCTCATCAACCCTCTCTGTTACCTCATCAAAAAACTCGATCACGTTAGTTAAACATGATTTGCCTTTACAAATCCATGCTGGCTTTTCTTAAATAATCCACACTTGTATAGGTGACTGGTAACTTTGTCCCTCATTATCGTTTCTAAAAGCTGCCCCACTACTGATGTTAAATTGACTAGCCTGGGTTTATCCTTGCACTCTTTTTTGAACAAAGGTGTAACATTTGCAATTCTCCAGTCCTATGGCACCACCCCTGTATCGAAGGAGGATTGGAATATTATGGCCAGTACCTCCGCGATTTCCTCCTTAACCTCCCTTGGCATCCTAGGATGCAACTCATCCGGTCCTGGTGACTTACAACTTTAGGTGCAGACAGCCTTTCTAGTACCTCCTCTTTATCAATTTTTATTTCATCCAGTATCTCCATTACCTCCTCTTTCACTATGACTTTGGCAGCATCTTCTTTCTTGGTAAAGACAGATGCAAAGTACTCATTTAATACCTCAGCCATGCCCTCTGCCTCCATGCGTAGGTCTCCTTTTTGGTCCCTAATTGGCCCCACCCCTCCTTACTACCCATTTATTATTTATATGCCTATAGAAGACTTTTGAATTCCCTTTTTTATTAGCTGCCAACCTGTTCTCATACTCTCTCCTTGCCCCCCTTATATTCTTTTTCACTTCCTCTCTGAACTTTCTATATTCAGCCTGATTCTCACTTGTATTCTCAACCTGACATCTGTCATACGCGTTCTTTTTCTGCTTCATCTTACTCTCTATCTCTTTCGTCATCCAGGGAGCTCTGGCTTTAGTTGCCCGACCTTTCCCCCTCGTGAGAATGTACCTTGACTGTACCCAAACCATTTCCTCTTTAAAGGCAGCCCATTGTTCGATTACAGTTTTGCTTGTCAATCCTTGATTCCAATTTACCCGGGTCAGATCCGCTCTCAACCCACTGAAATTGGCCTTCTTCCAATTAAGTATTTTTACTCTTGATTGTTCCCTTTCCTTTTCCATAGCTAATCTAAACCTTATGTTACTATGATCACTGTTCCCTAAATGTTCACCTGTAGGAATGGCTAGATTCCTAACTAAAGGACTGAGGTTGAGTCAGTCTATCAAACAAACGATGTTTAATACTATTCAACAGAGTTTAACATGAAAACACAGGAGAACTAAATTACAGGTCTATACTCTTTGCTGGCTCCACGAGGACTGGTTAGGGCGGCTCCCCAGCCTGACATCACATTTTCCCGCTGCTGGAGGATCACGTGATCAACGTGATGACGTCATCGCGTTTGGTCTCATTCTTAAATGTACATGCAATAATATGAACAAAGATACAGATTCATTCTGTAGCTAATAATTTGTTAAAGATAATTATGTGCATTAGATCAGAGTCCCCTGGTGGCTCTGCCACATGCGCCCCCCCCCCCCCAGAATTGTCTTTAACAGTAAAAGTCAATCGACTAGGAGGTCTGACAAGCCTGTCAGAGCGACTCCTGTATTCTTGGAGTGGACGTTGAACAGCTGGCAGGCTGGCGGATGGAAGCCTTGGGTCTGGCGTGGATGCAGCGGGAGGTCGACCACGTCGTGGTGGCTGTGCGGTCTCTACTGGCCGGTCGATGTCCAGGTGTGCCGGTTTGAGACGGTCAATGGATATGTGGTCGGGTTTACCACTGATGTCTACGAAGAAACTCCTGTCGCCTGTCTCCAGTACGCGGAAAGGGCCTGTGTAAGGGGCCTTGAGCGGATCCCTATGGGCATCATGACGCATGAATACAAATTCAGCAGTCTTTAGCTCCGCTGGTACGTGTGAAGATGGAAGGCCATGATGCGAAGTTGGGATAGGCGCAAAAGCTTTGGCTGTTTCCCGGTGGTTGCTGAGTTGGTCGGGTGCAGACCACGGCTCAGTTGGAAGCGGCAGGAAATCTCCCGGTACGCGGAGTGGCTGGCCGTACACGAGCTCCACGGCGGACGATTGCAGGTCCTCTTTGGGTGCCGTGCGAAGACCCAACATGACCCACAGAAGCTTATCCACCCATCCGGCGCCTTGGAGGCTGGCCCTCAGCGATGCCTTTAACGATCTGTGGAAACGTTCACACAAACTGTTTGCCTGCGGGTGATAGGCCGTGGTGCGGTGAATCTTGGTGCCGAGACCCTGGGCCACAGCGTTCCAGAACTCGGAAGAGAACTGTGGACCGCGGTCTGAAGAAATGTCCGCCGAAACGTGCGACCCACGAGGAGAGGAATGTTCTGGCGACATCAGCGGACGCAGTAGACGCCAAAGGAACTGCCTCTGGCCATCTAGTAGTACGATCGACCATGGTGAGGATGTGTGTGAACCCCTGTGATGGTGGAAGCGGCCTGACGAGGTCCACGTTGACATGGTCGAATTGACGTTCTGGTACTGCGAACGTGGCCAATGGGGCCTTGACGTGACGTTGCACCTTAGACATTTGACAGACGACGCAGGTGTTAGCCCAGTCGCGGCTATCCTTACGCATTCCTCTCCAGACGAACTTAGCCGACATGAATTTTTGAGATGCCTTCATGCCAGGATGGGAAAGCCCATGTATGGCGTCAAAAACTTTGCGGCGCCAGGCAACTGGAACGATCGGGCGGGGATCTCCCATGGAGACATCACAGAGTAACGAGGTGCCTGCTGCGTGGAATTGCACATCGGCCGGTTGGAGGCTAGAGGTGTTAGTGCGATACGCCTGTGTTTCAGGGTCGGATGCCTGATCGGTAGCCATGAGGGCATAATCGATGCCCAGCTGGACCGCCCGTATGGTCGCGCGAGAAAGGCAATCAGCTACCAAGTTGTCCTTGCCAGCTACGTGTTGGATGTCTGTCGTGAATTCTGAAATGAAAGTTAGCTGTCACTGCTGTCGAGCCGACCACGGTTCGGCGGTCTTGGCCATGGCGAAGGTCAGTGGTTTGTGATCTACAAACGCAGTGAAGGGGCGTCCTTCTAACAAAAAACGGAAATGGCGGATAGCCAGGAACAGCGCCAGCAACTCCCGGTCGAAAGTGCTGTATTTGCGTTCATTGCGTACTGTTCCTGTACGGCGCCTACAAAGTACTGTACAAAGTACTGTTCCTGTACGGCGCCTATGGCATAGTTGGAAGCGTCGGTGGTAAGGGCGATGGTGGCACCTGGCAGAGGGTGCGCCAACATAGTTGCATTGGCTAGAGCGGTTTTTGTGTTGTCCATTTTGACCGTCCAGGCTATTGTATCCTTTCCAGCCTTGCCTTTGAGGGCCTCCTAGAGGGGCTGCATGAGTTGTGCTGCCTTAGGTACAAAGCGCTGGTAGAAATTCACCATGCCCAGGAATTCTTGAAGAGCCTTGGTGGACTGTGGCCTTGGGAATGCCGTAATTGCTTCGACCTTTGATTGCAGCGGAATTGCACCCTCCGAAGTAATGCGGTGGCCCAAGAAGTCAATCTGCTGTAGACCGAACTGACACTTGACCGGGTTGATTATGAGGCCATGTTGGCTGAGGCGCCGAAAGAGGGTGCGTAGATGGGAGACGTGTTCCTCTTTGGTAGAGCTGGCTATCAGGATGTCGTCGAGGCAGACAAATAAAAACTTAAGATCCCGCAGCACCGAGCCCATTAGTCGCTGAAAAGCCTGTGCAGCGTTCTTGAGCCCAAATGGCATCCGTAGAAACTCGAACAGTCCAAAGGGAGTGATGACTGCAGTTTTCTGGACGTCCTGCGGGTGTATGGGAACTTGGTGGTAGCCACGGACGAGGTCGACCTTGGAGAAGATTGAGTTTCCTGCCAAATGGGCGGAGAAATCCTGAATATGCGTGATCGGGTACCGATCGGGAGTAGTGGCGTCATTAAGGTGTCGGTAGTCCCCGCATGGCCGCCATCCGCCGCCGGGCTTCGGGACGATGTGGAGAGGCGAGGACCAGGGACTATTCGACTGGCGAATAATCCCCAGCCGTTCCATCGTGGCAAACTCTGCCTTCGCAGCCGCGAGCTTGCCGGGTTCCAGGCGCCAAACTCGTGCGTAAACTGGAGAGCCAGTCGTAGTAATGTGGTGTTCGACACCATGCTTAGTGGCCGAGGAGGAGAAAGTGGGCTTGGTCAGCTCCGGGAATTCACCTAATAGGCAAGTGAACTCGTCCGGCGAGGGCAACATGCAGGAGATGGTGTGCGACGTTGCGGAACTGCGGAAGCGAGGGATGGAGTGGAAGGTGGCCGCGTTAACCAATTGACGATTTCTTACATCCACCAAGAGGCTGTTGGCGCATAAGAAATCCGCGCCGAGGATGGCTTGCAAAACCTTGGCTGTGATGAATTCCCACTGAAACCGTTGCCCGCCGAAGCACACCTGGACCCGCCGTTTGCCAAAGGTACGAATGGCCCCGCCATTAGCTGCCTCGAGGGAGAGGCCGTGCCTCCCAGACTGAATATCGAGCGATGAGGCAGAAAGGATGCTACACTGCGCCCCAGTGTCGCATAAAAAGCGCCAGCCCGAGAGGGAATCTGTAATGTGGAGGAGCTTCCCGGAATTTCCAATCGCCATCGCGGCCGAGGAACGTCCCTCAGACTTGGTCCTCCTTTTCTGGAGTTGCTGCTGGTGTTGATGGGTTTTTTTTAGGCGCGAAACTGCAGGGAGGGCGGCAGCCTCTGGCTTTCGCGCCAAAACGGACGTGGTAAAAGCACAAGCCGGGGGATGGAGGCGTCGGGGCGGCGTTCGCGGGGGAGGGGTGCCTCGTGGCGACGCAGGATTGCTGTGTGACCGCATAAATCGTATCTGCTTCTGCAGCAAGTGCTGCGCAATCTGTGGCTTCCGATCTGGCGAGGGCAGCCTGAACCTACTCGGGTAGTTGACTCAGGAATAACTCCCGAAAGAGAAAACATTGTGGTTCGGAGCCAAGGAGCGTGAGCATCTGGCTCATTAACTCAGATGGCTTAGAGTCGCCAAGCCTGGGCATAGCGAGCAGTCGGCGGGCACGCTCCGCCTTCGTGAGCCCGAAGACCTGTATTAACCGCGCTTTAAGAGTATCATACTTGCTGTCAGCTGGGGGGTTTTCGAGCAGGCTGATGATCCGTGAGGCCGTGGAGCTGTCGAGTGCGGAGACCACGTAAAGGTAATGGGTCTGATCCGCAACGATGTTTCGGAGATCGAATTGTGCTTCTGCTTGGACGAACCAGGAGGCCGCCTGTTGTTCCCAAAACTGTGGGAGCTTCAAAGCCACGAAGTTCGATTCCATGTTTCGTTTCGCTTCGCTTCTTCCGCGAAAATTGTTCACGAAAATTCGGGGTCACCACTGTAGGAATGGCTAGATTCCTAACTAAAGGACTGAGGTCAAGTCTGTAAAGTCTGTTGGTTGTATAGCGAAGTAATACACAGACTACAAGAGTAACTTAAACAGGACTTTACTATTCGAAGGTCAGGGCGAATCTGCCCAATAAATTCTGCCACAGCACTTATATACCGGTGTGGTCACCGTCGGTATTACAGTATACAGCAGCCAGGATAAAGTAGTGCCACACCTAAAATAGTTCTTTTAAACGTGGACGGTTACATACAATAGTTCTCTTAAAGGTAGAACAGTTACGTACACTACAATCCTCCCTTTTTAGCTTACAACATACTTATTCTCCATTAACATAACATCATAACATATCCAACTTCATGTTACAACAGTTCACAGAGGTAGTCTCTGCGGAAACAGTTCACAGGTTCAGTCTCTGCGGGAAACAGTTCACAGATTCAGTCTCTGATCTTCTTGACTCGGTCCGGACCACGCCTCCGTGGTGTAGTCGGGTCACCTTGCTAGAGGGACTCATCCCATAGTCCTTCCCTAGACTTAACAGCTTTACTTCCATCACTTCTGAACCAGCATTGCTGACTTTTTAAAACAAACAAAAAACAGTTGGATTGCCTTGGGAAATTTTCCTACCTTCCAACTGATTTGGCTCCGTTCGGGGGACCACATGTGTGATCGGGTAGAGGTAATAATGGTTCAGATGGTTATCATCTTCTGCTTCGTCTTTTCCTTTTTTGCTTCTTGGAGACTCTCGGGGCTCCATTGTCAGCTGCCAGCTGTAACGCCACCATCTCCCTATGTTCCTTAGACTTTAAGTGATTCATCCTGATTTCGGCATGTTGGGAGTTCTCGGCGCAAGCTGGGCAGACCAGGTCCTCGTAATATTCAGTGTCACTCAACAGATCATGGTAATATTCGGTGTCGTCCTGAGCTAGGCCAGCGAGAGGGTCTTCTATTTCCTCCTTACCCAGCTGGACGTTAGCCGACTTTTGTTCCAAATCCCGACATCTGTCCTGAAGAGACTTCATCATGCGTTCAGATTCATCCCGCTTTTTCTGGGCTTCCTGCAAGTCTTTTACTAATGACCTCATTTGTGATTTCAATACTTCAACTTCATTCGGAGATTGATTGATCGGACTATTCAATCCCTCTACTGCAGTAGCTGTTTCAGTATTCTGTTGTTCTACATTGCCGTGCGTCAGCGTACTTTTGGCATCCAAGGGCTGTTCTGCTGCAGACTTCTCAGTCTGGGTTGCCACCTCAGCTCTTCCAATGACTTTTGAGAGCTCCCTTCCCTTTGAAGATTGAGGCTCGTATTTAAGTTTTTCCCATTTTAGAGTTTTATCCCTCAGCATATGAATGAGTTGGCTGACTGTTAACTCTTCTGCCATCATCCCTTTTCCATTAACTACAGGGCTGTTTATAACCTTGCCCTGGAGGAGTTGGCTGACTGTTAACTCTTCTGTCCTCATCCCTTTTCCATTAGCTGCAGGGCTGTTTAGAACCTTGTCCTGGGGCTCCTTTGCTGCTTCTACTTCGCCATCATCCGCAGCCCCCATCATTCGAATTTCCACTAATGAATCGTCCGGTGATGCTGCACCCAACTTCAGTAGGAGCTCGGAAGTCATGTCGACCAACTCAGCTTTTTCTGCCTGCAACCTGCTAACAAGCGCCTTCAGTTGCGGCACATCTTGTTCCACCGGATTGGAGCACGCCCCTTCAGAAGCCGAATCAGCTTTGATTCGTTTGGCCTCCTCGTGCAGACGGTTTGTGTGCTCCTGCTCCCTTTTCTTCCCCAGCTGCTTCTGTTGTCTTTCCAGATTCTCCCATTCGGTATCATAGAACTTTTTCATTGCTTTCATCTCTTGCTCGAGACGGCAATTCAATTGTTCTAATTGCTGTCGTAATCTGAAATAAGTTTGCGTTCGAGCTCGATGTTCCTCAGTAATATATATGTCTGCAACTTGAACAGACTCAGAATTCTCTGTCAAGCTATGTTGTTGTTGTTCAGAGGAATTCTGTTCTGAAACTTTGTTCTCCTCTGGAGCATAAGCCTTTATGCCCACATTCGTTCTACCAACCTTAGTCAGCAAGTTCATTTTAGACTTGTCTTTCATGCTTGGGCTGGTCTTATCGTCATCCATTTCAGAGTCTGAGCTGATTGTCTGCCCCGAGTCCTCACTCGTTATTGCTTTGAGGTAGTGCCATCCCATGTCTATTTTCTTGATCCACTCCCGTCCTAGAAGTGGTGGTCCTCCCTCAGGTAGTACGTATAAGTCCATTCCGGGGTGTTCTTTGCCCCTGTCTCTCACCTTGACTCTTATCTTTCCCATGGGGTATACTTTATGCCCCGTGTATGTCTGCAATACGAACTTGGTATCTCTCAAGGGTATATGTGAGAATAGCCGGTTGTAATCCCTTTGATTTATGACTGATAGGGCTGATCCAGTGTCCAATTCCATTCTCACTTGGACTCCGGCTATTTTTAGCATGACCCAGATAGTTTGTAGGTCAGCTTCCTTACTCACATTATGAATTCTCAGACTACCCAGTTCCTGGCTGCTTGTGTCTGAATCCGAATTCTGTTCATCTGAACTCTTCTCAACCACCTTGTGTACTTTGTTGTACTTTTCCTGTGATGGCTTTTTTTTTTTGGTTGTTGGTCTTCTTCCCTGACCGGCATACTTTGGCTATGTGACCCAGTTTGCCACATTTCCTACAGTCCTGGTTTTTAAACCAGCATTGGTTCTGGTCGTGTGTTGTCTTCCCACAACGATAACATTTCGTTGCACCCGAAGTAATTTGATCCACGCTGAGGACCGCTGCCTTCAGCTGCATTTCCGCAGTTCCTTTCGCTGCGGCTTCGTGTGATGCTGTAATAAGGACAGCCCTATCCAGTGTAAGGTCGTTCTCTTCGAGCAGTCGCTTTTGCGTTCCTTCCTTCGACAACCCGCACACGAACTTGTCTCGCAATGCCTCTGTCAGATTTCCTCCAAACTGGCAGTATTTCGCTAGCCTACGCAGTTCGACCAAGTACTCCGCGTTGCTTTCCTCTTTTCGTTGCGTTCTCCCGTAAAATTTAGATCGTTCCGCTAACATCAGCGGTGCGGGGTTAAAATGATCCTTCAGGACAGCAACAATATTATCGAAAGACTGATCCGCCGGTTTAGCTGGTGATAGAAGATGCTTCAATAACCCGTATGTCCTCGCACCCATTGAGTTTAATAAGGTTAGAGCTTTTTCATAATTTGCTATCTTATTAGCCGTACAATATATCTCGATGCGTTCTACATACGTGGGCCAGTCTTCCACCTCGGCATTGAAACCGTTGCTGTTACTATGCTTAGGCATCTTCACACTCTTCCTGAGAAACAACAACAATATTCTTTAACTTTTTTTTTTCCAGATGGCGGTTTCCCGCGCTTATCTTCTTTCCCCGCCCACTTTAAAAATGGCGGTTCCCGCTTCTGTCTTCTTCCCCGCCTACTGGCGACTGCCCGCGTTTCTTCCCCTGGCAGGAGGGGTAAGCTTCCCTCGGGCGACGGCCGCTGGCTTTCGGGTTTGCAGCCTGCGCGTCGGCTTCAGCGCGTTCCTTTCTCTCGGCAGGGCAGCCGGTGCTGGGTACAACCCGTTGGCGGTGAACAGTTTTAGCCGCTGGGCTGGATCTCACTCAGCCTTCCTCGCTCGGGCTCTGTCTCTCCCGCTCGCTCGGGCTCCCAATCGCGCCTCCAGTCCTCTCGCAGTCCGGTGCTTCCCTCCCCGGCTGCGGCTACGTTCTCCGCGGTTTATTTATTTTATATCGTCCCGCGCCTTACGATCCGGTCGTAGCGCTTCGTGGCCTCAATCACTGTCTGGCCTTTTTCACCCCAATCGCGCCTCCCAGCTTCTCGCAGTCCGGTGCTTTCCTCCCCGGCTGCGGCTGAGTTCTCCGTGGCTTATTTATTTTTATATCTTCCCGCGCCTTACGATCCCGGTCGCAGCGCCTCGTGGTCGCGGTAGTTGTCCGGCCTTTTTCGCCGTCGCGGTCTAGTCGTCTCACGACGCTCCCCAGCCCGCTTGTACCGCGGCTTCTGCTCCACGCTGCCCCAGTCTCAGCGCCTCTGGGCCCGACTTCTGTCCGGCTCCTTTCCCCCTCGACCGTGGTCGAGTGCACCGCCCTTATCCTCCGTTTATTTGTTTCTATTTTCCCTTTACTCACAGTCACCGTGGCCGACTTGCTTCTCGTGTTGATCGGCTCACTCACCACCGTGGCAGAAGGGACAATCCGTGCCTGTTGCTGATGGAAGACTTCGTGTTTGAAATCTTCCTCCTTTCTTGGTCTGCAGACTCGAGTTTTCTCTCAGCAAAACGACGAGGGCGAGTGCCTCTTTTCGACGCTCGTTTACTTCTTCAGAAGTATTGTTGCCGCAGGGTAAGATCGAACTCGTCGCCACTGTAAAGTCTGTGGGTTGTATAGCGAAGTAATACACAGACTACAAGAGTAACTTAAACAGGACTTTACTATTCGAAGGTCAGGGCGAATCTGCCCAATAAATTCTGCCACAGCACTTATATACCGGTGTGGTCACCGTCGGTATTACAGTATACAGCAGCCAGGATAAAGTAGTGCCACACCTAAAATAGTTCTTTTAAAGGTGGACGGTTACATACAATAGTTCTCTTAAAGGTAGAACAGTTACATACACTACAGAGTCAGTCTATCAAACAAACGATGTTTAATACTATTCAACAGAGTTTAACATGAAAGCACAGGAGAACTAAATTACAGGTCTGTACTCTTTGCTGGCTCCACGAGGACTGGCTAGGGCGGCTCCCCAGCCTGACGTCATGACGGCATTACGTTTTCCCGCCACTGGAGGATCACGTGATCAACGTGATGTCATCGCGTTTGGTCTCATTCTTAAAGGGACCGCGTTATGTACATGCAATAATATGAACAAAGATACAGATTCATTCTGTAGCTAATAATTTGTTAAAGATAATTATGTACATTAGATCATAGTCCCCTGGTGGCTCTGCCACACACCTAATGACACTTGCTCCACTTGACCCACCTCATTTCCCAGAAACAGCCATGCCTCCTTCCCCGTTGGGCTGGAAACGTACTGATCAAGAAAGTTCTCCTGAACACACTTCAGAAATTCTTCCCCCTCTCTGCCCTTTACACTATTACTATCCAGTCTATATAAGGATAATTGAATTCTCCCATTATTACTACTCTATAGTTCTTGCACTTCTCTAATTTCCCTGCAAATATGCTCCCCAAAGCTTTCCCACTATTTGGCGGCCTATAGAATATACCTAGTAGTTTAATGGCACCTCTATTATTTCTTAACTTTAACCAAATAGATTCTGTCCTTGACCCCTCCAGGACATCCTCTCTCTCCAGCACTGTAACATCCTCTTTAACCAATACTGCCACCCCACCTTCTTTCTTTCCTTCACTATTTATCCTGACACCTTATATCCAGGAATATTTAAAACCCAATCCTGTCCTTTTTTGAGCCAGGTCTCCGTTATCGCCACAACATCATATTTCCATGTGGCTATTTGCACCTGCAGCTTACCAGCCTTATTTACCACGCTTCGTGCG
Source organism: Somniosus microcephalus (assembly GCF_052327205.1). Classification (NCBI taxonomy): domain Eukaryota; kingdom Metazoa; phylum Chordata; class Chondrichthyes; order Squaliformes; family Somniosidae; genus Somniosus; species Somniosus microcephalus. The sequence continues at coordinate 205,863,815 of NC_140992.1, read as the reverse complement.
TTTACACACATGCACTGTAAACCTATCTTAGAACTTCTTGTATCTTCTCTTAGTCTGACCCCACCTAATACCTTACTATTTCTTACTCTGGTGCTGTCTCTCCCAATCCTTTGTGCACTTTGTTTCTCCTTTCTAATGCTACATCCTGGTGCCCATCCCCCTGCCAAATTAGTTTAAACCCTCCCCAACAGCACTAGCAAACCCCCCCCTGCAAGGACATTGGTTCCAGCTCTGTTGAGGTGCAACCCATCCGGCCTGTACAGGTCCCACCTCCCCCAGAACCGGTCCTAATGTCCCAGAAATCTGAAGCCCTCCCTCCTGCACCATCTCTCCACCCACACATTCATCTGGTCTATCCTCCTATTTCTATACTCACTAGCTCGTGGCACTGGGAGTAATCCGAAGAATACTATCTTTTGAGGTCCTGCTTTTTAATCTCTTTCTTAGCTCCCTAAAATCTGCCTGCAGGACCTCATCCCTCTTTCTACCTATGTTGTTGGTACCAATATGGACCACGATCTCTGGCTGTTCACCCTCCTCCCTCAGAATGTTCTGCAGCCACTCAGTGACATCCTTGACCCTGGCACCAGGGAGACAACATACCATCCTGGAATCATGTATGTGATGACAGAAATGCCTGTCTGCTCTCCAAACTATCAAATCCCCTACCACTATTGCCTTCCCGATCGTCCTACTCCCCCCCCCCCCCCCCCACCCCCGTATAGCCGTGGACTTGGGAGCTATACTCCCCAATGGAACCATCGCCCTCACCAGTTGAATACTGGTTGGCGAGCGAGATGCACTCGGGACTCCTGCACTACCTGCCTGGTTCTCTTTGTCTGTCTAACAATCACCCATTCCCTCTCTGCCAGCACACTCTTACTGCGGGGTGACCACCTCCTGAAATCCACGCATTACCGGCACCCGGCTACCGACCATAGAACATATATATCAGAAACGCTGCCTACGGAGGGCACGGTCCATCATCAAAGACCCTACCCACCCCAGCCACAGTCTGTTCGCCCTCCTACCATCTGGAAGACGCTACAGATGCATTCGCACCCGTACGACCAGATTTAGGAACAGCTTCTTTTCCAGGGCTGTCATCCTACTGAACTCCACAAATAAACACTAAAGCCTGCACATCTGCCGATGCACTTTATTATGGTCATATTTATGCTAATATATATGTACAAATGTATGTTGAAATGTTTAAGTGTCCTAATCCAAATTGTACACTCTCGGGAGCCGCAAGCCTACATTTCGTTGTACTGCACTTGTGCACTAACAATGACAATAAAAGTTGATTTGATTTGATTTGATTTTTGATTTGAAACGTGCTATCCACGTAGCTCTCAGCCTCATGGATGTACCGCAGTGATGCCAGCTGCTGCTCAAGCTCCAAAACCTGGTGCTTGAGCTCCTCCAGCTGGCAACACTTTCTGCACACATGGTTATCCAGGACACTGGAAGCATCTTGGAGTTCCCACATGGCACAAGATATGCATTCCAAGGGACTGAGGTGCCCTGCCATGCCTCTACTTAATAGATTAACTAACTTAACAGAAATAAACTCGACTAAACAGAAATAAACTCAACTAACTTAACAGAAATAAACTCAAGACTTAAAAAATAACAATCACCAGCTACTCACCAATTTGTTGTTTTTTTTCTTGTGCTCCTTCCCTTATGCTGACATCACTTACCTCGCTCCCTGACTCTCGCACTCCCTCCGGGCTCTCGGGCCTACCTTTATCTCCTGCCACTCCTCTCACTCTCCTCCTTCCCCCTCTGCTCTGAATTGTCACTCTCTCCAAATTCCCAATTTAGCACTCTGTCTAGAAGCACTCCGTTTAGGATCACTCTGCAGCCCACTCTGTGCGTCAGCAGTTACTATTTACTTTTATACACTTGGAGCCACACCCAAGTTACAAGTGCAGGTGTGGTTCCACTGTAGTCACTGTTGTAATGTAATGTAGGAAACATTCCAGTGTACTGTTTTCAGTGAATTTTGGGAAACATGATGTGATGCAAGGATTGTAAAAAAAATGGTGGTGGGATAGATTTTGAGCTGCCCACCCAGGTGTAAAAATAGCATTTGAAGATCTAAATAGAAATTAAACTTGAATGCAGGATGGCAAGTTGAAAATCTACCCTAGTATGTTTTGTGGCCACTTTCAGTCATTAGTTATGTGAATTAATCTGTACCTCTCTTTTATTATAGGTGGTAGTCCCAAAGATGTCTCTATCCCTGTCAGTTCTATACATCATTCTGAAGGAGGTTGTAACCCTGTATGTGATACGACAGATAAACCATTATATGTCCTTGTCCTGGAATTGTTAGTGAAATACCCAGATTCAGCACTAGGACAGCTTTGCATTGAGAGCAGCCTTGATGGGATGAAGCTATTTATTTTTGGCAATGGAGTTCTTTTTAAACATGTCAGGTGCTTATATTAGGTTTATTGTTAATTACATTTCATTCTAATTGCCTGCTGAGGTCAAATGCATTTGCTGTCTAAAATTATGTTTGCACAATATTTATCACATACTAAAGTTATTTTTATAAAGTTAAGACATTTTTCAACTAATTTTAATCACATATACACTACTATAATAGAAGATCAAATAGTGATAACATAGATTAATTAAGTGTATATAACAGTGTTTCTCTTCAGGTAGTTATAACAGTCCTGAATACACTGCAAAAAAAATCCTTGACTTTCTCAACGCTAACATTTACCCTATCCAAGCTATTTTGGAATTATTAAAACTTCCTACAACTAGTAACTTAGTAACAGTAACAGTTTCAGGCAGGAGAGGGCCTTTGGTCCATCTAGCCCACAGTATTCCCTTGGTGCATTTCCAGTAACCCTGAATTCTATCAGTAGACCTGAATCTGTCTAGTTTTTATTGAAACACATTAAGGTTTTTTGTTCCACCACCCATGTCGCTAATTTGTTCCACCATCCTTTTAGTAAGAAAGTTTAGTAAGAATGCATTTCCTATTTTCTTTTGTTGTCCTTAATTTGTAAATATAACCCTATAACCCCTTGTGCTTAAATTCTGTACACGGCAGAAAAGCTTACTTGGATTCAATTTATCCAAATCTTTCATAATTTTAAACACTTCTAACATTTCCCTTTCCAGTCTTCTCTTTTCCTCATACATCATTCCCTTAAGTTGGGATTAATCATGCTGTCCTTCTGTGTACCTCCTCCAATAACTGAATATCTTTTTTGGAATAAGGAGACCAAAACTGCACACAAGTACTCCAGATGTGGTCTCACCAGAGCCAAATACAGTTTTAAAATGACCTCTCTGGTTTTATATGTTATACCCTTTGCTACGCATCCCAGCATTCTGTTTTATTTTAACAGCCTGGAAACATTGTGTTGATGGTTTTAGTGACCAGTCCGTTAAACTCCAAGATCTCTTTCCTGTTCCGATACTTCAAGTACATTCCCATTTAGCACATAATCCACATTAAGCTTCCCTCTACCAAATCTCATAACCTCGCATTTCCCTGTATTAAATTGCATCTGCCATTTCGCTGCCCACTGTTAGAGCTTGTCAAGATATTTTTTAATTCATGCACATTGATACTCATCATTTGCCACTGCTGTCACTTTGGTGTCATTTGCAAATTTGGACACTTTGGACACAATTCCTTCCTCTGAATCATTTATAAGGATTAAATCACAAGAGTGTATAAATCACCTTGTGGTACTCCACTGGTAACTGGATGCTAATTAGATACCTGCCCATACATTACTATTTGTTGTCTACCAACCAACCAGACTACAGAATTGATTTAGTACTGTTTCAAAATACCTGCTTAATTTTCAAACCTTTGAAAACAACACAAAATCTCTCTCACTCCTTTACCCGCTATATATCAATGGCTCGCTGGCCCCGAAGAAAGTTGCCCACAGAGATCATGCGTTTGCCTTTCTCGACGTGTAATTGATTGCAGCGCTCTGTCATGGGGATTCCCAGTGAAGAGCTGTAGTGATGTCAACAAGCTGTCTAAGCAACCAATCACATTGAAGAATTCTCAGACAGGAAACGAAAAGATGCTTTTATCCGGACTTTTAAAAAATGCTACAGAGAACGAAATAAAGATTGGGACTCTCACATGGGGATAAGGTAGAAGCTGAAATATCATGAAGAAACTTTAAAAAAAAATAAAAAAATTTACACTTTTTTTAAGTTGTAATTTTTATCATAATGGAGAAATTTGACACTCCACAAATATAAAAATTAGTTTTTCAGTGCCAGAACATTTGTTTAGCAGTCAATACACTGTTAAAACCCCATTTACACCTATTCTAACAGGGCTTAACATTTAATGGCGTATTTAACAGTGATATTACCACAGAAAAGCCCAGGTTTTCATCAGTTCCACTGATTACAGGAAACTCTTTGGTATCCGGCACCGACGAGACTGGGATGGTGCTGGTTGATTAAAAATTCCGGATAAGGAAGAAGGGACATGGAGTGACAATGGTCCAAGCTACGAGAGCCCCATAGCACAGCCAGAAGTGCTGGAGCCCCGATCACACAGCCAGAAGTGCTGGAGCCCCGATCACACAGCCAGAAATGCTGGAGCCCCAATCACACAGCCAGAAGTGCTGGAGCCCCAATCACACAGCCAGAAGTGCTGGAGCCCCAATCACACAGCCAGAAGTGCTGGAGCCCCGATCACACAGCCAGAAGTGCTGGAGCCCCAATCACACAGCCAGAAGTGCTGGAGCCCCGATCACACAGCCAGAAGTGCTGGAGCCCCGATCACACAGCCAGAAGTGCTGGAGCCCCGTAACACAACCAGAAGTGCTGGAGCCCCGTAACACAACCAGAAGTGCTGCAGCCCCATAACACAGGTACAGGGGACCCGGTTACACAACCAGAGGTGCAGGAGCCATGGTTACACGGCAAAAGGTACAGGATCCCTGGTTACACAGCCGCAATTATACAGTATATGGAAGCCTCAAAACCTACTCCTGAATTTTGCCGGTTATTAGAGAATTCCGGATAATTAGGTGCCGTTTAAACGAGAGTTTCCTGTACATTGATTGCCGGCTATGGGGGGGAGGAGGTGTCCACAGTGCAGCCTGTGTTGGGGCAGTGAATGAATGACCGCAACTTAAGGATTTCCGTGTTTACATGCACAGGGGCTAAATCCTGATGTTGTGGTCCGTTTCAGAGAGGTAATGACGGTGAAAGCTGACAGTTTGCCGTTATTACCCACCGTCACAGTGGAGCCAGCCCTCCAGCCTCCACAATAATTGAAGTTAAAACTTTCCTTTCGGGTGGTAGGCTTTAGCAGCCCATTTAAGGGACCGCTGGTTTGGCTGCTAAGCGTCTGAAGAAACTGACCACAGAATGCAAGGCACAAGCTGTGTCATTCACAATCAAATTTCACAAAGGGGGCATGAAGCAGGTGTTACGCCCCTGATTTTCATATGCAAATGGCTCAACGCCATTTTTAGGTGCAGAATGAACACATACCTGTCACATTGGCTCCTTAGATACCCATTGTACGCCTGTAAAACGGCACAGTACGATTCAAATTTCTAGGCCATTGTTTCCTCTTTCAAATTTAAGTATGAATACCAAGAAGTTATTAAAATATATACTTCAGGTTGTATTTTTTGAATGGGCCTCTGATTAGAGATTATTATTTCAGGTGTGTTGTGATTGGGTACTTTTCCTGCTCCTGCAAACAAGATCACATTCTCAGGTAGTGGATGGTTCAAAACCTCAGAATTTTATTAGTAGATCATAAGTTTCCAGGAAATAAAGGGTATTTTTCATATTTTTCTTTACCAGATGAATATATGGCTTTTAAACTTTTTTCAGTATTCTATGTGATAATGTAATATGGTTGATGCAAAGCCAAAATGACTGATGATTCATTCATACTTAATTATGGTTTAGAGTGTTGTGTTTATAAATTAGAGATTTAAATTATTGCTGTTTTCTTTCTTATCTGCTTTTACTTTAAGTTTGTTGACCTAATTGGAAGAGGTTGACATTATTTATGTCTTCAGAAGCTGGTTAGGGACATGCCGTCTACCATTGACTGAAGACGTATCTCAGATGTGTGCTATTTGTGTATTTCTGGACCAACATGACAGCCTGTACCAGCCTGTAAAAGATGCCATGCGACTCTACCTACAAAAAAGAAAAAGAGAAACGCTTGAATCAAGCTTTAACATATGTAAGTTGATTTAAAATGCAATGTATCTTTCATAAAACAATGATATTGAAACAAGCTAATGTCGCTGTTTATGTACTTATTCAAATAAATACAATTTTCTAACTACAGGAAACTTTGATTTATCCGGAGGTTATATGTCCGGAATACTCGATCTAACGGCAAAAATCAGGAGCCGTTTTCTATAAGTTTTTTTTAGTTCTCGTTGCTTTTTTTTTCCCCAGTCAGGCACTGCAAGGTCTGTAGCTATAGCAACAGCTTCAGCTAGGGACGCTTGCAGCTGCAGCCGACTGTTTTGAAGCTGTTGCTAAGCAACAGGGTTTGTTGATTCACACGGAGCTTTTCAGTTCCGTATCTCTCAACATTAACGCTGGTATGTCCGGCACTTTTGATGGTACGGCACCAGCTCGGTCCCGTCAGTGCCGGATATCAGAAAGTTTCCTGTACAGTAATTCACAACCTTAAATTGATGGTGTATTTTTAAGGTACCTTGGATGACAGTTGGACTGCTGATGTAGACAGCCATACTCTTCATCAGATTGTGAAAGTTTATGTTGGAAACTATTGGTATGCCACTTATCTGAATACCTTCCTGAAGGTATGTCAGCTCACTTTTCTACTATCTGTCTTGTGTATCAGCCTACCCTGCTGTCATTATATTATCAAATAATAAATATGTAAGTAACAATCACTGATGCTTTTTTGGAGATATAATCAGTTTATTACTAGCATTATTACCATTAAAATAGATGAAACAGGAAAAAAATGTACTATGTTATTATTTAGATATATAAGCTGGTCATTGTTTTCATGTTTGGCATTGTCAAAGTTAATTCATTCATTTTGATATATTAGCCCAGTAATTCCGTGAATCGCAGGGTGTGTAACTGGGGCATGATTCTGCGCTTCTGGTAGGTGGGGCTATAATTTGGGGCAGAACCCAGATCCACCAGGTTTCTGCCCCATATAAGAAATATTAAGAAATAATGCACCAGAGGGTCCTGGTGATTGGTATGCCAACCATTAAAGGGGTGGACACTGCGATCCAGGTCTCTCTCTTTCTCCTGACTTTTGTACCTGGGAAACTGCGTGTTCCATGGGAGCAAGGGGCAGGAAAATCGACGCTAATGTTTTAAACACCATACCAAATCATTGTACAGCCTTCTTTGTGTTCAGTAACTAAGAGTAAATATTCCAAATTCATTTTGTTACATAATCTTTAAATAGACCAGCTACACAAGTTTTACTTAAAGAGGATAGTCTAAAAAAGTAATTCTTATTCAAACTGCTTCCCCTTTTTATAAAAACAAATGATAAACTTACTTCAAATCTTTTTGGCATTTTTTACATAATGGCAATTTTTTCTGTATACATGGAGACCCTCAAATTGATTCCTGGGGATGAGTTACCTTCCCTGCGAGTGCAACCGATAACAGACTCAACTTTTAAATCTTTTAGATCTTTCTTGTAAAAGCTCTGGGATTGTTTACATGATTTTTCCTGGGTTTCCACAGGTTCTCCACCAAACTAACAGCGGATATGCAGAAGGACTCCTGTGGAAATTCACCCCCACTATTTTTAAGACTGCTAAATGCCGATCCCAGTTTTTCTTGTCCTATTTTCTCCCCAAATCCCTATTTACCCAAAGATGCTATTTTATGGTTAGTTATGGTTCCACAGGCACATACCCTCTGGTATCTCATCCAAGTAGGGTTGTCAGCCCACCCGGATTATCCTGGATTTGCCAGGAATTAAAAGTTAATATCCTGGACACTGCTGAGAACAACCTGGGAGAAAAATTATAGTGAATTCTTAAAAGGAATGGTGACTCAGATTTATCAGCTTCTCATTAGTTTCATACATTCGTGGAGACTCGATAGTCCAGCTGGTGTTTGAAAAGCCAAAGTAACGTGCTGGTCCTTATTTTCCACTGGAGGCAAACTGCTCGCTCCATAGTAAATCAGTTTTGAGCAGCTCAGTCCTTAAAGCCATTGAGAGTGAAATTGGTCTTCAGCAATAGTGAGAATGTGGAACTCACTACCACAGTGAGTAGTTGAGGCAAATAGTATAGATGTATTTAAGGGGAGGCTAGATAAGCATATGAGTGAGAATGGAATAGAGGATTATGCTGATAGATGAGGAAGGAAGGGAGGAGGCTCAAGAGGAGCATAAACACGGGTGACGTAAGAAAACTACTAGGCATTTGGTCTAAGCGTTAAACAAAGCTTTAATCAACTGTTTTACAACATGGAGGTCTAGTTGTGTCCTTCACTAGTTCCTGTTAAGAATGTCCTGCGCAAGCTGGGCCCGTGCCCGAGTATTTATACTCTCCCTGGACAGCGCCACCCGTAGGCCACTCAGTATTGTTTCATAAGTCTTTCTTTCACGATGACTGATTCATGTCATTGGGCATGGATTGGTTGGGCCGAATGGCCTGTTTCTGTTTCTATGTAATTCTATGTAAAACGGGTGATAGTGAATTGACAGCTTGTTTTACACTCCATTCGATTTTCTTCAATGTAAAAGAAAATTGGGCAGGGCGTAAAATGGGCTGCCAATTTGCTATAGCATGTTTTGTGCTACTGCTGAAGACCAATTTCACCCTCATTACGTCATGTGATGAAACCTCCAGGAATATGTCCAACCAGAGTTGGCAACCCTACATTCAAGTGTAACCATTCTTCACAGCCTGGAAAATGTGTGATGGCAATTTATTTGACAATAAGGGGGCATATAGATGAGCCTAATTCTGTTCCCATCGATGTCCCTACAAGTACACTTGTGGCAGGAGTCATTAAATAGTGATCAGTGGTAGGAATCTTGGGGTTGGTTCCCCATGCCAACTTAAGGCGCCAAGTCTAATTATAGCTACTGGTAACTGTATTGGCTCATTCAGCACATCCTAGAGATCAAATCTGGGAATTTCTTGACCTGTATGGCTCAATACCACATGGCCTAATGCATTTAATGGTCACTTGTTTTATTGCTGTTATATTTTGATAAATTAGTAAATAAAGTTGGAATATCATTGGAATTTTGTAGGAATATTTTGTAAAACATAGAATCTTAGAAATTTACAGCACAGAAGGAGGCCATCCGGCCCATCTAGTCCGTGCCGGCCGACTAAGAGCTATTCACCATGATCTCATTGATTGGCGGAGCAGGCTCGAGGGGCCGAATGGCCTACTCCTACTCCTATCTTCTATGTTTCTATGTTTCACTCTAATTCCACTTTCCAGCACTTGGTCCGTAGCCTTGTACGTTATGGCACTTCAAGTGCATATCCAAGTACTTTTTAAATGTGATGAGGGTCTCTGCCTTGACCACCCTTTCAGGCAGGGAGTTCCACACCCCCACCACCTTCTGGGTGAAAACATTTCTCCTCAACTTCCCTCTAAACCTCCGACCAATTACTTTAAATCTATGCCCCCTGGTTATTGACCTTCTGCTAAGGGAAATAGGTCCTTCCTATCCACTCTATCTAGGCCCCTCATAATTTTATACACCTCAATTAGGTCTCTCCTCAGCCTCCTCTGGTCCAAAGAAAACAACCCCAGCCTCTCCAATCTTTCCTCATAGCTAAAATTCCCCAGCCCAGGCAACATCCTCGTAAATCTCCTCTGCACCCCTCTAGTGCAATCACATCCTTCCTCTAATGTGGTGACCCGAACTGCAGTATTCTAGCTGCGTCCTAACTAGTGTTTTATACAGTTCAAGCATATGAACAACTTTATGAATGCATTGTCCCCGAGGAGACTACTGCTAGAAGTAGTGCCTATCTGGAAGTTGTGGGCACACGACTCCACATTTTCTTTACTCAGAGAGTGATGCACTCGCTACCACATGGAGTGGTTAAGGTGACTAGCATAGATGCATTTAAAGGAATCTAGATACATACATGAGGGAGAAAGGAATAGAAGGATATATTGATGGGGGAGATGAAGTAAATAGAGTGGGAGGAAGCTTGTGTGGAGGACAAACATCGGCATTGGCCTGTTTCTGTGCTGTAAAGTTTATGTACATTTCTGTCCAGAAGAACAGTGATTTTCTGATTATAGGCTCCCAGTGGACATGGCTCACTGCTGGGAGCAGTTTTTCACAAAATTGGCACTAATATGATATGATTTGAAATAGTTGCTAACCTTAATCTAATGCTACAGAGATACCATCCTTTCAATTTCTTTTAAATCTATGATGCAAGAATTTATAACTCGTTAATTGGATTATGACTAAATGGGCAACGTCACGTATCTGATATAACTTTTACCTATTAGTATCCAGAACTACTATATAATCGCAACAAAGCACAATGGATTGCATATGGCAAGACACTTTTCATCGTTGGAGATGGTCAGATGTTCAGGCATATTATCAACTTCCTAAGGTTCGACAAACTGTATATTCCATCAGGATTCAAGTGAGAGCATTACTTAATGTTTTAGTCATTTGAATGTTAAGGACCAGATCAACATAATACTATAGGTGTTCCAGTGGGTTAAAAACACTTACCTATCAATTCAAGACCGAGGTTAAAATCCAATCTAGCCTAATGGGATGAAAGCTTTATCTGTTTGTTGGCTATAAGTTTGGGAAGTCACAATCCATAGGCCCAAAACACAAAGCTGCTCCAATTTGGAATTTACTGATATCACTGGTGGGGAAATGAAAAAATGACTTGGATGAGGGGACCGAGTATAATATATCCAGGTTTACTGACGATACAAAGCTAGGTGGGAAAGTAAGTTGTGAGGAGGACACAAAGAAGCTGCAAAGGGATATAGACAGGTTAAGTGAGTGGGCAAGAATGTGGCAGATGGAATATAATAAGGAGAAATGTGAAGTTATCCACTTTGGTAGGAAAAATAGAAAAGCAGAATATTCTTTAAATGGTGAGAGACTGGGAAATGTTGGTATTCAGAGGGAGCTGGGTGTCCTTGTACATGAATCACAGAAAGTTAACATGAAGGTACAGCAAGCAATTAGGAAAGCAAATGGTATGTTAGCCTTTATTACAAAAGGATTGGCATATAAGAGTAAAGAAGACTTACTGCAATTATATAGGGCCTTGGTGAGACTGCTCCTGGAGTACTGTGTACAGTTTTGGTCTCCTTAAGGAAGGATATATTTGCCTTAGAGGGAGTGCAACAAAGGTTAACTAGACTGATTCCTGCAAGCCCAACACTGGAGGGCACCGATGGGCATAATCATAAATAAAATTATGCTCAACATGGCAGTGTATGAAGAAAGAAAGAGATCTCCATAATGGGGACAAATGAAGTGGAAGCAAAAGAGAGAAACAGGAAAGCAAATGCAGAAGCAAAAAAAACAGAGGCAGGGAATCGTAGTGCAACAGGTCTTGAAGAGCTGCTGCACTTAAAGCAAGCATGAACATTTTTTCCTGGAGCTGACTATTTGTACTGAAGGTGGTTGGAAGAGCATTGAAGGTCCTGGATGAGGTGGCACAGAGGAAAATTGATATTTTTGGAGCTGAGGGGAACCCACCTATTCACACCTGTGTGGAAGGCATGGTAAAAGATGGTATCACGAAACGGCTGAGCGCAAAGGCTGTGGGCCCAGATAACATCCCGGCTGTCGTGCTGAAGACTTGTGCTCCAGAACTAGCCATGCCTCTAGCCAAGCTGTTCCAGTGCAGCTATAACACTGGCATCTATCCGACAATGTGGAAAACCGGCCAGGAATGTCCTGTCCACAAAAAAACAGGATAAATCCAATCTGGCCAATTACAGCCCCATCAGTCTACTCTCAATTATCAGCAAAGTGATGGAAGGTGTGGTCGACAGTGCTGTCAAGCAGCACTTACTCACCAATAACCTGCTTACTGATGTCCAGTTTAGGTTCTGCCAGGACCACTCAGCTCCAGACCTCATTACAGCCTTGGTCCAAACATGGACAAAAGAGCTGAATTCCAGAGGTGAGGTGAGAGTGACTGCCCTTGCCATCAAGGCAACATTTGACCGAGTGTGGCATCAAAGAGCCCTAGTAAAACTGAAGCCAATGGAAATTGGGGGGAAAACTCTCCACTGGCAGGAGTCATACCTAGCACAAAGGAAGATAATTGTGATGGTTGGAGGTCTACCATCACAGCCCCAGGACATCGCTGCAGGAGTTCCTCAGCTGCTTAATCAATGACCTTCCCTCCATCGTAAGGTCAGAAGTGGGGATGTTTGCTGATTACTGCACAGTGTTCAGTGCCATTCGCAACTCCTCAGATAATGAAGCAGTCCATGCCTGCATGCAGCAAGACCTGGGCGACATTCCGGCGTGGGCTGACAAGTGGCAGGTAACATTCATGCCACACAAGTGCCAGGCAATGACTATCTCCAACAAGCGAGCGTCTAACCACTGCCCCTTGACATTCAAAGGCATTACCATCGCCAAATCCCCCACCATCAATATCCTGGGGGTCACCATTGACATGAAACTTAACTGGACCAGTCACATACATACTGTGGCAACAAGAGCAGGTCAGAGGTTAGGTATTCTGCAGCGAGTATCTCACCTCCTGACTCCCCAAAGCCTTTCCACCATCTTCAAGGCACAAGTCAGGAGTGTGATGGAACACTCTCTGCTTGCCTGGATGAGTGCAGCTCCAACAACACTCAAGAAGCTCGACACCATCCACCACCTTAAACTTTCACTCCCTCCACCACCAGCGTACCGTGGCTGCAGTGTGTACCATCTGCAAGATGCACTGCAGCAACTCACCAAGGCTTCTTCGGTAGCACATCCCAAACCCATGACCTCTACCACCTAGAAGGACAAGGGCAGCAGACGCATGGGAACACCACCACCTCCAAGTTCCCCTCCAAGTCACACACCAACTGACTTGGAATTATATTGCTGTTCATTCATCATTGTTGTGTCAAAATCCTGGAACTCCCTTTCTCTAACAGCACTGTGGGAGTACCTTCACCACACAGATTGCAGTGGTTCAAGAAGGCGGCTCACCACCACCTTCTCAAGGGCAACTAGGGATGGGCAATAAATGCTGGCCTTGCCAGCGACGCCCACATCCCATGAACGAATATATTTTTTTAAACAGAGTTAGTGCAATCCCTCACATCCATAGGTTGTGGGAGCAATGTACAAAAAGTTTTCAGGACTGAGGAAGAGTATCAAGCTAGGCCTGAATAAAGGGTGCCTATGGGAGTGAATACCTGCACTTTGCATGAATCAAGCACTCAGCCCAAAACAGTGTCAGATCAGTAATGCAACCTGCAAAGCACTGACCCTAACCCTCACATCTTACACCCCTCACTGCCTTGTCGGCGAAGTTGGAAAACCTATTTATTGCCTGACAAAAGTCAAAGGTTTCCTTTGCCTTAATATGTGCATACTCTGTATTCATCTATTCGCAGGTGGAATACAGGCTGGGTATAGGACTGCACTTCATGTTGCATTCTAATGCTGACAGCATCTGTTCATTCCATTTTTCTAGGGAAGGCTGCCCACAATCTGGCACCAGGGAATAGCAAGAAGCTGCCCCATTATGTAGGCTCCCATAAAACATTCCAAAAAGCACCGTTCAGAAACATCCATTTTTGGGGTGTCAGATAGTGGGATTCAGTAGAAAGTACCTAGTGAAGCACTTAGCACCAATGGGGAGGAACAAATAGAATTCGTGTAACAAGTATCAACTAGAGGAATGAAGGGCTGTGACCAAATAGGTGGCTGCTGTGGGATCCATGAATTCGTACCTTACAGGGGCTGTATAACTAGTTGAACTTATTAATCAGGAGACGCGCTTCATGTGGTTGTTTCAGAATCCTTAGAACGCCACATGTGAAATTCAGACAATATTCAGTAGTATCATCCCAACATCTTGTAGGCATAAAAAAGGGTTTCAAGAACCTTCAAAGGAAGTGGCAACTCTATGGTCACCTACAGGAGAGCCCTGAACAACAGGGGGACCAAACATAGATTCAGTCTTACTCGCCAACACATACGTGTTGCTATTTAGAACATGGGCTCCAATATACAGGCAATTCTTACTGGGGAATTGGCTTGAGAGGACCTTAATGGCAGGCTTCATGTTCCTTAGGCAGTCACATCCCTTAGGTTAGGTAGTGGTATGTGATGAAATATGTCATTCATCAGACTCTGTAGTTAACTACATATATTGTATTGCCTGCTCCGGTGTTTTACCTTGTATTGTATATAGTGCACCGCCCCCTTTGTGTGTCAGCTCCGCCCATACCTGGCCCTACTTAAGACAAGCCCAGGCTTGTCTTGCAGCAGAACAGCAGAAAGCTAGGTGAAGACACAGGCATCTTTCTTTGCTAATAAAAGCCTTGTTTTATTCAGTTAACTTTGAGTCTTGAAGTTATTGAGGCGCATCATGGTATGCATTTGGTTAGTAGTCAGGGACAGGAGGGTGTGACTGTGAGTCAGGCATGTAAGGGGACCCCAGGTACAGCGCTGGAGGAGCCTCGGCCTTTCCCCTTATCCAACAGGTACAAGGTTCTTGATGCCTGTGTGGATGAGGGAAAAGTCTGCGGGGTGGATGAGCAAACTGATCACGCACTTGGTACAGAAGACCATTCAAGTGGGGGGTGGGGGAGAGTGAAAAGGAATGCTGTAGTGTGTAGGGGGTTTGCACAGGCGTGTTTGGTCAGTCAGCTTTGCCTCTGACTACCTTCTTTGGACACCGGACTTAGATACAGGCAGCGATACAGAAAATCGAGTAGACAAGTGGTTTGGTGTAAAAGAACCAAGATTTTATTGAACTGAAAAATTATAACGATCTTAGATGAGAAAATTACTGGTACAGCACACTACAGACATAAAATGCTTATACTTAAAGGGAATGGGGAACACACGGCACAATCGAGGGAAAACAACTATATTAACAATCCCTTTAATTCCCACCCCCTATACCTAACTAGATTAGACTATGAGGGGCCAGAACTTCATGCTCACCAATCCAAGAACTTGTTACGTTTAAAAAAAACAGTTGAAGGTTTTGGGTTCACTCCTTGTGCACTCTGTGGCCTGCCGACGTGACGTGGTTCCAGCGCGCTGCAAGGGTGCCGTCCAGGTAAAATACCCCAATATTAAAGTCTCTGCCTGGGTATTTTACCTTGCAGGACGGGCTCTTCTTCAGTTGATGTTCTTCCTTGGTTGATCCTGTTGGGTTGAATGAGCTGGACTGAGGGCCCGTTTATTCGAGGCCCCACGCAGTCTTCTTCATACAACCCGTCCTGGTTGTAATCTGGCAGCGAGTTGAGAGGCAGGAGGGAAGAGGCAAGAGAGAGAATGGCTTCCTGATGGGCCCGTAGTTATACCCCCATCGGGAGCCCTTATCTGCGCTCCAAATCAGCCCAGCCCTTTGTCTGATTTGGGTGAGCTAGTTTAAATGTTTAAAAACGTTTATAAAAATGACCTGTAGAGTGATAGTCGTTATGTCTAAAGTAGCCTCAAAACCCTGGCCATTGTTAAAGACAAGTTGCGAATTGCTCCCATTCAGGCTTAATGTCTCTGGTGAGCAGTTCCCGATTTAAAATGCAGAAAGCCTAATAGCTTGATGGAGCCCATTCCAACTTAATGACTGGAATGTACAGTCTTTTGTTGATTTTATCAGTCCTTACAAAGTCTTTGATTAGTTTAAAACTTGAACTCCTTGACCTGCTTGTTTTGCAGAACCTTTGTTTTAAAATCCCATTTGGTCTGGTCACGAGGTTTACCGCAGCCATTTTGGGTACCCTGGTTTTAAAATCAATCCATCCAGGGTCCCTTTTGATTAATAACTTCGGGGAATGTTGGAATTTTGAGAACCTTACAAGTGGTAGGGGACAGTATAGTCAGGGGGATAGATACTGTTATCTGCAGCCGCGTCCGTGAGTTCCGAAGGTTGTGTTGCCTGCCTGGTGCCAGGGTTAAGGACATCTCCTCGCGGCTGGAGAAGAACTTGGAGTGGGGGAGGATCCAGTTGTCGTGGTCCACGTAGAAACCAATGATATAGGTAGAACTAGGAATGAGGTTCTGCCAGGAGAGTTTGCGGAGCTAGGGTCGAAATAAAACGCAGGACCTCAGAGGAAATAATCTCCTGGATTGTTACCTGAGCCATGTGCAAATTGGCATAGGGACAAACCGATTAGAAGTTTAAATGCGTGGCTGAAAGAGTGGTGTGGGAGGCAGGGGTTACAATTCATGGCACTGGCACCAGTATTGGGGAAAGGGGGAGCTGTTCCGTTGGAATGGGCTTCATTTAAGCTGGGCTGGGACCAGTGCCCTGGCGAATTGAATAACTAGGGCAGTAGATAGGGCTTTAAACTAATGATGGTGGGAGGATTCAGGAAAAGGTAAATTCAAAAGCAGTAAGAGAAATGCTAAGGTTGTAGAGCAGAGTAGAGATTTTGGTAAAAATAAGCAGAGTGGGTCAGGAAGGGATAGAGCTTAACAAAGGTAATAGGGCATTACAGACGAAGGTGACATAAGGGAAAAATAGAAAAAATTAAAGCTAAAGGCACTATACTTGAAGCATTCACAACAAAATAGACGCATTAATAGCACAGATAGAAATAAATGTGTTTGATCTAATAGCCATTACAGAGACATGGTTGCAGACTGACCAAGGTTGGGAACTAAATATTCCTTTTAGAAGAGATAGGGAAAATGGAAAAGGGGGAGATAAATACAGTAGAGAGAAAGGATCTTAGCTCGGAAAATCAAGATGTAGAATCAGTTTGGGTGGAGCTAAGAAACAACAACAGGTAAAAAACACTGGTGGGAGTAGTTTATAGGCCCCCTAACACTAGTTGTAATGTTGGGCAAGGTATAAATTAGGAAATTAGAGGCGCATATAACAGGCATAATACAGTAATCATGGGGGACTTTAACCTTCATATAGACTGGGCAAACCAAATTTGCAGTTATAGTGTGGAGGACGAGTTCATGGAATGTATTCAAGATAATTTTCTAAATCTGTATGTCGAGGAACCAACTACAGAACAGGCTAATTTAGATCTAATATTGTGCAATGAGAAAGGGTTAGTTAATAACCTTGTAGTAAAGGAGCCTCTGAGGAAGAATTATCATAATATGATAGAATTTTATATGGAGTTTGAGAGTGATTTAGTTAAGTCCGAAACTTGGGTCTTAAATCTGAGCAAAGAAAATTACGTAGATATGAGGGGCAAGTTGGCTAACGTAGATTGGGAAACTAGATTTAAAAAGTTGACCGTAGATAAGCAATGGCAAACATTTAAAGAATTAATTCATAATTCGCAACAAATATACATTCCCCTAAGGAATAAAAACCCCACGGGAAATGTGGTTCAACCTTGGCCAATAAGAGAAGTTAAAGATAGTATTAGATTAAAGAAAGACGGTTATAATGTTGCCAAGATGAGTAGGAAGCCTGCGGATTGTGAGTATTTTGAAATTCAGCAAAGGATGACCAAGAAATTGATGAATAAAGAGAAAAGAAAATAGGAGAGTAAACTAGCAAGAGACATAAAAACAGATTGTAAAAGCTTCTATAGGTATGTAAAAAGGAAAAGATTAGCGAAAGTAAACATGGGTCCCTTGGAGGCAGAGGCAGGAAAATTTATAATGTGGAATAAGGAAATGGCAGAGACATTAAACAAATACTTTGTATCTGTCTTCATGGTAGAAGACACAAAAAATATTTGGAAATAGTGAGAAATAGCGAGAATGAGGAACTTAAAGAAATTAGTATTGGTAGAAAAATAGTATTGGAGAAATTAATGCGACTAAAAGTCGACCAATCCCGTGGACCTGATGGCCTACATCTTAGGAGTTTAAAAGAGGTGGTTACAGAGATATTGAATGCATTAGTTTGGTCTTCCAGAATTCCCTTGGTTCTAGAACGGTCCCCGTGGATTGCAGGTAGCAAACGTAACCTCGCTATTCAAGAAAGGAGGGAGAGAGAAAATCGGGAATAATAGGCCAGTTAGCCTGACATCAGTAGTAGGGAAAATGCTAGAATCTATTATTAGGGACGTGTTAACAGGATACTTAGAAAATCATATGATTGGGTAGAGTCAACAAGGATTTATGAAAGGGAAATCATGTTTGACAAATCTATTAAGAGTTTTTTGAGGGTGTAACTAGCAGGGTAGATAAGAGGGAACCAGTGGATGTAGTGTATTTGGATTCTGAAAAAAACATTTGATAAGGTGCCACACAAGAGGTTATTACACAAAATTAGGGCTCATGGGATTGGGGTAATATATTAACATGGATTGGTTAACGGACAGAAAACAGGGAATAGGAATAAACGGGTCATTTTCTGGTTGGCAGGCTGTAACTAGAGGGTACTGCAAGGATCAGTGCTTGGTCCTCCGCTATTTACTATCTATATTAATGACTTAGATGAGGGGATCGATTGTAATGTATCCAAGTTTGCTGGGAGCATCTTCACCATGCGGAATGCAGCGGTTCAAGGCGGCGGCTCACCACTACCTTTTCAAGGGCAATTAGGGATGAGCAATAAATGCTGACCTTGCCAGCGACATCCACATCCCAGGAACGAATAAACGAAAAAAGTTTGCCGACGATTAGGTGGGAAAGTAAGCTGCAAGGAGGATGCAAAGAGGCTGCAAAGGAATATGGGCAGGTTAAGTGAGTGGTCAAAAACATGGCAGATGGAATATAGTATGGAGAAGTGTGAAGTTATCCACTTTGATAGGAAAAATAGAAAAGCAGAATATTTTTTAAATGGTGAGAGACTGGGAAATGTTGGCATTCAGAGGGACCTGGGTGTCCTTGTGCACAAATCACAGAAAATTAACATGCAGGTACAGCAAGCAATTAGGAAAACAAATGGTATGTTAGCCTTTATTATAAAGGGATTGGTGTATAAGAGTAGGGAAGGCTTACTACAGTTGATTAGGGGCGGTATACGAATATGATTTGGTTGGGATTACGGAAACGTGGCTCAAGGATGGCCAAGGCTGGCAACTCAAAATCCAGGGGTATTCGATATTCAGGAAAGATAGGCAAAAAGGAAAGGGAGGTGGGGTAGCATTATTGGTTAAAGAAGGGATTAACACAATTGTAAGGAAGGATATTAGCTCTGATGATGTGGAATCTGTATGGGTAGAGTTGAGAAATACTAAGAGGCGGAAAACGTTAGTGGGAGTGGTATATAGACCTCCAAACAGTAAGGCGGAGGTTGGGGATGGCATTAAAAGGGAAATTAAAGAAGCGTGCAATAAGGGCACAGCAGTCATCATGGGTGACTTTAATCTACATATAGATTGGGCTAACCAAATTAGTAACAATACTGTGGAGGAGGAATTCCTGGAGTGTTTACAGGATGGTTTCCTGGACCAATATGTCGAGGAACCAACCAGAGATCAGGCCATCTTAGACTGGGTATTATGTAACGAGAAAGGATTAATTAGCAATCTTGTTCTCCGAGACCCCTTGGGTCGGAGCGATCATAATATGATTGAATTCTTCATTAAGATGGGGAATGAAGTAGTTGACTCAGAGACTAGGGTCCTCAATTTAAATAAAGGAAACTACGATGGTCTGAGGAGCGAGTTGGGTAGGATTGATTGGGGAATGGCGCTCAAAGGGTTGACAGTGGATAGGCAATGGCAAACATTCAAAGACCGAATGGATGAGCTACAGAATTTGTTCATCCCAGTTTGGCATAAAAATAAAACAAAAAAGGTGACTCAACCATGGCTAACAAGGGAAATTAGGGATAGCATAAGATCCAAGGAGAGGACATATAAGTTGGCTAGAAAAAGCAATAATCCTGAGGATTGGGAGCAGTTTAGGAGTCAACAAAGGAGGACAAAAGGATTAATTAAGAAAGGGAAAATAGAATATGAGAGTAAGCTTGCAGGGAACATAAAAACTGACTGTAAAAGCTTTTATAGATATGTGAAGAGAAAAAGATTGGTGAAGTCAAGCGTAGGTCCCTTGCAGTCAGAATCGGGGGAATTTATAATGGGGAAGAAAGAAATGGCAGTCCAACTAAATACATATTTTGGTTCTGTCTTCACAAAGGAGGACACAAATAACCTCCCAGAGATGCCGGGGAACATAGGGTCTGATGAAAGGGTGGAACTGAAAGAAATTAGTATTTGTAGGGAAATGGTGTTAGGAAAATTGATGGGACTGAAGGCCGATAAATCCCCAGGGCCTGATAATCTACATCCTAGGGTACTTAAGGAAGTGGCCCTAGAGATAGTAGATGCATTGCTGGTCATCTTCCAGAACTCGATAGACTCTGGAACAGTACCCATGGATTGGAGGGTAGCTAATGTTACCCCACTTTTCAAAAAAGGTGGTAGAGAAAAAGTGGGGAATTATAGACCGGTAAGCCTGACATCGGTAGTGGGGAAAATGCTAGAGTCCATTATAAAAGATGTAATAGCAGAGCACTTGGAAAGCAGTGACAAGATCGGACAAAGTCAACATGAATTTACAAAAGGTAAATCATGCTTGACTAATCTACTGGAATTTTTTGAGGATGTAACTGGTAAAATAGATAAGGGAGAACCAGTGGATGTGGTGTATTTGGACTTTCAGAAGGCTTTCGATAAGGTCCCGCATAAGAGATTAGCGTGCAAAATTAAGGCACATGGGATTGGGGGCAAGGTATTTACTTGAGAACTGGTTGGCAGACAGAAAGCAAAGAGTTGGAATAAACGGGTCATTTTCCGAGTGGCAGGCAGTGACTAGTGGGGTACCGCAAGGATCGGTCCTAGGACCCCAGCTGTTCACAATATATATTAATGATCTGGACGAGGGAATTGGATGTAATATCTCCAAATTTGCAGACGACACAAAGCTGGGTGGGAGGGTATGCTGTGAGGAGGATGTCGAGAAACTCCAGTACAATTTGGACAGGTTGGGTGATTGGGCAGAAACATGGCAAATGCACTATAATGTGGATAAATGTGAAGTTATCCACTTTGGTGGCAAAAACAGGAAGGCAGATTATTATTTGAATGGCAATAGATTGGGAGAAGGGGAAGTGCAAAGAAACCTGGGTGTTCTGGTGCACCAGTCGCTGAAGGTAAGCATTCAGGTGCAGCAGGCGCTTAAGAAGGCAAATGGTATGTTGGCCTTCGTAGCAAGATGGTTCGAGTACAGGAACAAGGATGTCTTGCTGCAGTTGTACAGGGCCTTGGTGAGACCGCACCTTGAGTATTGTGTGCAGTTTTGGTCGCCTTATCTGAGGAAGGACGTTCTTGCCATGGAAGGAGTGCAGCGAAGATTCACCAGGCTGATACCTGGGATGGCAGGAATGACGTATGAGGAGAGATTGTGTCGATTGGGCTTATACTCGCTGGAGTTTAGAAGATTGAGAGGGATCTCATCGAAACCTATAAAATTCTGTCAGGCCTGGACAGACTGGATGCAGGAAGGATGTTTCCGATGGCCGGGGAGTCCAGAACCAGGGGTCATAGTCTAAGGATAAGGGGTAAGCCATTTAGGACTGAAATGAGGAGGAATTTCTTCACCCAGAGAGTGGTGAACCTGTGGAATTCTCTGCCACAGAGGGTGGTGGAGGCCAGTTCATTAAATATATTCAAGAAGGAGTTGGATATATTTCTTAAGGCTAAAGGGATCAAGGGATATGGGGAGAAAGCAGGGACAGGGTACTGAATTTGGATGATCAGCCACGATCTCATTGAATGGCGGAGCAGGCTCGAAGGGCCGAATGGCCTACTCCTGCTCCTACCTTCTATGTTTCTATGTATGGCCTACGCCTACTCCTAATTCTTATGTTCTTACACCTGGAGTACTGCGTACAGTTTTGTTCTCCTTACCTAAGAGGGAGTGGAACGAAGGTTCACTAGACTGATTCCTGGGATGAGGGGATTGTCCTATGAGGAGAGATTGAGTAGACTAGGGCTATATTCCCTATAGTTTTGAAGAATGAGAGGTGATCTCATTAAAAGAAATAAAATTCTTAAGGGGCTTGACAGGGTAGATGCTGGGAGGATGTTTCCCTTGGCTGGGGAGACTAGAACTAGGGGTCACAGTCTCGGAATAAGGGGTCGGCCATTTAGGACTGAAATGAGAAATTTCTTTGTTCAACGGGCTGTGAATCTTTGGAATTCTCTACCCCAGAGAGCTGTGGATGCTAGTCGTTGAGTATATTCAAAACCGAGATCGATAAATTTTTGGATACTAAGGGTCTCAAAGGATATGGGGATAGTGTGGGAAGGTGAAGTTGAGGTAGAAGATCTTATTGAATGGTGGAGCAGGCTCAAAGGGCTGAATGGCCTACTCCTGCTCCTATTTCTTATGTTCTTAGTGGACATAACTGTCTCCCTCCATCCATATCCATGGCCATCCACAAAGGGCAGGCAACAGCTGAAGCATGGCAGAAAGGTAGTTGGATGAGGACATGTCCTCTCATTGATGACCAATCCGCTCCTCCCAGTTGATCCCCTCACAAGACTGTAGAAAAGGAAGGAAGGTGATGGAAGCAGCCAGGCAGCACAGATACCAAAGTGTTGGCAACAGTGGACGTGCCATCTCCTAACCTAGCTGAAACAGGTTAATTGCTGAGGAGTAGCAGCATGCCACACCATTTGTTCCTCCCACTGAGGTGGCACTTCGAAGGAGCACAAGATTAGGAAGTTGAGAATAACACCCTCTACTATCTCAAAAGCAAGTACTGGAGAAGCACCGAAGCAGGGACACATACCTGGAAGAGGCCAATAAACTGGTTGCACCTTCTTTGGAATATATTATGCAAATTTGCAGATTTGTTTTGGCAGATGGGATATGTTGGTGTTGGAGGCTAACATGTTAGGATGGTAGTGAAGACGTGGCGATTCAGTCCAGCGTACTGGTGGGGAAGCTCATACCGTACAAAGAGTGTTAATGTGGGGGCTCAAGTGGCCCTTTAAATGAAATTCCTGACAATTGGTGATTTACCCATCAGTATGCCAGGCTGCACATTAGCTGTGGTGATTTCTCTTTCCTCTCTTGTGCCTCCTCTTCCCTTTCTCCCTCTCTGCCAAAGCTACATGCCCACCTTGCTGATCCTCCACCTGAAGGAGACTGACATCTGCCTGATGTGGGAAATGTTACTGTTGGTGACTTGAAAAGAAATTAGAAATAAACAGGAAGAATTCAACTTTTAAAAATCAGGCAACCTAGCTTTAAGGGGTGCCATTCAACAGTGAGCACCATTTTAAACAAGCATTGAGTTTATGAAGCACTACAATGCATGAGACCACACAGAATTCATTGTGAAAGCCATTTAAATACATTTGAGGTCTGTAGTGAAGCCTGCACTTGCTGGTAGCATGGCCTCAAATTCAATGTAGTCCTGCACAAGCGACAGTTGGCACTGCCTCAGAAAGCAATAAACCTAAGTGACTGCAGTAAAGGAAAACCCTGGAACAGAAGCAAGTTCATCAGGATCAATTGCAGATATAGGGCTTCTGTATCTTCTGCTTACAGTTGGCTATGCAGACATGCACTAGTCATACTCCCTCAGGCAGGGGAGCAATTAGTAGAAGGGTACATTCACATCTAACACAGAGAGGTTTGTGATACACAAGGGGCAAAATGTGGCAAGTATGCCTATTAAATATGTAATAACTTTCACTGCACACTGAATAAAATTAATTCATTTTATTGTATCTTATAGTCTGCCATTTTTCATTATGCAAAACGCATTTTGTCCAAAAATCAAATTAAGTGGCTGACTCGAATAATTGCCCTGGAATGTCCCTATGGTATATAAGTGGGAGCAGTAGTCACCTTCACTGCATTTGTTATGTATGGAGGATGGTTGACCATCCTAGCAGATAATCATTGACCATAAGGTAGTACCTGCTGCAAATCATACATATCCTATATCTCCTGAGCTGCCCTCCCCTCCTGCTCCACTGCAATATACCAGCCAATAGCCACCTTCCTAGGACACAAATCTCACTGCTGTGATGGTTGCAAATCTTCCCCTTCATTTAACTCACTAATACACAATCTGATCTAAAATAAAATACTAATTTTTTGATTTGACTCTGGAATATTGCATGAGTTCGTTAGTAATGACCTCTGACGAGGCCTTAATGTAGAAACTTTTCTTTTCACTAGCAATTTTTACTGTTTCTGGAGGGGTGGGTATACTTTGGGTTATCAGTTTTTCATCAAAAGTAATAAACACGGCAATCTGTCAGCGGTGGCTAAGTTGGTAGCACCTTTGCCTCCGAGTCAGAAGGTTGTGGGTTCCAGTTCCAGTCCCACTCCAGCGACTTGAGCACAAAAAAATCTAGGCTGACACTCCAGTGCAGTAGTGAGGGAGTGCTGCACTGTCAGAGGTGCCATCTTTTGGATGAGATGTTAAACTGGGGCCCTGTCTGCTCTCTCAGGTGGACATAAAAGATCCTATGGCACTATTTCGAAGAAGAGCAGGGGAGTTATCCCTGGTGTCCTAGCCAATAATTATTCCTCAATAAACACCACTTCAAAAAAATCAGATTGTTTGGTCATTATCACATTGCTGTTCGTGGGAGCTTGCTATGCGCAAATTGGTTGCCACGTTTCCTACATTACAGAAGAACATAAATAGGAGCAGGAGTAGGCCATTCAGTCCTTCGAGCCTGCTCCGCCATTCAATGAGATCATGGCTGATCTTCTGCCTCAACTCCATTCACCGGCCCTATCGCCATATCCGTTGATGCCCTTACTGGTCAGAAATCTATCGACTTCTGTTTTGAATATACCCAATGACTGAGCCTCCACAGCCCTCTGGGGTAGAGAATTCCAAAGATTCACCACCCTCTGTGTGAAGAAATTTCTTCTCATCTCAGTCCTGAATGGCCTTCCCTTTATCCTGAGACTGTGGCCTCTGGTTCTAGACTCCCCAGCCAATGGAAGCATTCACCCAGCATCCACCCTATCAAGCCCTGTAATAATTTTGTATGCTTCAATGAGATCCCCTCTCATTCTTCTGAAGTCAAGAGAATATAGGCCTAGTTTACTCAATCTCTTCTCATACGACAGTCCCGCCATCCCAGGAATCAGTCTCGTGAACCTTCGTTGCACTCCCTCTATGGCAAGTATATCCTTCCTTAAGTAAGGAGACCAAATTTGTACACAGTACTCCAGATGTGGTCTCACCAAGGCCCTACATAATTGGAGTAAGGCTTCTTTACTCCTGTACTCAAATCCTCTTGTAATGAAGGCCAGCATACCATTTGCCTTCCTAATGGCTTGCTGCACCTGCACATTCACTTTCAGTGACTCATGTACAAGGAGACCCAGGTCCCTTTGAGCATCTGCATTCCCCAATCTTTGACCATTTAGGAAATACTCTGCCTTTCTGCTTTTTCTACCAAAGTGGATAACTTCACATTTATCCACATTATATTCCATCTGCCATGTTCTTGCCCACTCACTGAGCCTGTAGAGATACCCTTGAAACCTCTTCACATCCTCTTCACAACTGCCACTGCCACCTAGCTTTGTATCATCAGCAAATTTGGAAATGTTACATTTACCCCCTCATCCGACTCATTGATATAGATTGTGAATAGCTGGGGCCCAAGCACTGACCCTTGCGGTACCCCACTTGTCACAGCCTGCCATGCTGAAAAAGACCTGTTTATCCCTACTCTTTGTTTTCTGTCTGTTAACCAATTCTCAATCCATGCTAGTGTACACCCCCAATTCCATGTGCCCTAATTTTGTTCACCAACTTCTTGTGTGGGACCTTATCGAAGGCCTTCTGAAAATTCAAATGCACTACATCTACCGGTTCCTACGATAGCAAAATACTGCGGATGCTGGAAATCTGAAATAACAACAGAAAATGCTGGAAATACTCAGCAGGCCAGGCAGCATCCGTGGAGAGAGAAACAGAGTTAACGTTTCAGGTCTGGGACCCTTCATCAGAACTGGAAAAAGCTGGAGATGTAACAGATATTAAGCAGGTGCAGGGGTGGGGGGGGTGGGTGGTGATGGTTAGGAGGGGAGGAAGGAATTGAAAGAACATCCTTTACTTTTGTAAGAGGCAGGAAAGATAAAATGTTGCAATTGGGAGTGGCAAAAATCATACAGCATGAAAAATGGGGGCAGGTATAATTATCTGAAATTGTTGAACTCGATGTTGAGGCCTGCAGGCTGTAAAGTGCCTAATCGAAAGATGAGGTGCTGTTCCTCGAGCTTACGTTGAGCTTCATTGGAACAATGTAACAGGCCGAGGACAGAGAGATCAGAGTGGGAGTGAAGCGGTGAATTAAAGTGACAGGCGACCGGAAGCTCAGGGTCACCCTTACGGACTGAACGAAGGTGTTCCGCAAAGCAGTCGCCCAATCTGCGTTTGGTCTCCCCAATGTAGAGGAGACCGCATCGTGAGCAGCGAATACAGTTTATTATATTGCAAGAAGTACAAGTAAATCGCTGTTTCATCTGGAAGGGGTGTTTGGGGCCCTGGACAGTGGGAAGGGAGGAGGTAAAAGGGCATGTGTTGCATCTCCTGCGCTTGCACGGGAAGGTGCCAGGCAAAGGAGAAGGGCTGTTAGGGGTGATTGAGGAGTGGACCAGGGTGTCGCAGAGGGAGCGGTCCCTTCGGAATGCTGAAAGGGGAGGTAAGGGGAAGATGTGTTTGGTGGTGGGATCACGTTGGAGGTGGTGGAAATGGCGGAGGATGATATGTTGAATGTGGAGGCTGGTGGGGTGAAAGGTGAGGATAAGGGGAACCCTATCGTGGTTCCGGGAGGGAGGGGCAGGGGTGAGAGCAGAAGTGTGGGAAATGGACGGACACGGTCAAGGGCCATGTCAACCACAGCAGAGGGGAATCCTCAGTTTATGAAAAAGGAAGACATGTCGGAAGCACTGGTATGGAAGGTGGCATCATCAGAACAGACCCGGAGAAACTGGGAGAATGGAATAGAGTCCTTACAAGAAGTGGGGTGGGAGGAAGTGTAGTCCAGGTAGCTGTGGGAGTCGGTGGGCTTGTAGTGGATGTTTGTCGAAAGCTGATCGCCAGAAATGGAGACGGAGAAGTCAAGGAAGGGAAGGGAAGAGTCGGAGATGGACCATGTGAAGGTGAGGGAAGGGTGGAAATTGGAAGTAAAGTGAATGAACTTATCTCCACTAGTTACATCCTCAAAGAACTCCAATAGGTTAAACAGGATTTCCCTTTCATAAATCCATGTTGACTCTGCCCAATTTTACTATTAGTTTCGAAGTGCCCAGTTATTGCATCTTTTATAATAGATTCCAGCATTTTCCGAACTACTGATGTGAGGCTAACAGGTCTGTAGTTCCCCGTTTTCTGTCTCCCTCCTTTCTTAAACAGCGGGGTTACATTTGCTATCTTCCAATCTGCAGGAACCGTTCCAGAATCTTGAATTTTGGAAGATGACAACCAATGCGTCTACTATCCCAATGGCCACCTTTTTCAAAACCCTAGGATGTAGGTCATCCGATCCTTAGAATTTATCGACTTTTAGTCCTATTAATTTTGCTAGTACTGTTTTTTTACTAAGAATAATCTCTTCAAGTTCCTCATTCTCGCCACACCTTGGTTTTCTCATTTCTGGGAGGTTTTTTGTGTTTTCCTCCGTGAAGACAGAAACAAAGTATTTATTTAATTTCTCTACCATTTCCTCATTCCCCATTATAAATTCTCCTGTCTCTGACTGTAAAGGACCTACATTTACCTTCGCCAGTCTTTTCCTTTTCACATAGCGATAGAAGCTTTTACAATCCATTTTTATATTTTTCGCTAGTTTGTGCTCATATTCCATTTTCCCTTTCTTTATCAATTTCTTGGTCTCCCTTTGCTGATTTCTAAAAAGATCCTAATCCTCAGGCTGACCGCTTTTTCTGGCAACTTTATAAGCTTCCTCCTTTGACTTAATACTAGCTTTAATTTATTTTGTTAGCCATGGTTGGATCACTTTTCATAGAAACATAGAAGATAGGAGCAGGAGTAGGCCATTCGGCCCCTCGAGCCTGCTCCGCCATTCAATGAGATCATGGCTGATCATCCAAATTCAGTACCCTGTTCCTGCTTTCTCTCCATATCCCTTAATCCCTTTAGCCTTAAGAAATATATCCAACTCCTTCTTGAATATATTTAATGAATTGGCCTCTACTGCCTTCTTTGGCAGAGAATTCCACAGGTTCACCACTCTCTGGGTGAAGAAATTCCTCCTCATCTCTGTCCTAAATGGCTTACCCCTTATCCTTAGACTGTGACCCCTGGTTCTGGACTCCCCGACCATCGGGAACATCCTTCCAGCATCTAGTCTGTCTAGTCCTGTTAGAATTTTATAAGTTTCAATGAGATCCCCTCTCATTCTTCTAAACTCCAGCGAGTACAAGCCCAATCGACCCAATCTCTCCTCATACGTCATTCCTGCCATCCCAGGTATCAGCCTGGTGAATCTACGCTGCACTCCTTCCATGGCAAGAACATCCTTCCTCAGATAAGGCAACCAAAACTGCACACAATACTCAAGGTGTGGCTTCACCAAGGCCCTGTACAACTGCAGCAAGACATCCTTGTTCCTGTACTCAAATACTCTCGCTACGAAGGCCAACATTTGCCTTCTTAACCGCCTGCTGCACCTGCATGCTTACTTTCAGCGACTGGTGCACAAGGACGCCCAGGTCTCGTTGCACTTCCCCTTCTCCCAATCTATTGCCATTTAGATAATAATCTGCCTTCCTGTTTTTGACACCAAAGTGGATAACCTCGCATTTATCCATGTTATATTGCATCTACCATGCTTCTGCCCAATCACCCAACCTGTCCAAATCATACTGGAGTTTCTCGGCATCCTCCTCACAGCACACACGCCCACCCAGCTTTGTGTCGTCTGCAAACTTGGAGATATTGGCCTAGAAATTCACTGGCGCAGGGCGCCGGAAGTACCGCCCCGGAATGAGTCATGGCTGCCCGCCGCAAATTCACTTTCAGCGCCCCAGACGGAAGCGCAGCGCTACTCGAGGCGCCCCGCATCCCTCTTGGGGCGCTGCAACTGAAAATCACAGCGCAACGTGCCGCAGCGCCACATGCTGCGGCACGGCACGCTGCGGTACTGCAGGTCTTCCTCCGCTTCTTAAAGGGGAGGGGCCTGCTGCAGCGCGCTCGAAGAGCGTGAGTGCTGGCAAAAGAGTCCGGCACCGAGGAGAAGTGCCGGGCTCTTGGGACACAGCTGGCACTCCGCGGGGGGGGGGGGGTGCTCAGGAGGCCGGGGACGGCGGCGCAGGGAGGTGCTGGCAAATGGCCGCCCCGCACCTCAGCGCCTCTACCGCCGCAGGTAGGCCCCCCTGAACCGGTCGCAAATTGCGACCGGTGTTAAAGCAGGGGGCGCTACTAAATTTCGCATTCGGGGCGGTAGCGGGGCGCTGCCCACACCGATGACGTCATCGGTAGCGGCGCAGCGCTAATGGCTAGTGCTGCCATTAGCGTCCCGCTAAATTTAGTGGGAGGCGTGGCCAGTGGCGCACAACCCACTAAGTGCCCTCTTAGGGCGCTAACGGGTGGCGCAGCCCACTGAATTTCTAGGCCATTACATCTAGTTCCCTCGTCCAAATCATTAATATATATTGTGAATAGCTGGGGTCCTAGCACTGATCCCTGCGGTACCCCACTAGTCACTGCCTGCCACTCGGAAAAAGAGCCGTTTCTTCCAACTCTTTGCTTTCTGTCTGCCAACCAGTTCTCTATCCAAGTCAATACCTTGCCCCCAATCCCATGTGCCTTAATTTTACACGCTAATCTCTTATGCGGGACCTTATCGAAAGCCTTTTGAAAATCCAAATACACCACATCCACTGGTTCTCCCTTATCTATTTTACCAGTTACATCCTCAAAAAATTCCAGTAGATTAGTGAAGCACGATTTACCTTTTGTAAAGCCATGTTGACTTTGTCCGATCCGGTCACTTTTTTCGAAGTGCTCTGCTATTACATCCTTTATAATGGACTCTAGCATTTTCCCCACTACCGATGTCAGGCTTATATGTAATTCCCCGTTTTCTCTCTACCACCCTTTTTGAACAGTAGGGTAACATTAGCAACCCGCCAATCCATGGGTATTGTTCCAGAGTCTATAGAATTTTGGAAGATGACCAGCAATGCATCTACTATTTCTAGGGCCACTTCCTTAAGTACCCTAGGATGTAGATTATCCGGCCCTGGGGATTTATCGGCCCTCAATCCCATCAATTTCCCTAACACCATTTCCCTACAAATACTGATTTCTATCAGTTCCTCCCTTTCATTAGACCCTATGTTCCCCGACATCTTTGGGAGGTTATTTGTGTCCTCCTTTGTGAAGACAGAAGCAAAGTATGTATTTAATTGGTTTTGTGTTTTTATGCCCTAGAGGAATATATGTTTGTTGCAAATTATGCATTCTTTCCTTGAATGTTAGCCATTGTATGTCCACCTTCATACCTTTTAGGGTAGTCTCCCAATCTACCATGGCCAACTTGTCCCTCATACATATATACACTAGCTGGAGTGCCCGGTGGTGCTGAGGGTTTTTTGAGGGTTGTTATGAAAAAAGTAGAAATAATTTTTTATTTATATAAATGAGTTTGTCTGTCTGTGTGGGAAGGAGAGAGAGAGGGGGGGAGGAGAGAGAGAGAGGGGGAGAGAGAGAAGGAGAGAGAGACAGAGAGGGAAGGAGAGAGGGAAGGAGAGAGAGAGAAGGAGAGAGAGGGAAGGAGAGAGAGAGGAAGGGGGAAGGAGAGAGAGAGAGAGAGAGGGAGACAGAGAGAGAGAGGGAAGGAGAGAGAGAGAGAGAGAGGGAAGGAGAGAGAGAGGGAAGGAGAGAAGGAAGGAGAGAGAGAGGGAAGGAGAGAGAGGGAAAGAGGGGGAAGGAGAGAGAGACAGAGAGGGAAGGAGAGAGACAGAGAAGGAAGGAGAGAGAGGGAGGGATGGAGAGAGAGGAAAGGGGAGAGAGGGAAGGAGAGAGAGGGAGAGACACAGAGGGATGGAGAGAGAGCGGGAAGGAGAGAGAGGGAAAGAGAGCGAGAGGGGGAAGGAGAGGGAAGGAGAGAGAGAGGGAAGGAGAGAGAGAGAAAGGGGGAAGAGAGAGAGAGAGGGAAGGAGAGAGAGAGAAAGGGGGAAGAGAGAGAGAGAAGGAGAGAGAGAGGAAAGGAGAGAGAGAGGGAAGGAGAGAGCGAGAGGGAAGGAGAGAGAGAGAGGGAAGGAGAGAGGGAAGGAGAGAGAGACCGAGGGAAGGAGAGAGAGAGAGAAATGGAGAGAGAGAGAGAAGGAGAGAGGGAGAGGGATGGAGCGAGAGAGGGAGGGAAGGAGAGAGAGAGCGGGAAGGAGAGAGAGGGAGGGAAAGAGAGAGGGAAGGAGAGAGGGAAGGAGAGAGAGACAGAGAAGGTGAGAGAGGGAAGGAGAGAGAGAAAGGGGGAAGAAGAGAGAGAGAGGGAAGGAGAGAGAGAGAGAGAGAAGAGGCGTCCGGCAGGGCTGCAATTTGAGCCCGACCCTGTTCAACATATACATAAATGAATTAGCAGACATGCTGGAGCAAAGCGAGTCACCGGGTCTCTGTCTCCTGGATGGAGATGTGAAATCCCTGTTCTATGCGGACGACCTGGTTCTGCTGTCTACTCTCAGTGATACCATCATAGGACACACTATGAGCTACACTTACCTTGGTCTAACCATTACAGCATCAGGGAGCTTCAGCATAGCAGTGAATGCACTAAAAGAAAAAGCCCGAAGAGCCCTATATGCAATAAAAAGAAAATTCTACAACATCCAAATCCCAATCAAAATCTGGCTCAAAATATTTGACAGCATAATCCTGCCCATTGCGCTGTACGGTAGTGAAGTATGGGGCCCGCTCAATCACCATAGCTACACTAAATGGGAAAAACACACAATAGAAGCCCTACATGCAGAATTTTGCCAAAGCATCCTTCGCACCCAAAGGAAAACACCAACAAATGCACGCAGAGCCGAACTAGGCAGATACCCTCTGATAATAAACATCCAAAAACGAGCACTAAACTTCCTAAATCACCTCAAATCTAGCTCCCCAGACACCCTTCATTTTAAAGCCTTCCAGACCCAAGAGCTAAACCCAGAAAAGAGTCCCCTGAGTCAGCTGCTACTGAAACTAAGTACTCCTACTCAGCCGGACCCTGACCAGTCCCAGACCAACACTGCCGTCCAAACACCAATCCGAGTGAACCAAATCATTAAACAATGCAAAGAAACCTACCTGGAACATTGGAACAAAATAACCAAAAGCCAAAGCAGATTAGAATGTTACCGGGCCCTAAAAAGGGAATATAAACTGGCAGACTATCTCTCGACCATTAGAGACACAAAACAGAGACAGACCCTCACCAGGTACAGACTAAGCGACCACCAACTAACAATTGAAAAAGGAAGATACAAGAAATCCTGGCAGCCTAGAGAGAATAGAATATGTGATCAATGTCTGGCCGGCGAGGTTGAGACAGAGATGCATTTCCTCCTAAAATGTGAAAAATTCAACACATCAAGAAACATATTATTTGACAAGCTCAGCCAAACAACCCCAGATTTCAAGGAATTGGATGACCTGTCAAAATTAAGATTAGTCCCGGGAGAAGGAGACAGACCATACCTTGGTGCCAAATATGTAACAACATGTCACAACCTGAGGACTGTTTAAAATTAATACTGAATGTACCCAATGATGTACAATGACTGTTTAAATTAATATTATTTAAAGTAATATTGTATGTACCCAACGAAGGTCAAAATTGTTTGACACCTACAGAATGTTGGAAAACTGTACTTTTTGTTATGTAAGCTTTGGCAATATGGTTCCCTGTAAACGTTCATGCCAATAAAGCATTTGAATTGAATTGAATTGAATTGAGAGAGAGGGAGAGGAGTGAGAGAGAAGGAGTGAGAGAGAGAGGGAAGGAGAGAGAGAGGAAAGGAGAGAGAGAGGGAGAGAGAGAGGGAAGGAGAGAGGGGAGGAGAGAGAGAGAGGGAAGGAGAGAGAGAGAGAAGGAGAGAGAGAGAAAGGGGGAAGAAGAGAGAGAGACAGAGGGAGAGAGAGGGAAGGAGAGAGACAGAGAGAGAGAGGGAAGGAGAGGGAGACAGAGAGAGAGAGAGGGAAGGAGAGAGAGAGGGAAGGAGAGAGGGAAGGAGAGAGAGAGGGAAGGAGAGAGAGGGAAGGAGAGAGAGAGAGGGGGAAGGAGAGAGAGACGGAGAGGGGGAAGGAGAGAGAGAGGGAAGGAGAGAGAGAGGGAAGCAGAGAGAGAAAGGAAAGGAGAGAGAGGGAAGGAGAGAGAAGGCGAGAGAGAGGGAAGGAGAGAAGGGGAAGGAGAGAGAGACAGAGAGGGAAGGAGAGAGAGAGAAGGAGAGAGAGAGGGAAGGAGAGAGGGAAGGAGAGAGAGGGGGAAGGAGAGAGAGAGAGGGAAGGCGAGAGAGACAGAGAGGGAAGGAGAGAGAGAGGGGGAAGGCGAGAGAGAGGGAAGGAGAGAGAGAAGGAGAGAGAGAGGGAAGGCGAGAGAGAGGGAAGGAGAGAGAGACGGAGAGAGAGAGGAAAGGAGACAGAGGGAAGGAGAGAGAAGGAGAGAGAGAGAGAGACACAGAGGGATGGAGAGAGAGAAAGGGGAGAGAGGGAGAGGGAAAGAGAGCGAGAGAGGGAAGGAGAGAGAGAGGAAGGAGAGAGGGGGAAGGAGAGGGAGACACAGAGGGGTGGAGAGAGAGAGGGAAGGAGAGAGAGCAAGGGGGAAGAAGAGAGAGGGAAGGAGAGAGAGACCGAGGGAGAGAGGGAAGGAGAGAGAGAGAGGGATGGAGAGAGAGAGGGAAGGAGAGAGAGAGGGGGGGAAGGAGAGAGAGACGGATGGAGAGAGGGATGGAGAGAGAGAGAGAGAGGGATGGAGAGAGAGAGAGAGGAGAGGGAAGG
Organism: Somniosus microcephalus; assembly: GCF_052327205.1. NCBI lineage: Eukaryota > Metazoa > Chordata > Chondrichthyes > Squaliformes > Somniosidae > Somniosus > Somniosus microcephalus. Next base: position 205,829,727 of record NC_140992.1, on the reverse strand, counting down.
AGAGAGAGAGAGGGAAGGAGAGAGAGGAGTCCAGAGGAAAGCCACAAACCAGTAAACACCAACAAGGCAGACATAGTAATACTCATAGACTCAAATGGGAAATATCTAAGGGAGAAAAGGCTCTTCCCTAGACGAAAAGTAGTAAAGCTCTGGTGCCCAACAACAGACAGAGCCTTAAAATGGCTGACCAAAACACAATTAGGCTCCCCCCAACACATAATAATACACACCGGCACAAATGAACTAAGAGCTCAGCAGGAAAGGGTAGCAACATCGCTAGGATCAATGATCAAGAAGGCAAGCGACACCTTCCCAAACACTAGAATCACGGTTTCAACAATATTGCCGAGAAGAGACTTCAACAACAGATTAATCCAAGAGATAAATGCAAGAATAGAAAGAGACTGTGAATCAAAACATAACGTGCACCTGGCCCAACACCCCACCCTCAATGTGGAATGTCTTTACGACCGAGTCCATATACACAGGAACCAAATGTCGGTCTTTGCAAAGGACCTGAAGGACGTCGCGTTTAACCGGATCCCAAAAAGACCCCCTCCCGATCACCAAAGACCAACGGGATACAGATCAGGACCACCACAAAGATCATCACCACACCAACCGGGAACAGAGAGGATCCCCACGCACAACAAGTGTCGGAACTGCACCACTCATGTACTACAGGGGAACAGGACCACCCCCAACCAGACAGAGGGAGATGTGCTCAGAGCACACACAACACCACTGGCAGAGGCAATCCACTAAGAGACATAATGCAGGCGATCAGCAGCATCCACTCCCGACTTATGGACCAGAAAAAATAAGGACTAGTTGTTAGAAAAATTTGTAACCAATTATCCTCAGCATTTATAGACAATTGAAATGTTCTTTTTTCCCCATTTAGACACGACAAACACATTTTACTATTTATCATATTTTAACCGATCACAGAAAAAAACCAAATCAAGTTTAGCATGAAATCTTTATATATATCAACCTGGAATATCCAAGGTCTACGCTCTTCTACACTTGGCATGAAGAGTGAGACCCCAGATTTCCTAGATGAGATTAAAAATCTAGACATTATCTTTCTACAGGAAACCTGGTGTAGAGGAGAAGGACACACTGGCTGTCCCAGTGGGTACACAGAGCTGGTGGTCCCCTCCAATAAATTGCCAGGAGTAACCCAGGGCAGAGAATCTGGAGGCATACTGATTTGGATCAAAGCAGAACTTGGGAGTTGCATTGAATTTGTGGAAAAGGGCGAAAACCACCTATGGCTAAAAATTAAGAGGGGCATCATCTCCAGCAGGAAAGATATTTTCATTTGCACACTCTATATCCCCCCGACAGATTCCCCGTACTTCAAAGAGGACACCTTCTCCAACATAGAGAGGGAGATTATCCAATTCCAGGCCAAGGGAAATGTGTTGACATGTGGGGACCTCAACTCAAGAACGGGAGAAGAACCAGACTTCACCAACAATCACAGGAATAATTACATATTTGGGAATAACCATTTTGATCTCCCTTCCCATCCACACAGGCATAACTGCGACAAACAGACAAATACTAACGGAAAACAGCTACTGCAGCTCTGTCGAAGCCTGGGTCTGTACATTGTCAATGGTAGGTTATTGGGAGACTTCCTAGGAAGACCCACCTATTGCTCACCTCTTGGCTTCAGCACCGTAGACTATATGATTACAGATCTAGACCCATCCTCTTTCAGAACATTCACCGTCAAACCGCAAACAACATTGTCAGACCACAGTCAAATTACTGCATATCTTGAAAGGACAGAAACAACCAACACAGAAACACAACCCAGTAAACTGTACAACATTAAAAAATCCTACAGATGGGCCAAAAACAGCACGGAAATATACCAGAAATCAATTAGCAACCAAACAACTCAAGCTCTCTTGGACACCTTTCTGGAAAATACACACACACACAATAAAGAAGGCGTAAACCGGGCAGTGAATAACTTAAATAATATTTTTGATAATCTGGCATCAATGTCAAACTTGAAAGTTCGAAAGAACAAACCCAAAACAAAAAACTACGAAAAATGGTTTGACTCCGATTGCCAGAACATGAGGAAAAAACTCAGAAAAATATCAAACCAAAAACACAGACAACCAGAAAACGAGGAATTACACCTTGCTTATTGTCAGGCACTAACACAATACAAACGCACACTCAGAACCAAGAAAGAGCAGTATATTAAGAATACACTCATCTCCTTTGAGGAATCCATTGATTCCAATTGTTTCTGGGACAACTGGAATACATTACACAAAAAACAACACGATGAATTGGCCATTCAAAACGGTGACACATGGGAAAACCATTTTGAAAAATTATACCAGAAAAACACACCAAGCCCAGAGCAATACCAAATATGCGAAAAACTGGCAAAGCTAGAATCTGCCATAAAAGATAACCAAAACCCGATAGACACCATAATATCTGAAAAAGAGCTGATTGAAAAACTCAAGGACCTGCGACCAGGAAAGGCTTGCGGGGCAGACGGCATCCTAAGCGAGATGATTAAACACACGGACGATAAAATGAGATTGGCTATACTGAAACTCTTCAACTTGGTTCTGAGTGTCGGTTACTTCCCTGATATCTGGAACAAAGGACTCATAACGCCCATATACAAAAGTGGGGATAAAGGAGACCCAAATAACTATCGAGGCATCTGTGTAAACAGTAACATGGGAAAGGTTTTCTGTAGTATCATAAACAAAAGACTTATAAACTTCCTTGAGGAGCACAATGTCTTGAGTAAAAGCCAAATTGGATTCCTGCCAAACTATAGAACATCAGATCATATCTTCACCCTACAGACCCTAATTGACAAACACATCCATCAAAACAAAAGCAAAATCTACGCATGCTTTATAGATTTCCAGAAGGCTTTCGATTCCATCTGGCACGACGGTCTATTCCTGAAACTTATCGAAAGCGGGGTAGGGGGAAAAACATATGATGTAATTAAATCAATGTATACAAACAACAAATGTGCAGTTAAAATTGGAGACAAACAAACAAACAAAATACTTCCCACGGGGCGGGGGGTGACGCAGGGCTCGCCAATCTCACCGACTCTTTAATATTTACATAAATGAATTAGCAAAACTACTTGAACAATCTACAGCACCCGGCCTCACCCTATATGAATCCAAGGTTAAATTCCTCCTCTATGCAGACGACCTGGTTCTGCTGTCACCAACTAAGGAGGGTCTACAGCAGAACCTGGATCTGCTGGAATCAGTCTGTCAGACCTGGGCCCTGACAATAAACCTCCAAAAAACCAAAGTCCTCGTGTTCCAACAAAGATCCAGACATCAGGGACCCAAAATAAATCTCACACTAGGAACAACTAAAATTGAACAAACCACTAACTACACATACTTGGGCATAAAAATCAGCTCTACGGGAAATTTCAAACTGGCTGTGAATGAACTGAAAGAGAAAGCAAGAAGGGCTTTCTACGCCATTAAAAGATCAATCCAAATAGAAATCCCAATTAGCATTTGGCTCAAAATTTTCAAATCAGTAATTGAACCAATTGCACTCTATGGCAGTGAAGTGTGGGGACCGCTAACACAACAAGATTTTGCAAAATGGGACAAACACCCAATTGAGATCCTACATGCAGAATTCTGTAAAAGTATCCTCCGGAATCAAAGGAAAACCGTAAACAATGCATGCAGGGCAGAACTAGGCCAATTTCCACTAATAATTACTATCCAAAAAAGAGCCACCAAATTTTGGAAACACCTAAAAATGAGCAACCCCCACTGCTATCATTACGAAGCCTTGAAATGCCAAGAGAGGACCATAAAGAATAACTCCCTCAGTCAACTAGTCCTGGGACTCAGTGAAGCAACCACTAACACTACTAACAATAACCAGCCCCAGGACAGTGACATCGTAGCAGAGAGAATTCGACCCAACACAATTGTCGCTAAACAAAAGGAAAAATACCTGTCATATTGGGCAGAAACAACAAAAACCCAAAGCAAACTCAATTGCTACTTGACCCTAAACAGACAATACAACATGGCTGAGTACCTGACCATGGTAAAGGATAACAAACTGAGAAAAACCTTGACAAGGTACAGACTTAGTGAACATAGCCTAGCGATTGAAAAAGGCAGACACAGGCAGACCAGGCTGCCAAGAGAGGACAGGATATGCTCTCACTGCAGTCAGGGAGTAGTGGAGACAGAGATGCACTTCCTCACAGCCTGTGGAAAATATCAGGGCATCAGGGAGAATTTCTACCAAAAATTCTCACAAATATGCCCTGAATTCAGAAATCTGAATGACAACCAAAAACTCCCATACCTACTGGGGGAGGAGAGAAGCTGTGTAGCACTGGCGGCACACTATGTTACAGCTTGCCATGAACAGAGGGACAACCAGTAAACCTAAGAAAAGAGTATATATAAATAATGCGAATGTATATTTATACACTCGGGGATATACCTGTTTATACACTGTATGAATAGAACTGCGTTTATGTGTTCAACCATAAATGTATTTTGATGCTTTGGCAACATAAGATGTACCTTATCATGCCAATAAAGTGATTTGAATTGCATTGAATTGAATTGAGAGAGAGAGAGAGGGAAGGAGAGAGAGAGAGAGAGAGAGAGAGGGAAGGAGAGAGAGAGAGAGAGGGAAGGAGAGAGAGAGAGAGAAAGGAGAGAGGGAAGGAGAGAGAGGGAAGGAGAGAGAGAGGGAAGGAGAGAGAGACAGAGAGAGGGAAGGAGAGAGAGACAGAGAAGGAGAGAGAGACGGAGAGAGAGGGATGGAGAGAGAGAGAGGGATGGAGAGAGAGAGAGGGAAGGAGAGAGAGACAGAGAGGGAAGGAGAGAGAGACAGAGAGGGAAGGAGAGAGAGAGGGAAGGAGAGGGAGACAGAGAGAGAGAGGGAAGGAGAGAGAGAGAGAGAGAGGGAAGGAGAGAGAGGAAAGGAGAGAGAGACAAGAAGAGAGAGAGGGAAGGAGAGAAGGAGAGGGAAGGAGAGAGAGGGAAGGAGAGAGGGAGGGAAGGAGAGAGAGAGGGAAGGAGAGAGAGAGGGAAGGAGAGAGAGAGGGAAGGAGAGAGAGGGAAGGAGAGAGAGAGGGAAGGAGAGAGAGAGAAGGAGTGAGAGAGAGGGAAGGAGAGAGAGAGAGAGGGAAGGAGAGAGAGAAGGAGAGAGGGAAGGAGAGAGAGGGAAGGAGAGAGAGGGAAGGAGAGAGAGGGAAGGAGAGAGAGGGAAGGAGAGAGAGGGAAGGAGAGAGAGAGAGGGAAGGAGAGAGAGGGAAGGCGAGAGAGAGGGAAGGAGAGAGGGAAGGAGAGAGAGGGAAGGAGAGAGAGAGAGAGAGAGGGAAGGAGAGAGAGACAGAGAGAGAGGGAGGGAGAGAGGGGGAAGGAGAGAGAGGGAAGGAGAGAGAGACAGAGAGAGAGGGAAGGAGAGAGAGAGGGGGAAGGAGAGAGAGAGAGGGGGAAGGCGAGAGAGGGAAGAAGAGAGGGAAGGAGAGTGAGAGAGGGGGAAAGGAGACAGAGAGGGAAGGAGAGAGAGGGAAGGAGAGAGACAGAGAGAGAGACAGAGAAGGAGAGAGAGAGAGGAATGGAGTGAGAGAGGGAAGGAGAGAGAGAGAGAGAGGGAAGGAGAGAGAGAGAGAGAGAGGGAAGGAGAGAGAGAGAGAGGGAAGGAGAGAGAGACAGAGGGAAGGAGAGAGACAGAGGGAAGGAGAGAGAGACAGAGAGAGGGAAGGAGAGAGAGACAGAGAGAGAGACAGAGAGAGAGGGAAGGAGAGAGAGACAGAGAGGGAGGGAAGGAGAGAGAGACAGAGAGAGGGAAGGAGAGAGAGAGACAGAGAGAGGGAAGGAGAGAGAGACAGAGGGAGAGGGAAGGCGAGACAGACAGAGAGAGAGAAGGAGAGAGAGAGAGAGGGAAGGAGAGAGAGAGAGAGAGAGGGAAGGAGAGAGAGAGAGGGAAGGAGAGAGAGGGAAGGGCAGAGAGAGGGGGAAGGAGGGAGAGAGAGAGTGAGGCCCGGAGACCCCGTGCACGGAGTAGCGCCTGAGGCCCGGCCCGAGTCACCCCAGCTGAGCTCGCGCTTGAGGGCCAGCCTGAGTCACCCGAGCCGGGCTCCCGCTCCGGACCGCCGCCCAATGTCAACAACAAACACCGTCCTCACCTGTCACGATTAGCCTCAGCTTGCTTTTCGCTGAGCGGGGAGGAAGGAGGGAATGGCGCCTGATGGCCGCGATGGTGTACTCCCGCTTCGGGAGAGAGAGAGAGAGAAATTCCTGAATCAATACTAATGAATGAACAATTTCCTCACCTCCATTACCATTTTTTTAGCTTCAGGCCCGGCCGGCCTTTAATGGCCGCCACTCACCTCAGCTCAGCTCCCGCTCGACAGTTTGAAGGATTAGGCCCTGCCCACAAACGCCATGAAATGCCCCCCCCGTGCCCTCGTAAGATTGGTCAACCATCACGTCACTCAACGCTAATGAGCAGTAGGATTGGTCAACCGCTAATGAGCGGATTTTGTCCGTTTTTTGAACGTTGTTTGTATACTGTCCAAACAATTTTTGTCTGACCAAAAAGTAAATATGCCTATGACACTCCCCTAATCATAAGCTTTCTTTTGATATAACATATGTGTAGGTATGCTCTATAACTTTTGAGTGATGCCCGACATAACATACACACAGACAGAACGATCCTTTTATACATATATATATATAGATATAGATTAATGATCTAGATGAGGGAACTAGATGTAATATCTCCCAAGTTTGGAGACGACACAAAGCTGGGTGTGTGTGTGTGCTGTGTTGAGGATGCCGAAGAACTCCAGTATGACTTGGACAGGTTGGGTGATTGGGCAGATGCATGGCAAATGCAGTATAATGTGGATAAATGCGAGGTTATCCACTTTGGTGGCAAAAACAGGAAGGCAGATTATTATCTGAACGGCAATAGATTGGGAGAAGGGGAAGTGCACGAGACCTGGGTGTCCTTGTGCACCAGTCGCTGAAGGTAAGCATGCAGGTGCAGCAGGCGGTTAAGAAGGCAAATGGTATGTTGGAGTTCGTAGTGAGAGGGTTCGAGTACAGGAACAAGGATCTCTTGCTGCAGTTGTACAGGTCCTTGGTGAGACCACACGTTGAGTATTGTGGTATACGTGCTAGTCAGAGTAGAAATAGAAGGATATTTCAGATGAATACGTGGCTAGAGGAATGGTGCCAGGGGGAGGGATTCAAATTCCTGGGACATTGGAACCGGTTCTGGGGGACGTGGGACCAGTTCAAACCCGGACGGTTTGTACCTGGGCAGGGCCGGGACCGATGTCCTAGTGGGAGTGTTTGCTAGTGCTCTGGGGGAGGGTTTAAACTAAAATGGCAGGGGGTTGGGAACCTGAGCGGGGAAAGAGAGGAAAGGGAAACAAGGATTAAAACAAAATACAGGAAGGAGAAAAACAAAAGTGGCAGGCAAAGAAATCAAGGGTTTAAATCAAACATGACCACAGTAAATAATAATTCTAAAAGATCTAAGAGCGTTAAAAAAACAAGCCTGAAGGCTTTGTGTCTTAATGCGAGGAGCATTCGTAAGAAGGTGGATGAATTAGCTGCGCAAATAGAGGTAAACGAATATGATATGATTGGGATTACGGAAACATGGCTCCAGGGTGGCCAAGGCTGGGAACTCAACATCCAGGGGTATTCAATATTCAGGAAAGATAGGCAGAAAGGAAAAGGAGGTGGGGTAGCATTGCTGGTTAAAGAGGGGAGTAACACAATTGAAAGGAAGGATATTAGCTCTGATGATGTGCAATCTGTATGGGTAGAACTGAGAAATACCAAGGGGCAGAAAACGTTAGTGGGAGTGGTATATAGACCTCCAAACAGTAATGTGGAGGTCGGGGATGGCATTAAACGGGAAATGAGAGAAGCGTGCAATAAGGGCACAGCAGTTATCATGGGTGACTTTAACCAACATATATATTGCGCTAACCAAATTAGTAACAATACCGTGGAGCAGGAATTCCTGGAGTATACGGGATGGTTTCTTGGACCAATATGTCGAGGAACCAACTAGAGATCAGGCCATCTTAGACTGGGTATTATGTAATGAGAAAGGATTAATTAGCAATCTTGTTGTGCGAGGCCCCTTGGGTCGGAGCGTTCATAATATGATAGAATTCTTCATTAAGATGGAAAGTGAAATAGTTGACTCAGACACTAGGGTCCTGAATTTAAATAAAGGAGACTACGATGGTATGAGGTGCGAGTTGGGTAGGATTGATTGGGGAATGTCACTCAAAGGGTTGACGGTGGGTGGGCAATGGCAAACATTCAAAGATCGCATGGATGAACTACAGAATTTGTTCATCCCAGTTTGGCATAAAAATAAAACAAAAAAGGTGACTCAACCGTGGCTAACGAGGGAAATTAGGGTTAGCATAAGATCCAAGGAGAGGACATATAAATTGGCCAGAAAAAGCAGTAAACCTGGGGATTGGGAGCAGTGTAGGATCCAACAAAGGAGGACAAAGGGATTAATTAAGAGGGGTAAAATAGGGTATGAGAGTCAGCTTGCAGGGAACATAAAAACTGACTGTAAAAGCTTTGATAGATATGTGAAGAGAACAAGATTGGTGAAGTCAAGCGTAGGCCCCTTGCAGTCAGAATCAGGGGAATTTATAATGGGGAACAAAGAAATGGAAGACCAATTAAATACATACTTTGGTTCTGTCTTCACAAAGGAGGACACAAATAACCTCCCAAAGATGTCGGGGAACATAGGGAGGGAGGAAGATAGAAATCAATATTTGTAGGGAAATGGTGTTAGGGAAATTGAGGGCCAATAAATCCCCAGGGCCTGATAATCTACATCCTAGGGTACTTAAGGAAGTGGCCCTAGAAATAGTAGATGCATTGCTGGTCATCTTCCAGAACTCGATAGACTCTGGAACAGTACCCATGGATTGGAGGGTAGCTAATGTTACCCCACTATTCAAAAAGGGTGGTAGAGAGAAAACGGGGAATTACAGACCAGTAAGCCTGACATCGGTAGTGGGGAAAATGCTAGCGTCCATTATAAAGGATGTAATAGCAGAGCACTTGGAAAAAAGTGACCAGATCGGACAAAGTCAACATGGCTTTACAGAAGGTAATTCGTGCTTGACTAATCTACTGGAATTTTTTGATGATGTAACTGGTAAAATAGATAAGGGAGAACCAGTGGATGTGGTGTATTTGGATTTTCAAAAGGCTTTCGATAAGGTCCCGCATAAGAGATTAGCGTGTAAAATTAAGGCACATGGGATTGGGGGCAAGGTATTGACTTGGATAGAGAACTGGTTGGCAGACAGAAAGCAAAGAGTTGGAAGAAACGGCTCTTTTTCCGAGTGGCAGGCAGTGACTAGTGGGGTACCGCAGGGATCAGTGCTAGGACCCCAGCTATTCACAATATATATTAATGATCTAGACGAGGGAATTAGATGTAATATCTTCAAGTTTGCAGATGACACAAAGCTGTGTGGGCGTGTGTGCTGTGAGGAGGATGCTGAGAAACTCCAGTATGATTTGGACAGGTTGGGTGATTGGGCAGAAGCATGGCAGATGCAATATAACGTGGATAAATGCGAGGTTATCCACTTTGGTGTCAAAAACAGGAAGGCAGATTATTATCTAAATGGCAATAGATTGGGAGAAGGGGAAGTGCAACGAGACCTGGGCATCCTTGTGCACCAGTCGCTGAAAGTAAGCATGCATGTGCAGCAGGCGGTTAAGAAGGCAAATGGTATGTTGGCCTTCGTAGCGAGAGGGTTTGAGTACAGGAACAAGGATGTCTTGCTGCAGTTGTACAGGGCCTTGGTGAGGCCACATCTTGAGTATTGTGTGCAGTTTTGGTCGCCTTATCTGAGGAAGGATGTTCTTGCCATGGAAGGAGTGCAGCGAAGATTCACCAGGCTGATACCTGGGATGGCAGGAATGACGTATGAGGAGAGATTGGGTCAATTGGGCTTATACTCGCTGGAGTTTAGAAGAATGAGAGGGGATCTCATTGAAACTTATAAAATTCTAACAGGACTAGACAGACTAGATGCAGGAAGGATGTTCCTGATGGCGGGGGAGTCCAGAACCAGGGGTCACAGTCTAAAGATAAGGGGTAAGCCATTTAGGACAGAGATGAGGAGGAATTTCTTCACCCAGAGAGTGGTGAACCTGTGGAATTCTCTACCACAGAAGGCAGTTGAGGCCAATTCATTAAATATATTCAAGAAGGAGTTAGATATATTTCTTAAGGCTAAAGGGATCAAGGGCTATGGGGAGAAGGCAGGGACAGGGTACTGAATTTGGATTATCAGCCATGATCACATTGAATGGCGGAGCAGGCTCGAGGGGCCGAATGGCCTACTCCTGCTCCTATCTGTAGTGTATGTACCCGTCTACCTTTAAGGAAACTATTGTATGTAACCGTTCACCTTTAAGAGAACTACTTTAGGTGTGGCACTACTTGTTTGGATTCTGTATACTGTAATACCGACAGTGACCACACCAGTATATAAGTGTTGTGGCAGGATTGCTGGGGCAGATTCGCCCTGACCTTCGAATAGTAAAGACCTGTTTGTTTGTTATTCCTGAAGTCTGTGTCGTTATTAACTGTACAACCCACAGACTTTACAGTGGCGACGAGTCCGATCGTACCCTGCGGCAAGACTACCAAAGCAACTAAAGAGCGTCGAAGAGAGGCAACCGCCCTCGTCGTTCTGCTGGAAGAAAACACGAGGCTGCAGCAATAGAAAGGAGGAAGACTTTAGCAACAAAAGCTTCCATCAGCAACAGGCACTGACTACCCTTCTACCACGGTGCGGAGTGAGCCGATCAGCAGGAAACAAGGCGGCCGCGGAGACTGTGAGTAGGGGAAAGTGTAAAGAATATCTGGAGGATAAGGGCTGTGCACTCGACCACGGTCGAGGGGGAGCGGAGCCGGTCAGAAAGTCGGGTCCAACGGCGTCGTGAGACAGCCGGACCGCGATCGGCGGGAAAAAGCCGGGCAGCGACCGAAGCCACGAAGCGCTGAGACCGGGAGCTGGCGCGGGAAGAGAGAAACTCAGCCGCAGCCGGGGAGGGAAGCACCGGACTGCGTGAGGGCTGGGAGGCGAACGGGAACAGAGCGTGTGGGAGAGGCAGAGCCGACCAAAGGAGGCTGCGCGAGAGCCAGTCCAGCGGCTGAACTGTCCTCCACCAACGGGGTACCCAGCGCCGGTAGAGCCGAGTGTGCGGGAGAGAGCGAGACAGAGCCGAGCAAGGGGAGAGAGACTGCGCGAGAGCCAGTCCAGCGGCTGAACTGTCCTCCACCAACGGGGTACCCAGCGCCGGTAGAACCGAACGTGCGGGAGAGAGAAAGACAGAGCCGAGTAAGGGGAGCTGTGCGAGAGCCAGCCCAGCGGCTGAACCTGTCCGTTGTGGGGAAAGCGTACCCCTTCCATCAGGGAAGAAACGCGGGAAGCCGCCATTAGGCGGCGAAGACGACAGAAGCGGGAAACTGCCATTGAAGTGGGCGGGGAGAGAAGGAAAGAGCGGGAAACCGCCATTTTCGCGGGAAAAGCCGCCATCTTAGGAAAAAAAAATTAAAAAAAAAAATTGTGTTGTACCCAAGGAAAGGAAGATGCCTAAGCGGGGGGACATCAACGATTTTAATTCTGAGATAGAAGACTGGGCCACGTACGTGGAACGTATTGAGATACATTGTAAGGCTAACAAAATAGCTAAGGATGAAAAAGCTTTAACCTTACTTAACATGATGGGTGCGAAAACATTCGGGTTGTTGAAGCATCTTCTCTCACCAGCTAAACCGGCGGATCAGACTTTCGATGATATTGTAGCAGTGCTGAAGGATCACTTGAACCCCACACCGTTGATACTGGCTGAACGATCCAAATTCTATGCAAGAACGCAGAAGAAAGACGAAAGCAACACGGAATACTTGGTCGAACTGCGTAGGCTAGCGGAACACTGCCAGTTCGGAGGGAATCTGACAGAGGCACTGCGAGACAAGTTCGTATGTGGATTGTCCAAAGAAGGGACGCAAAAGCGACTACTGGAAGAGAACGACCTCACACTAGACAGGGCTGTCCTTATAGCTGCATCGCACGAAGCCGCAGCGAAAGGAACGGCGGAAATGCAGCTAAAGGCGGCGGCACTCGGGGTGGACCAAATTACCTCGAGGACAACAAAATGCTATCGTTGTGGGAAGACAACACACGACCAGAATCAATGCTGGGTTAAAAACCAAGAATGCAGGAAATGTGGCAAGATCGGGCACATAGCTAAGGTATGCCGGTCAGGAACAACGTACAACAATAAGGAGTCACCACAAAAATGGTACGGAAAAGTGCAAGAGGTGACTAGGAAGAGTCTGAGGGAACAGAAGTCGGTCTCACACTTCAAATGCAAAGGACTGGACAGTCTGAGAATTCACAATGTGAGTAATGAAGCTGACCGACAAACTATCTGGATAACGCTACAGATTGCAAAGGTCCAAGTAAAAATGGAAGTGGACACCGGATCGGCGTTGACGGTCATGAATAAGCATGACTATAAAAAGTTTTTCAAGCATATTCCACTACGGGATACGGAACTAGTACTACAGACATACACGGGGCACAAAGTATTCCCCATCGGAAAGATAGAAGTCAAGGTGAGATACAAGGATAAAGATCACCACCGGTTGGACCTGTATGTGTTGCCTGAGGGAGGTCCACCACTTCTGGGACGGGAGTGGATCCGAAAAATAAAGATGGACTGGCATTCACTAAACACCATGACGGTGGATTCGGAAAAAGAGGATGTCAAACCGGAACGGTTGTCCAGAATATTGGACGAAGCTAAAGAGGTATTCCAGCAAGGACTGGGAACACTGCGAGGAATTAAAGCAAAGGTTAAGATTGCAGAACATGCAAGCCCAAAGTTTTTTAAGGCCAGATCGGTACCTTACGCAATATGACCAGTGGTGGAGGCAGAACTGGAAGAACTTGAACGATCAGGGGTTCTGTCAAAAGTGGACTGGAGTGAGTGGGCCACGCCCATTGTTCCCGTCATGAAGTCCTCACCAAGTAATAAGCCAGGGGGACCGGGGAAGGTCCGTATCTGCGGAGATTTCAAGATCACTGTGAATCCGGTGCTTCACACGGTACAATACCCGCTTCCGCGGATTGAAGATATCTTTGCTTCGTTGGCTGGAGGGAAGCACTTCACGAAAATAGACCTGGCTCAGGCATATTTACAGATGGAGGTCGAGGAAGAGTCACGCCAGTACCTCACCATCAATACTCACAGAGGCTTGTATCGCTATAATAGACTGGTCTTTGGGGTAGCTTCGGCGCCAGCAATTTGGCAGAGGGCCATGAAACAGGTGTTACAAGGAATTCCAAGCACGCAGTGCTACTTAGATGACATTTTAATCACGGGAAAAGATGAGGAAGAACACCTCACGAATTTGAAACTGGTACTCACCAGGTTGAAGGAGTATGGCCTTCGGGTTAATCGCAAGAAGTGTGAGTTCTTCCAAAAACGGATCTCATACTGCGGTCATGTCATTGACCGAGAGGGACTGCATAAGTCACCTGAAAAGATAGAAGCGGTCGTGAAGGCCCCCGCTCCAGGAAATGTTTCACAGTTAAGATCATTCTTGGGGTTGATTAATTACTATCACAAGTTTCTGCCAAATTTATCCACGGTGCTGCATCCGCTGAATGATCTGTTGCGGAAAGAAACACCATGGAAGTGGAGTGAAGAATGCAAAAGGGCTTTTCGCAGAAGCAAGGAGTTGATTACCTCTGAAGAAGTGTTGGCTCATTTCAACCCAGCATTACCCCTTCGTCTAGCTTGTGATACTTCCCCGTACGGAATTGGGGCAGTACTTTCGCACAGGCTACCAAATGGCTCGGAAAGGCCAGTGGCATTCGCGTCACGATCATTGACACCCGCGGAGCGAAATTACGCTCAAATAGATAGGGAGGCCCTCAGTCTTGTGTGGGGCGTGAAGAAATTCAACCATTACCTACAATGTAAAAAGTTCACATTGCTGACAGACCACCAGCCGTTGGTGTCCATATTCAACCCAAACAAGGCCGTGTCCACCATGACAGCACAAAGGTTACAAAGGTGGTCCGTGTTACTTGGGGCACACCAATATGAAATTGCGTACAAAAGGTCCAAACAGCATGGAAATGCTGATGGGTTATCACGCTTGCCATTGCCGATGGTGGAAGAAGCGAGTACAGTGGACCCAGTAGAGTTGTTCCACTCATCCATAGTGGAGTGTCTACCGATAACAAACTCAATGATTGAGAATGAGACAAGGAATGACCCGACTCTTTCACGAATCTATGATGTAACGGTGGAGGGATGGCCAGCACAGAGCGAACCAACACTGCAAGCATTTTCACAGAGGAAAGAACAACTCTCAGTGTGTCGAGGAACCCTGATGTGTGGATCTAGAGTGGTGATTCCACCCAAACTCCAAAAGAAAGTGCTAAAGGAGTTGCACGAAGGACATCTGGGTGGAGTAAAGATGAAGAATCTAGCAAGAGCGTTTGTGTGGTGGCCAGGCATTGATGGAGACATAGAGGAGATCACGAAGAACTGCCTAGGATGTCAGAGGGTTCAGAACGCGCCACCACAGGCTCCTCTGCATCCATGGGAGTGGCCCTCATCTCCTTGGCAAAGAGTACACATCGACTTTGCTGGTCCATTTATGGACTCGATGTTCCTAATAGCGGTGGATGCCCACTCCAAGTGGCCGGAAGTAATTAAGATGACCACCACCACGACGGAAAAAACCATCACAGTGTTAAGGACTATGTTTGCTCGGAATGGCCTGCCGGAACAGATCTGTTCTGATAATGGACCGCAATTTGTGTCTGAAGAATTCAAGAAATTCTTAAAGAGCAATGGGGTTAAGCATTACACGTCAGCCCCATACCATCCCGCCTCAAATGGATTGGCTGAAAGGTTTGTCCAAACCTTCAAGAAGGCCGTAAAGGCCATGAGTAATGAAGACATAAGTCTACAACATAAGGTGGATAGCTTTTTGTTGGCATACCGGAATGCAACACATGCGGTCACAAATCAAACTCCCGCAATGATGTTTTGTAATAGACGCCTAAGATGCCGGCTGGATTTGCTCAAACCAAACGTCAGAAGGGACGTAGAGAACCGGCAATTCCAGGGCATGAATGAAAGGGCCACTAGATCTTTCCAGATCGGTCAACGAGTTTTGGCCCGGGACTACCGTACCGAGAAATGGCAGCCTGGAACTATTGGAAAAAGGCTAGGGCCATTGATGTACACCGTGGACATTGGGGACAATATAATAAGGCGCCATGTTGACCAAATCATAGGGTCCGCCACAAATGGGCAACCGACTTCACCACCTTACCCGGGTAATGTTGAGTCTGAGATACCCAGAACACCTACTTCCGATCTGGTAATACTGGAATCAGCTGAACCTGACACTGTCTTTCAAGCCGAATCGACTTTGCCAGAAGCACCTACTAGCCCGCCTGGAATGACGACACCACTGCGGCGTTATCCGGGCAGAATCCGGAAACCTCCAGAAAGACTGAATCTATGAACTGTCTTACATAAGCTGTATATATGTTATAATGTATGTTCACTATGGACTCAGTATGTTGAAAGCTAAAAAGGGAGGATTGTAGTGTATGTACCCGTCTACCTTGAAGGAAACTATTGTATGTAACCGTTCACCTTTAAGAGAACTACTTTAGGTGTGACACTACTTGTTTGGCTTCTGTATACTGTAATACCGACAGTGACCACACCAGTATATAAGTGTTGTGGCAGGATTGCTGGGGCAGATTCGCCCTGACCTTCGAATAGTAAAGACCTGTTTGTTTGTTATTCCTGAAGTCTGTGTCGTTATTAACTGTACAACCCACAGACTTTACACTATCTTCTATGTTTCTATACCCTTGTAGTTTATTCTGTTTAAATTGAAGGCCTTAGTTTCAGATTGGACTACATCACTCTCAAACCTAATGTAAAATTCAATCGTATTATGGTCACTTGTCCCTAAAGGCCCCTTTACCACAAGATTATTGATTAGCCCTTTCTCATTGCACAGTACCAGATCCAGAATAGCCTGTTCCCTGGTTGGTTCCTCCACACATTGATCCAGGAAACCATCTCGCACGCATTCCAAGAATTCGTCGTCCACCCCATTAATGGTAATTTGATTTGCCTCGTCAATATGTAGGTTAAAGTCCCCCATGATTACCGTATTGCCCTTGTTACATGCACTTCTAATTTCTTGATTGATACTGTGCCCTACATTACCACTACTGCTTGGTGGCCTATACACAACTCCCACCATTTGCTGTTTCTTAGCTCCACCCAAACTGATTCCAGTTCTACATCACGATCTGCCGAGTCAAGATGTTTTGGGGGAAAAATTCAGTTGGTTTGCGCTTCCCGTTAGCGTCTTAAGAGGGCGGTAATGGGGCGTAAAGCACCTAGCGCCCGGGCGCGGCGATGTTTTCACCGCTCGCAAAATTAACTAGACATTTTGCAGTGGTGCTAAACACTACCGCCACGATCTCCTGCGCCGGCAGATTGTGACGTCAGTCGAGTGTGCAACGCCCCGGTAGCGCCCTGGACCGGATATTGAGTGGTGCCCCCACCTTACCGCCTGCCGCTAGCAACAACAGGTTGAGGGGAGCGTTTTGCAGTCAGAAAGGGACTGGGGGAGCGCTATTTAAAGGCGACCGCTTCCTGCCTTTTTTTGTTGGTGACATTTTTGCACCACGCATTCTGAGAAAGAGAGAGAGACCTGGAGAGATTCAACGCTGTGTGAAGGAGTTTTGGGTACTGAGCAGCACTTTGCAGGTTTATTTTGATTTGCCCTTCCTTGTATCGATTTAGAAGAGACTCTTTCCCTGGGTCTCTCCATTGTTCTTTCCAGCAGATTTGATGTACAGGTCTCTCCAGGCCGAGATTCAAGGCCGCAATGAGCAGGGTGTGGATGGAGAGCAAAATCAACCCTCCCCTTTAAGATAAAAAGAGAAAATGCTGGAGAAACTCAGCAGGTCAAGCAGCATCTGTGAAGAGAGAAACAGAGTTAACGTTTCAGGTCGATGACCTTTCGTCAGAACTCCCCTTTAAGAACTGGTCGGCGCCAGTGTGTCTGTGTTTCATTGCTGACTGACATCACATGAGCTTCACCAGCACTCTGAGGTAGTGCCTCGCTCCTCGGCCTTTGCGCCTTAAGACAGGTGTGAAGCGCCTGATTTAGCACTCCAATCACCTCCAGGGACGATAAAAGCCAAGTTTGCCGTCTGAGGCGATAATTAGCACTAGGTGCTAAACTTTGCGCACAGCCGATAATGGCGCCCCAAACGGGGCGATACTGAATTTTTCCCCCTTTATCTCTACCATACCGATCTCATCCCTTATTAACAGCGCTACGCCACCTCCTTTTCCTTTTTGTCTGTCCTTCCTAAATGTTAAGTATCCTGGAACATTCAGTTCCCAGCTTTGGTTACATTGCAACCATGTCTCTGTAATGGCATTACATCATACCCATTTACTTCTATTTGTGCCATTAATTCATCCACCTTGTTGCGAATGCTACGAGCATTTAGATAACGTGCCTTCAACTTTGCCTGTTTAATATTTTTCTACACTTTGACCCTCTTTACTGTTGGCCTTTGTTTCTGTCCCCTACTAGTTTTGCTGACTACTTTTCTAACCTGCACTTCCAACTTTCTTTCTCTCCTTTCTGGGCCCACACTTAGGTTCCCAGCCCCCTGACAAACTAGTTTAAATCCTTCCCAACAGCAGTAGCAAACCCCCCTGCGAGGATATTGATCCCGGTTCTGCCGAGGTGTAATCCGTCCAGTTTATACACGTCCCACCTTCCCCAGAATCGGTCCCAATGCCTCAGGAATTTAAATCCCTCCCTCCTACACCATCTCTCCAGCCACGCATTCATCTGGTCTATTCTCCTATTTCTGCTCTCGCTAGCACGTTGCACTGGGAGTAATCCTGAGATTACTACCTTTGAGGTCCTGCTTTTTTAATTTATTTCCTAGCTCCCTATATTCTGCTTGCAGGACCTCGTCCCTCTTTCTACTTATGTCGTTGGTACCGATATGGACCACGACCTCTGGCTGTTCACCCTCCCCCTTCAGAATGTCCTGCAGCCGCCCAGTGACATCCTTGACCCCGGCATCAGGGAGGCAACATACCATCCTGGAATCACGTCTGCGGCCACAGAACCGTCTGTCTGTTCCCTTTACGATAGAATCCCCTATCACTATTGCTCTCCCACTCTTTTTCCTCCCCTCCTGTGCAGCTGAGCCACTCGTAGTGCCCACAGACTTGGCTCTTACTGCATTCCCCATAGAAACCATCTCCCCCAGCAGTATCCAAAACGGAAAACAACAGTGACTACACTTCAAAAAGTACTTCATTGACTGTAAAGTCCTTTGGGACATCTGGTGGTCGTCCAAGGCGCTGTATAAATGCAAGTCTTTTTTTTCAATGTTATGTTTGACATATTAAACATATGTAACATAAAACAAAAGTATACTGTCTGAGTAAATGTTTAGTATATTAGCAATGTTATGTTCCTTTGGATTAATGTTTTAAAATGATACAATGCAAATTTTAAGAAACAATTTGTTACAATCTATACTATAATACAGTATATTATTATGGAAAATATAATCTAAAATGTGCTTTATATAATAAAATGACAAAACTAGTGTTGTTGCATTGTTTTGAAACAATGTTCTAAATATTGCACTCATTGCAAAATACTGATTTCAGTAGCTCCTAACATCAATCATACTAATGCTATATTTAAATGCATTTAAAAATTGCAGAGAATGGCCATTACTTTGTCAAGAAATAGAAGAATGTAAAATTCCTGCTCTTTCTGAAGCCTTGCGTCATTGTGAACTATACAGGTATAAGTAGTGAAAGCAATTTTAATTATATTACAAAGGTTATTGTGGAATAATGTGAAATTACTATTTGAAAATAGAGAAAATCAGTAAAAATCTGTTCCTTGAGCTTACGTTGAGCTTCATTGGAACAGTGTAGGAGGCCGAGGTCAGAGTGGGACTGAGAATTAAAATGACAGGCTGCTGGAATCTCAGGGTCACACTTGCGGACTGAATGGAGGTGCATTTGGTCTACCCAATGTAGAGGAGACTGCATCGTGAGCAGCGAATACAGTGTACTAAATTGAAGGAAGTACAAGTAAATCGCTGTTTCACCTGGAAGAAATGTTTGGGGCCTGGGACGGTGGGAAGGGAGTGTTGCATCTCCTACGCTTCCACGGGAAGGTGCTGTGGGAAGGGAAGGGAAGGGGGTGTTGGGGGTGATTGAGGAGTGGATCAGGGTGTCACGGAGAGAATGGTTCCTTCGGAATGCTGAAAGTGGTGGGGAGGGGAAGATGTGTTTGGTGGTGGGATCACGCTGGAGGTGGCAGACATGGCGGAGGATGATCCATTGAATGTGGAGGCTGGTGGGGTGGAAGGTGAGGACAAGGGGAACCCTATTGTGGTTCTGGGAGAGAGGGGAAGAGGTGAGGGAATAAGTGCAGGAAATGAAACAGACACGGTCAAGGACCCTGTCAACCACGGTGAAGGGGAATCCTTGGTTGAGGAAAAAGGAAGACATATCAGAAGCACTAGTGTGGAACGTGGCATCGTCAGAACAGATGCAACGGAGACGGATAAATTGGGAGAATGGAATAGAGTACTTACAGGAAGCAAGGTGGGAGGAAATGTGGTCAAGGTAGCTGTGGGAGTCAGTGGGCTTATAGTGAATATTGGTCAATAGTCGCTGTGGGGCTTGGGGGGGGCGCTATTTAAAGGGGGCCTCTTCCTGGCTTTTTGTGTGGTAGACATTTTTGCACCACTCGTTCTGAGAGAGAGAGATTTTGAGAGAGAGAAAGAGAGACTTTTGCATTGAGTCAACGCTGTGTGAAGTAGTTTTGGCTTCTGACCATAACCTTGCAGGTACTTTGGTTTTTGACCTTCATTACTTTGATTGCCAATATACTATGGGGGCTGCACTGATTGGGGGCGTCGTCCTGCGCCAGCAGATTCGGAGGGCACAGAGACGCAGAGAGTGGCAATCATGGCCAGACGGAGGAGGGCCAACAGGCCTCGGTACAGGAGACCTTACCCTCCCAGGGTATTTCGCCAACACTTCTCCTACATTAATATGTCTGAGGAGCAGTGTTTGCGAAGGCGGCGCTTCAACAAGGAGGTAGTCACTGAGCTCTGCCACCTGCTGCAGCCTCAACTGAGGAGCAGGAAGTCTCTGTCGGTGGCAGTGAAGATAACAGTGGCTCTCAACTTTTATGCCACCGGCTCATTTCAATCAGTTACTGGGGACATTGGCAATATCTCCCAGTTCGCGGTCCATTGCTGCATCCGTCAGGTCACAAATGCCCTCTATAAAAGGAGACGAGAGTACATCTCTTTCCCCATGACCCCAGACACCCAACATGAACACGCTATGGGCTTTGCAAGGATAGTTGCCTTCCCCATGGTGCAGGACGCCATTGACTGCACGCATGTGGCTTTGCGTGCTCCGCATGAGAATGCAGAGGATTTCCGCAACCGAAAGGGGTTCCGTTCCTTAAACGTGCAGTTGGTCTGTGACCACAGACAGCTGATACTCGCTGTCAATGGCTGCTATCCTGGCAGCAGCCATACATCCTGCGCCAGACTACTGTGGCAGAACTTTTCCAGGCACCGCATCACCCAGGTGGTTGGCTTCTCGGGGACAAGGGATATCCACTGTGCACCTGGCTGATGACACTGCTCTGTACGCCCAACACCTCTGCTGAGCTGCGGTGCAACGAGAGCCATCAAGCTATCAGGAACATCGCTGAGCACACAATCGGCGTGCTCAAGCAACGGTTCCGCTGTCTGGACCATTCTGGAGGAGTCCTGCAGTACTTGCCTGAGCGAGTCTCCCACTTCGTTGTTGTGTGCTGCATAACCTGGCAATCCTCAGGACCCAGCCAATGCCACCAGGCCTTGGAGCACCACCAGAGGAGGAAGAGGAGGAGGATGATCATCAGCAGCACCAAGGCGGGAGGGAGGCACACAATGTAGAAACTGGAAGGGCTGTCTGTCAACGGCTGATAGCAAGCCGCTTCTAGGCCCCTGCTGAGGAAATGGCTTCTGCCATTGAGAACAACATGAATGAAACCAACCCGCAACCCCTAAGCTGGCCAAGGCAACAATGATTGCAAAGACCAAACATTTACATTTTGAATACAAAAACTTACTTATTTTACAAACTGTGTGTGTCATTTCCGCATGACAAACTAATAGAAAGAAACACAAAAAAAAAGTCATTAACATAACTGGTTCTCACAACATGGAGATAATGTCCAAAACACTAAAAAAAATTTGACCACGAACCTCGGCCTTTAATAAAAAAATGAACAACATTTTGTCACACCTACTTTTTGCCCTTCGAGGGTGATCTCCTTCCCTTGCGCACTTCCCCCCCTACTGCTCCTCCAGTGGCTGCAGCAAGGCTGGTGGAAGGCTGCTGATTGTAAGAACCTGAGACTGCAGATGCCCTTGAAGGACGGCCTCGACCAGCTCTGGGCCTGGAGGGCCCAGCTGCAGACTGCAGCAACTTTGCATGGGTGGCAGCAGTCTGTCCTACAGGCAGTGGAGAAGTGACAGTGGTGGCACCAGGACTGCTGTCATCTTGAGAGAGGACAGCAACTCCCTGCTCGACCGACACACTGGCATTCCCATGGGGCAGCACTTCAGCATCCGGAGCAATCTGCTGGAGCACAGATTGCTGGCCTGCTGCGGCGCAGTGAGAGCCCCGGGGAAATGTGTCCGAACCAGCGAGGATGGCAGCAGTCAGTGCTCGCGTGGCCTTAATCTGAGTCTGCATGAGAGCAGTCTGAGATGGGGTCATGGCAGCCAGTGACTGAATTGCAGCACTAAGCATTTGTGTGGCATCCGCCTGTGCTACAGCGAAGTGCTCCACACTCCTTGCCAGTGATTCAATGGATTCGGGCACCCTTCCTACTGCACCCATGAGTTCAGTGTGCAAGTCCACCGCCTGGGTGTTCATTTCAGCGATGAGCCGCTCCTCTGCGTCCAGTGCAGCAGGACTCGCTGGCATACTCTCCCTCCGGGGAGAAGGCCCCTGAGCTTCCCTACCCCCATCGCGTTGCTGCAGCCCACTGGGTCCTGGAGCTTCACCCTCATCAGACCCTTCCCCCCTGCTCCCCTCCAGGGAAGGTGTGTTCCCAGTGTGGGCATGGGCTTCCTCGGGAGAGGGTGGCTTCCTCTTCCTCCTCGCCTGCAGCTTCACTCCCACTGGCAGCTTGAGGGCCCGTCTCCTCAGCTGGTGAATCACCATCTGAAAGCAGGGAGGTACAAGAGTGTCTTTAGCATGAGGACAGGGTGGCAGTATGGGAGGAATGAGTGCAGTGATTTAGTAAGTTGGATTGAAAGTGTCAATGGCTGGTGTTGTGAGGACAAGTGGAAGGAGAGAGGACAAAAAGGTGATGACCTTACCATTGCTGTCCAGAAGCGTCTCCAGTGGCGACGGGACCGATCACCCGGCTTGCCACAATCCTGTGGACGCGCACCTGCAGATCGCTGAGGGGTTGCAGCTGAGACCGCCCTCCACCCGTCCGTTTCTGCAGTCTCCTATTATGAGATAGCTTGGCCTGCAAGAAAAAGGACGGCGTTTGAGTAAATATACAGCCATGGTCTTGCCTGATGTGCCTCCCATAGTTGAATAGCCCTTACTGTATACAGCCATGGTCTTGCCTGATGTGCCTCCCATAGTTAAATAGCCCTTACTGTATGCAAAGTGTGGAATGTGCGTGTCTGTTTGATGAAAGGGCCATAGGTGTTGGATGAGTGCTGGGCATTGGGGTTTTAAGACCCTCTGGCCACAGAGTGAGGTTGAGATGGAAGGATGGAGAGGTATTGAAAAAAAGCCACTCACCCTGACGACCCGTGTGAGGTCGTTGAACTTTTTCCTACATTGGATATGGGTCCTAGGCACCATGTTCCTTGAGGAGACGCTCTGAGCCACCTCCCTCCACAATCTTCTGTACTCGCGCGGCAAAGGCCTCCTGCCACTCTCTGGGTACAGTACAAATCTTCTGCGCTCCACCGTGCCAACCAGAGCCTCCAAGGCCCGCTCGCTGAAGTGCTGTGTTCGCTCCCTGGCCCTCACCATAGTCCTTGCCTGTAAGATTTAGCCACAGGCCTGTCCAGGCCGAGATTCAAGGCTCCAATGAGCAGGTTGTGGCTGGAGAGCAAGATCGACCCTCCCCTTTAAGAACTAGCCGGCGCTAGTGTGTCTGTGTTCAATCGCTAACTGACAGCACCTGCGCTGCGCCCGCGCTCTGAGGTAGTGCCTCGCTCCTCGGCCTTTGCGCCTTAAGATAGGTGTGTAGCGCCTGATTTAGCGCTCCAATCACCTCCAGGGGCGATAAAAGCCAAGTTTGCCGTCGGAGGCAATAATTAGCGCCAGGCGCTAAACTTTGCGCACGGCCAATAACGGCGCCCCAAACGGGGTGATACTGAATTTCTCCCCCTATCAACCTCAGATATAAAATTAACAATTCACCTAGCATCAATTGCCGTTTGCGAAAGAGAGTTCCAAACTTCTACCACCCTTTGTGTGTAGAAGTGTTTCCTAATTTTACTCCTGAAAGGTGTGGCTCTAATTTTTAGACTGTGCCCCCTAGTCCTAGAATCCGCAACCAGCGGAAATAGTTTTTTTCTATCTGTTCCCCTTAATATCTTGAAAACTTCGATCAGATCACCCTTTAATCTTCTGAATAAAGAATATAAGAACATAAGAAATAGGAGCAGGAGTAGGCCATACGGCCCCGCTCCGCCATTCAATAGGATCATGGCTGATCTGAATCTAGACTCACGTCCACTTCCCTGCCCTCTCCCCGTAACCCCTAATTCCCTTATCTGCTAGGAAAATGTCTATCTCCATTTTAAATTTATTTAATGTTGCAGCTTCCACAGCTCTCTGGGGTAGCAAATTCCATAGATTTACTACCCTCTGAGTGAAGAAGTTTCTCCTCATCTCAGTTTTGAAAGGGCAGCCCCTTATTCTAAGATTATGCCCCCTAGTTCTAGTCTCACCCATCAGTGGAAACATCCTCACCGCATCCACCCGATCAAGCCCCCTCACAATCTTATATGTTTCAATAAGATCGCCTCTCATTCTTCTGAACTCCAATGAGTAGAGTCCCAACCTACTCAACCTTTCCTCATACGTCAACCCCCTCATCTCTGGAATCAACCGAGTGAACCTTCTCTGAACCGCCTCGAGAGCAAGTATATCTTTTCTTAAATATGGAAACCAAAACTGCACGCAGTATTCCAGGTGTGGCCTCACCAATACCCTGTATAACTGCAGCAAGACTTCCCTGTTTTTATACTCCATCCCCCTTGCAATAAAAGCCAAGATTCCATTGGCCTTCCTGATCACCTGCTGCACCTACATACTAACTTTTTGTGTTTCATGCACCAGGACCCCCAGATCCCTTTGTACTGTAGCACTTTGCAGTTTCTCTCCATTTAGATAATAACTTGCTCTTTGATTTTTTCTGCCAAAGTGCATAACCTCACACTTTCCAACATTATATTGCATCTGCCAAATCTCTGCCCACTCACTTAGCCTGTCCATGTCCTTTTGCAGGTTTTTTATGTCCTCCTCACTCACTGCTTTCCCTCCCATCTTTGTATCATCGGCAAACTTGGATATGTTGCACTCGGTCCCTTCCTCCAAATCGTTAATATAGATTGTAAAGAGTTGGGGTCCCAGCACTGACCCCTGCGGAACACCACTAGTTACTGATTGCCAGCCCAAGAACGAACCATTTATCCCAACTCTTTGTTTTCTGTTAGATAGCCAATCTTCCACCCATGCCAGTATATTACCCCCAATCCTGTGATTTTTTATCTTGATCAGTAGTCTTTTGTGTGGAACCTTGTCAAATGCCTTTTGGAAGTCCAAATACACTACATCCACTGGTTCCCCTTTATCCACCCTGTATGTTACATCCTCAAAGAATTCGAGCAAATTTGTCAAACATGACTTCCCCTTCGTAAAACCATGCTGACTCTGTCCTATTAAATTATGTTTATCCAAATGCTCTGTTACTGTTTCCTTAATAATGGACTCCAACATTTTGCCAACCACAGATGTTAGGCTAACTGGTCTATAGTTTCCAGCTTTTTGTCTACTTCCCTTCTTAAATAAGGGTGTTACATTAGCAGTTTTCCAATCTGCTGGGACCTTTCCTGAGTCCAGGGAGTTCTGGAAAATGATCACCAATGCATCCACAATCCCTACCGCCACTTCTCTCAAGACCCTAAGATGTAGGCCATCAGGTCCGGGGGATATATCTGCCTTAAGTCCCATTATTTTACTGAGTACCATCTCCTTAGTGATTTTAATCGTGTTTAGCTCCTCCCCCCCCATTGCCCCCTGTTTGTCCAGTGTTGGGATATTTTTAGTGTCCTCTACTGTAAAGACTGATACAAAATATTTGTTCAGCGTCTTTGCCATCTCCATGTTCCCCACCACTAGTTTTCCGGTCCCATCCTCTAAGGGACCAACGTTTACTTCAGCCACCCTTTTTCTTTTTATATAGCTGTAGAAACTCTTGCTATCTGTTTTTATATTTTTTGCTAGTTTACTTTCATAATCTATCTTCCCTTTCTTAATTAATCTTTTAGTTATTGTTTGCTGGCTTTTAAATGCTTCCCAATCTTCTATCCTCCCACTAGATTTGGCTACTTTATATGCCCTTGTTTTCAGTCGAATACTATCCTTTATTACTTTACTAAGCCACGGATGGCTGTCTTTTCTTTTACTCCCCTTTTTCCTCAGTGGAATATATTTATCTTGAAAGATGTGAAATATCTCCTTGAATGTAGACCACTGCTCTTGTATCATCTTACACTTTAATCTGTTTTCCCAGTCCACTTTAGTCAATTCTACTCTCATACCTTCATAGTCTCCTTTATTTAAGCTTAGTACGCTGGTTTGAGATCCAACTCTCTCACCCTCAAACTGAATTTGGAATGCAACCATATTATGGTAACTCATTCCAAGGGGATCCTTTACTAGGACATTTTTTATTAATCCTGTCTCATTACACAGGACCAGATCTAAGATTGCCTGCCCCCTGGTTGGTTCAGTTACATACTGCTCAAGGAACCCGTCCCTAATACACTCTATGAACTCTTCCTCAAAGCTGCAATGGCCAATTTGATTAGTCCAGTCAATATGAAAGTTAAAATCCCCCATGATTATAGCTGTTCCCTTATTACAAGCCCCAACTATTTCCTGATTTATACTCCGACCAACAGAGTTGCAACTGTTAGGCCTATAGACTACGCCCACTAGTGACTTTTTCCCCTTATTATTCCTTATCTCCACCCAAACTGTTTCACTATCCTGATCCTTTGACCCAATATCATTTCTGACTATTGCAGTGATTCCATCCTTGATTAACATAGCAACCCCACCTCCCTTTCCTTCCTGTCTGTCCTTCCTAATTGTCAAATACCCTTGTATGTTTAGTTCCCAGTCATGATTATCTTGCAGCCATGTTTCCGTAATGGCCACCAGATCATACCCATGTGTAGTTATTTGCACCGTCAACTCGTCAATTTTGTTACGAATGCTGCGTGCATTCAGATAAAGAACTTTCAAATATGTTTTCTGACAATTTATTCCTGCTTTTACCCCTTTTACTACTTTACCTTTATCATTATACATTCTGTCCCTTCCTGTCACACTCTGGTTTTTAATTCCCCCACATCGGTCCTGGTGCACGAAACTCAAAAGGTTAGTATGCAGGTGCAGCAAGTGAAGGCCAATGGAATGTTGGCTTTCATTGCTAGGGGGATAGAATATAAAAATAGGGAGGTATTGCTTCAGTTGTACAAGGTATTGGTGAGACCGCACCTGGAATACTGCATACAGTTTTGGTGTCCATACTTAAGAAAAGACATACTTGCTCTCGAGTCAGTACAAAGAAGGTTCACTCGGTTAATCCCGGGGATGAGGGAATGGACATATGAGGAGAGGTTGAGTAGATTGGGACTCTACTCATTGGAGTTCAGAAGAATGAGAGGCGATCTTATTGAAACATATAAGATTGTGAAGGGGTTGGATCGGGTGGATGCGGGGAGGATGTTCCCGATGATGGGTGAAACTAGAACTAGGGGGCATAGTCTTAGAATAAGGGGCTGCTCTTTCAAAACTGAGATGAGGAGGAACTACTTCACTCAGAGGGTGGTAGGTCCATGGAATATGCTGCCCCAAAAAGCTGTAGAAGCTACATCATTACATAAATTTAAAACAGAAATAGACAGTTTCCTAGAAGTAAAGGGAATTAAGGGTTACGGGGCGCGGGCAGGAATTTGGACATGAGTCTAGGTTCGGATCGGTCATGGCCCTGTGGGTAGCGGAGCAGGCCCAGGGGCCGTGTAGCCTGATCCTGCTCCTATTTCGTGTGTCTAATTCTGTTAGATTCAGGACATGGTTCTGTGATAGTAGATTGGCGGTTAGGATCAGTTCAGCCATGATCTTAATGAATGGCGGAGCAGGCTCGAGGGGCCGATTGGCCTACTCCTGCTCCTATTTCTTATGCTACCTTGCTCTATTGCCTTCTCCGCTGTCATTTTTATTTTTCGCTCTCTTAAAACCTCCCCCCCACTAATTAGTTTAAAGCCCTCTCTACAGCCCTAGTTATTCGATTCGCCAGGATTCTAGTCCCAGCACTGGCCAAGTGAAGTCTGTCCCAACGGAACAGCTCTCTCCTGTCCCAGTACTGATGCCAGTGTCCCAGGAAGCAAAACCCATTTCTCCCACACCAGTCTTTGAGCCACGCATTTAACTCTCTAATTTTATTTACCCTAGCCAAATTTGCAGGTGGCTCAGGTAGTAATCCAGAGATTATTACCCTTGTGGTTCTGCTTTTTAATTTGGCCCCTAGCTGCTCAAACTCCCTCACCAGAACCTCCTTCCTTGTCCTATCTATGTCGTTGGTACCAACATGGACCACGACAACTGGATCCTCCCCCTCCCACTCCAAGTTTCTCTCCAGCCCAGAGGAGATGTCCTTAACCCTGGCACCGGGCAGGCAACACAGCCTTCGGGACTCTCGCTCTCGGCTGCAAAGAACTCTATCTATCCCCCTAACGATACTATCCCGTACCACTACAACATTTCTTTTAACTCCCCCCACTTGAATGGCCCCCCGCTCCACGGTGCTGTGGCCAGGTTGCTTATCCTCCCCGCAATCCCTTTTCCCATCCTCACAGGGAGTAAGAGCCTCAAACCTGTTGGACAAGAGCAAGGGCTGCGGCTCCTCCAACACTACCTCCTGGATCCCCGTACCTGCCTCACTTCCAGTCACACCTTCCTGACCCTGGCCACGGACTACATCTGAATTAATTAATCTAATTGGTGTGACTACCTCCTGATACAGAGTCCAGGTAACTCTCCCCCTCCCTGATGTGTCTCAGTGTTTGAAGCTCGGACTCTAGCTCTTCAACACGGAGCCGGAATTCCTCGAGCAGCCAACACTTACTGCAAATGTGATCACCGTGAGCATCAATGGTGTTCACCAGCTCCCACATATTGCAGCAGCAACACATCACCTGATCTCCCATTCTATGTAATTAATTAAATTTATTAATATTATTTTTAAATACCCTCTGCCCCGATTCTAGATGATGAATATCGCACCTTAGAGACTATAAACCACAGAGTTTAAGTTTAAAAAAGAGAGAAATACTTACCAACCAATCACTTACCCGCTTTCTGGTGACGTCACACTTCGATTATTTTTTACCTCTCTCCTTCCCTCCGAGTTCCGAGTTCGGAGACTGGTACGCCTTACCTGGTCTCTGGGGCCTTTTATAGCCCCGCTCTGCCGCTCGAGTTTCCCGCCGACGCTGTGAATAGGGAATACAACCCTAATTTATATAATTGCTCCTCATAACTTAACCCTTGAAGTCCAGGTATCATTCTCGTAAAACTACTCTGCAATCCCTCCAAGGCCAATATATCCTTCCTAAGGTGTGGTGCCCAGAACTGCTCACAATACTCTAGGTGTGGTCTAACCAGGGTTTTGTGTAGCTGCAGCATAACTTCTATCGCTTTGTATTCTATTCCTCTAGATATAAAGTCCAGCATTCCATTAGCCTTTTAAATTATTTTCTGTACCTGTTCATGACATTTTAACGATCTATGTACCTGGACCCCCAGGTCTCTTTGGATCTCCACTGTTTTTAGCTTTTCACCATTTAGCAAATACCCTGTTCTATTCTTTTTAGGTCCAAAGTGGATGACCTCACATTTGTCTACATTGAAATCCATTTGCCACAGTTTTGCCCGTTCACTTAATCTATTAATATCCCTTTGTAATTTTATGCTTCCATCTACACTGCCTAAAATTCCACCTATCTTTGTGCCATCGACAGTTTTGGATATATGACTTTCTATGCCATCATCTAAGTCGTTAATAAATACTGTGAATAGTTGAGACCCCCAACACAGATCTCTGCGGGACTCCACTAGTCACCTCCTGCCAATTTGAGTACCTACCCGTTATACCTATTGCCTGTCTCCTGCCGCTCAGCCAATTTCCTAACCGGGTCAATAATTTACTCTCAATTCCGTGGGCTTCTACCTTAATTAACAGTCTCATATGTGGTACTTTATCAAATGCCTTCAAGAAGTCTGTATAAATAACATCCAGACATTCCCCTGTCCACTACTTTAGTCACCTCCTCAAAAAATTCAGTCAGGTTTGTCAGGCATGACCTACCTTTCACAAATCCATGCTAGCTCTCTCTGATCAACTGAAGATTTTTGAGGCGTGCAGCCACCCCATCCTTAATTATAGACTCTAGCAATTTCCCGACAACAGATATTAGGCTATCTGGTCTGGAAGTCCCTGGTTTCCCTCTCTCGCCATTCTTAAATAACAGAGTGACGTGTAATTTTCCAATCTAAAGGAACGGTTCCTGACTTGAGAGAACTTTGGACTGGTTAGGCCACTGTTGGGGGATGTAGGTGTATAGGGATTGGACGTCCATGAAAAGGAGACGGTTAGGGACTGGAAACTGTTGGTGGTGGAGGCTGTCGAAAGAGTCGCGGATATAGGTGGGAAGAGACTGGACAAAGGGAGAAAAAATTGAGTCGAGATAGAGTATTGAACCATATAGCAAAAGAAGTCATGATTAAACGACTGCTTTAGTCAGACCATACCTTGAGTACTGTGTCCAGTTCTGGATGCTGCTACTCAAAGGAGACATTCAAGCACTGGAGCAGTGTAGAGACGAGCCACAAGACAGTCCCCTAGTATCAAATGTCTGAGTAATGAGAAAACATAGAAAACATAGAAGATAGGAGCAGGAGTAGGCCATTCGGCCCCTCGAGCCTGCTCCGCCATTCAATGAGATCATGGCTGATCATCCAGACTCAGTACCCTGTCCCTACCTTCTCCCCATATCCCTTGCTCCCTTTAGCCTTAAGAAATATATCTAACTCCTTCTTGAATATATTTAATGAATTGGCCTCAACTGCCTTCTGTGGTAGAGAATTCCACAGGTTCACCACTCTCTGGGTGAAGAAATTCCTTCTCATCTCTGTCCTAAATGGCTTACCCCTTATCTTTAGACTGTGACCCCTGGTTCCGGACTCCTCCACCATCGGGAACATCCTTCCTGCATCTAGTTTGTCTAGTCCTGTTAGAATTTTACAAGTTTCAATGCGATCCCCTCTCATTCTTCTAAACTCCAGTGAGTATAAGCCCAATTGACCCAATCTCTCCTCATACGTCATTCCTGCCATCCCAGTATCAGTCTGGTGAATCTTCGCTGCACTCCCTCCATGGCAAGAACATCCTTCCTCAGATAAGGCGACCAAAACTGCATACAATACTCAAGGTGTGGTCTCACCAAGGCCCTGTACAAGTGCAGCAAGACATCTTTGTTCCTGTACTCGAATCCTCTCGCTATGAAGGCCAACATACCATTTGCCTTCTTAACCGCCTGCTGCACTTGCATGCTTACCTTCAGCGACTGGTGCACAAGGACGCCCAGGTCTCGTTGCACTTCCCCTTCTCCCAATCTATTGCCGTTCAGATAATAATGTGCCTTCCTGTTTTTGCCACCAAAGTGGATAACCTAGCATTTATCCACATTATACTGCATCGGCTATACATCTGCCCAATCACCCAACCTGTCCAAATCATACTGGAGTTTCTCGGCATCCTTCTCACAGCACACACGCCCACCCAGCTTTGTGTCGTCTGCAAACTTGGAGATATTACATCTAGTTCCCTCGTCTAGATCATTAATATATATTGTGAATAGCTGGGGTCCTAGCACTGATCCCTGCGGTACCCCACTAGTCACTGCCTGCCACTCGGAAAAAGAGACGTTTATTCCAACTCTTTGCTTCCTGTCTGCCAGCCAGTTCTCTATCCAAGTCAGTACCTTGCCCCCAATCCCATGTGCTTTAACTTTACACGCTAATCTCTTATGCGGGATCTTATCGAAAGCCTTCTGAAAGTCCAAATACACCACATCCACTGGTTCTCCCTTATCTATTCTACCAGTTACATCCTCAAAAAATTCCAGTAGATTAGTCAAGCATGATTTACCTTTTGTAAATCCATGTTGGCTTTGTCCGATCCTGTCACTGTTTTCCAAGTGCTCTGCTATTACATCCTTTATAATGGACTCTAGCATTTTCCCCACTACCGATGTCAAGCTTACCGGTCTGTAATTCCCCGTTTTCTCTCTACCACCTTTTTTGAATAGTGGGGTAACATTAGCTACCCTCCAATCCATGGGAACTGTTCCAGAATCTATAGAATTTTGGAAGATGACCAGCAATGCATCTACTATTTCTAGGGCCACTTCCTTAAGTACCCTAGGATGTAGATTATCAGGCCCTGGGGATTTATCGGCCTTCAATCCAGTCAATTTCCTTAACACCATTTCCCTACAAATACTGATTTCATTCAGTTCCTCCCTCTCATTAGACCTTATGTTCCCCGACATCTCTGGGAGGTTATTTGTGTCCTCCTTTGTGAAGACAGAACCAAAGTATGTATTTAATTGGTCTGCCATTTCTTTGTTCCCCATGATAAATTCCCCTGATTCTGACTGCAAGGGACGTACGCTTGACTTCACCAATCTTTTTCTCTTCACATATCTATAGATGCTTTTAGAGTCAGTTTTTATGTTCCCTGAAAGCTTACTCTCATACTCTATTTTCCCCCTCTTAATTAATCCCTTTGTCCTCCTTTGCTGAATCCTAAACTGCTCCCAATCCTCAGGTTTGCTGCTTTTTCTGGCCAATTTATATGTCCTCTCCTAATTTCCCTTGTTAGCCACGGTTGAGTCACCTTTTTTGTTTTATTTTTATGCCAAACAGGGATGAACAGATTCTGTAGTTTATCCATGCGATCTTTAAATGTTTGCCATTGCCTATCCACTGTCAACCCTTTAAGTAACATTCCCCAATCCATCCTACCCAACTCGTGCCTCATACCATCGTAGTTTCCTTTATTTAAATTCAGGACCCTAGTCTTTGAGTCAAGTACTTCACTCTCCATCTTAATGAAGAATTCTATCATATTATGATCGCTGCGCCCCAAGGGACCTCGCACAACAAGATTGCTAATTAACCCTTTCTCATTACATAATACCCAGTCTAAGATGGCCCGATCTCTAGTTGGTTCCTCGACATATTGGCCCAGGAAACCATCCCTTATACACTCCAGGAATAATTCCTCCACGGTATTGTTACTAATTTGGTTAGCCCAATTTACACTATATGTAGATTAAAGTCACCCATGATAACTGCTGTGCCCTTATTGTACGCATCTCTAATTTCCTGTTTAATGCCATCCCCAACCTCGGCATTACTGTTTGGGGGTCTGTATACAACTCCCACTAACATTTTCTGTCCCTTGGTATTTCTCAGCTCTACCCATACAGATTCCACATCATCAGAGCTAATATCCTTCCTTACTATTGTGTTAAACTCCTCTTTAACCAGCAACGCTACCCCACCTCCTTTTCCTTTTTGCCTGTCTTTCCTGAATATTGAATACTCCTGGATGTTGATTTCCCAGCCTTGGTCACCCTGGAGCCATGTTTCCATAATCCCAATCATATCATATCCATTTACATCTATTTGCGCAGTTAATTCATCCACCTTATTACGAATGCTCCTTGCATTAAGACAGAAAGCATTCAGGCTTGTTTTTTTAACACTCTTAGACCTTTTAGAACTATTATTTACTGTGGCCATGTTTGATTTAAACCCTTGACTTCTCTGCCTGCCACTTTTGCTTTTCTCCTTCCTGTCTTTTGCTTCTATCCTTGTTTCCCATTCCTCTGTCTCCCTGCACAGGTTCCCAACCCCCTGCCATTTTAGTTTAAACCCTCCCCAACAGCACTGGCAAACACTCCCCCTAGGACAGGGTCCCGGTCCTGCCCAGGTGCAAACCGTCCAGTTTGTACTGGTCCCACCTCCCCCAGAACTGGTTCCAATGTCCCAGGAATTTGAACCCTCCCCCTTGCACCATTCCTCTAGCCACGTATTCAGCTGAAATATCCTTCTATTTCTACTCTGACTAGCACGTGGCACTGGCAGCAATCCTGAGATTACTACCTTTGAGGTCCTATTTTTTAATTTACCTCCTAACTCCCGATATTCAGCTTTTAGGACCTCGTCCCGGTTTTACCTGTATCGTTGGTACCTATATGTACCGCGACAACTGGCTGCTCCCCCTCCCCCTCCAGAATGCTCTGCAGCCGCTCCGAGACATCCTTGACCCTCGCACCAGGGAGGTAACATACCATCCTGGAGTCTCATTTGCGGCTGCAGAAACGCCTATCTATTCCCCTTACAATAGAATCCCCTATTACTATAGCTCTCCCACTCTTTTTCCTCCTGTCCTGTGCAGCAGAACCACCCACGGTGCCAGGAAGTTGATCTTCCCCCGATAAACCATCCCCCCCAACAATATCCAAAGCGGTATATCTGTTTGAGAGGGGGCTGGCCACAGGGGACCCCTGCACTAACTGCCTGCGCCTACTACTCTGCCTGGCGGTCACCCATTCCCTTCCTGCCTGTGCAACCTTTACCTGCGGTGTGACCAACTCATTAAACGTGCTATCCATGATGTCCTCAGCATCGCGAATGCTCCAGTATGTATCCATTCGCAGCTCCTGCACCGCAATGCGGTCTGCCAGTAGCTGCAGCTGGACACATTTCCTACACACATGGTCGTCAGAGACACAGGAAGTGTCCCTGATTTCCCACATAGTGCAGGAGGAGCATACCACGGCACCGAGCTGTCCTGCCATGACTTGCCCTTCAATTAATTTAAATTAACTTAAATCAAATCAATACCACCAATTACACTACAATGAAATGATATACTCAAGGGCCCTTGGTTACTAGCACTAGAAACTATAACCACAAAAAAATTATAATCTTCTAAACTTTATAAACTATGAACCTTAACTGTCAAACTATAGAGTAGTATAAATACTCCCTGGCCGTACTCACCCAATCAGCTGCTCCCTCCTGACGCTGCCGCCGGTCTGAGATTGGTAAGCCTCTGCAAAGGAAGCCCGCGAAAGTGAGTTTAAATACTCACTGGGTCTCCGGTCTCACTGCTCCCGACACCAGCCTCTGCAAAGAAAGCCCGCGAAAGTGAGTTTAAATAATCACTGGGTCTCCGGTCTCACTGCTCCCGACACCAGCCTCTGCTCTAATGGAAATGCGGCATCTGAGAGGTGATTTTACAGTGTTATACAGGATAGTTAAGGGAATATTACTTTAAATTGCAAGAGTAGGACACAGGTTAATTTCAGGAAGTTTCTTTCACACAAAGTGATCAATGCATGTAGTGGAGGCAAGAACTCTTAATCACTGAAGCAACAATTAGATGCTGACTGTAAGATTTTTCTAGATGGTTAAATTAAGATGGGTTGATTGGCCTTCGTGGTGTAATTATCTTTGCATCTTGTGAAATATAGATGTAAACTTTGTAAGGATTCCTATAAAGGCAAAGAACAATGTTCACTATCATTTCCTGTCAGATGAAGAATCAAATGTGATCCTTTAAAAAGTTTGCACCAATTAAATTGCCATGCCTCCTCTCTATCAGATTCCAATTACTAACATCAACTGTTAACAGTTTATATTTGATGTATATACATCGTTTATAATACACTATCTAGTGCAGAAGTCTTTGTTGAAGGTCTGTGTATGTTACTCAGTGTGCATGGTAGTCGTCCTATTAAATGCATTATGCTAACTGATATTTTCAGCTGCTATCTCATCATGAACAGTGCCATCATTAAGTATAAATAGATAATTGCTGCTTTCTGACAAAGAAACAGTATCATGCAACACAGATAATACATTATTCCAGCATTCAAATGAACAAAGATGGTGACAATCCTTTGAAAATAAGCAGTACTAGAAAACTTCTATTTATGTTCAAAGAACTTAATGAGAAAATGGAGGAAGTTTGAAAAAAATCAAGATTGACTGTATGTTTCAAATTTCTGGATTTTAACAAACTCTGAAAGGTGAGGTTTATTAAAGGATACAGCCTCTAATCTAAAACAAGGTTAATGGCTTATTTCATTAAATAAGGTATGAAATTGTTTTATTTGTTAAAGTAAGCACTCAGTTCCCTGGATCAGAACAAGACCTGTTTAAACAGACACATCCTAACACACAAGCACTTACATGCAGATGCACATATACAAATAACATTTGCAATTTCTTTTATCCAAATTAAGAATTATCAGACATTTGTTTTCGGTGCATTATAAGAGAAACTCAAACATAAGAAATAGGAGTAGGCCATTCGGCTCCTCGAGCCTGCTCCATCATTCAGTAAGATCATGGCTGATCTGATCTGGGCCTCAACTCCACTTTTCTGCCTGTTCCCCATAACCCTTGACTCCCCTGTAGTTCAAAAATCTACTTCAACCTTGAATATATTCAATGAGTCAGCCTCCACAGCTCTCTGGGCTGGAGAATTCCAAAGATTCACAACCCTCTGAGAGAAGAAATTCCTCCTCATCTCCGTCTTAAATGGGCGACCCCTTATTCTGGAACTATGACCCCTAATTCTAGATTCCCCCATGTGGGGAAACATCCTCTCAGCAAATAACCCTGTCATGCCTCCTCAGAATCTTATATGTTTCAATAAGATCACCTTTCATTCTTCTAAACTCCAATGAGTATCGGCCCAACCTGCTCAACCTTTCCCCGTAAGACAACCAATCCCTTAATCCCAGGAATCAACCTAGTGAACCTTCTCTGAACTGCCTCTAATGCAAGTATATCCCTCCTTAAATAAGGAGACCAAAACTGTGTACGCAGTACTCCAGGTGTGGTCTCACCAACGCCCTGTACAGTTGTAGCAAGACTTCCCTACTTTTATACTCTATTCCCCCTTGCAATAAAGGCCAACATTCCATTTGCCTTCCTAATTACTTGCTGTACCTGCATGCTAACTTTTTGTGTTTCATGTACAAGGACACCCAGATCCCTCTGTACCACAACATCCTGTAGTCTCTCTCCATTTAAATAATATTTAGCTTTTCTATTCTTCCTACCAAAGTGGATAACCTCACATTTTCCCACATTATACGCCATCTGCCAAATTTTTGCCCACTCACTTAACCTATCTATATCCCTTGGCAGACTCTTTGGGCTCGATTTTGTTACTGGGGCGGGCTGGGGTCGTGTAATCTGCTTTTCGTGTTAGCCACCCAATTCTAAATCGATGTGGGAGAATGATGCGATTTTAACTTAAGTGGGCAATTGAGTTCCAGCATGTGGGAACCCATGGCCCAATTAGTTTTTTCAGTCTGAAACTCGCCTCCGATGACGTCATCATTGTTGCTGCATTTAAGGTCTGCAACAAGCCTTGCTTCTTCTGCAGACTGCCAACCTTTTGGCCTTTGATGTTAGAGGGACCCGGAGGCAGAATGACCAGCGAGAGACCTAGGTCTGCTCCCAGGTTTGATGATGTTGCCCTGCAAGCTCTAGTGGAGGGAGCAAGAGCCAATAAAGAGGTGTTCTACCCTTCTTCAGGGAGGAAGAAGTCTCCCCAGCAGACCAAGGCTGTGTGGATCCAGGTGGCCCAGGAGGTCAACTCTTTGTCGATAACCCGCAGAACCTGGCTTCAGTGCAGGGAGAGGTTTCATGACCTTCTGCGCACTGAAAAGTGAGTATGACATTCCCATCACTCTCAATCTGATCCCCATTGCCTCTCCTCACCAGCACTCAGCTTTAGCAATCTCTTCCTTCACATCCCACTTGACACTGACATCCATGAACCCTTACCCATTCCCTCTCTCTCTCTATGGTCACATTCACCTAACTATTCGACTATGAAGCCCTCACACTCCCTATAACTGTGATGCTATAAAAACAACTTACAACAGACAGGGAGGGCCCTTGGTCTTGCCACCTCACTCCATCTTTGTCTCCTTCTAAGCATCTATGCTATGGATTCTCTACATTCACTCCTTCATTCTCACTCAAACTCCACTTGTCTCCCTCATTGCAGGAAAAGAGAGCTCACAATAAGAGGGAAAGAGCGAGGACAGGAGAAGGGCCACCCTCAGTAGCCCAGTCACCCCCTGGGAGGAGATGGCCCTGGAGATCGTGGGAGTTGAGGACAATGCGCAAGTGGGGGACGGACAGACGGGTGTATCACAG
Source organism: Somniosus microcephalus (assembly GCF_052327205.1). NCBI lineage: Eukaryota > Metazoa > Chordata > Chondrichthyes > Squaliformes > Somniosidae > Somniosus > Somniosus microcephalus. Next base: position 205,791,838 of record NC_140992.1, on the reverse strand, counting down.
CAAGCTGGTGACAGAATAGTTTTCCATCTCTCTCATTGACAATGCATGAGTCGCTGATAATGATTCTGAAGCTCTAACAAATGGACTTATGATCATATGCAATGTGCATGTAACCTTGGCATCACATCTCTGACTCTTTCCTTTACGACCCCACAGGACCATCGCAAGCACCCGTCCCCACTAGCCAGGAGGAAGAACCTGAGCATCCAGACTCTTCAGAGGAAGCTGCAACCTCTGAGGGCGCAGCGCCAGCAGAATTCAGCGCACCCAGCACCAGCGCAGACACTCACACCTCGGTGGGACCTTCGCGAGATAGAGTAGTGTTGTCACCTGGTGTATCACAGCTTACAAGTGAGCATCAGCAGATGGTGGAGACAGGGACAGCAGTGGAGAGTCCTCGTCAGAGGGCGCAGGACTCTGCCAGCTTGGCTCAGCTGCATGTCGACCCTCTGCCTCTGGGTCCATCCACAAGATCAGCGGTGCTGGAACTCCAGGAACAGATGCAGGAGTCTCTGGCAGGTTTTGTCTCCAGGGTCGCTGCGAGTGTGGAGCGAATGGAGGAGTCCATTGCGAACATGAGCAGAGCCTTTGTGGAGTCATTGGCGCATGAACACATCACCATGGAAAGGATGGCAACCACCATGGAGGTGATAAGTCGCCAGAGTGCAGAAAACATGGTGAGTGTTCTGAATAGAATGACATCTCTGGAGGAGCGATGGTCATCTATTGAACAGAGAAACCAGACCTTCATGGAAGTCCTTCTAAGTAGGACTGCCAGTGCAGATACGGGTCCCCATGGCCCCCCTGATGTGCAGCAAGGTGCTCTCAAGCCATTTGCAAGCACTGAGGGGGACCTGACCCATGAGAGGGAAGTTGGTGGCAGACATCAAGGAAGTGGGGGCTCCTCTCCAAGCGCTCACACTTCCATGCCACTGCAGAGCCCTCGGTCAGAGTTCACACCCAACTGAGATTGGCGTCTCAACCCCTGCACAGCCGCAGGAGCAGCAGACTGTTGGCGAGCCCTCACAGGTTCGCAACCCCAGAGGACACTCACCAAAGGTGTCGAGACAGGAGCAGCAAGAAAGTGAGCAAGGGGCCTCCACATCTGCTGAAGCCACAGGGGAAGCACCACGTAGGAGCACGCGTAAGAGAAAGATACTGCACAAATAGTCACAAGAGTAGTCACTTGGGTGAAATTTGATGTTTAATGTTAAGAAGCCATCAGATAAATAAAAAATCTGATAGCTACTGCTGTAGTTGTGGCGTGTGTCATTTCGCTAATGGGACTTCCACATTGAGGGCTTAGGATTACTTGGTATATGCCTCAGTTGAGGAAGCGCTCAGTCAAGGTGGCGCGAGGGGTTTCCCAGGAGGTCACACTGGAGATGGGTGTCATAGAAACATAGAAGATAGGAGCAGGAGTAGGCCATTCGGCCCCTCGAGCCTGCTCCGCCATTTAATGAGATCGTGGCTGATCAGTACCCAGTCCCTGCTTTCTCCCCATACCCCTTGATCCCTTTAGCCTTAAGAAATATATCCAACTCCTTCTTGAATACATTTAATGTATTGGCCTCTACTGCCTTCTGTGGTAGAGAATTCCACAGGTTCACCACTCTCTGGGTGAAGAAATTCCTCCTCATTTCTGTCCTAAATGGCTTACCCCTTATCCTTAGACTGTGACCCCTGGTTCTGGACTCCATGAGCATCGGGAACATCCTTCCTGCATCTAGTCTGTCCAGTCCAGTCAGAATTTTATAAGTTTCAATGAGTTCCCCTCTCATTTTTCTAAGCTCCAGCGAGTACAAGCCCAATCGACCTAGTCTCTCCTCATACGTCATTCCTGCCATCCCAGTTATCAGCCTGGTGAATCTTCGCTGAACTCCTTCCATGGCAAGAACATCCTTCCTCAGATAAGGCAACCAAAACTGCACACAATACTCAAGATGTGGTCTCACCAAGGCGCTGTATAACTGCAGCAAGACATCCTTGTTCCTGTACTCAAACCCTCTCGCTACGAAGGCCAACATACCATTTGCCTTCTTAACCGCCTACTGCACCTGCATGCTTACCTTCAGCGACTGGTGCACAAGGACACCCAGGTCTCGGTGCACTTCCCCTTCTCCCAATCTATTGCCATTCAGATAATAATCTGCCTTCCTGTTTTTGCCACCAAAGTGGATAACCTCACATTTATCCACATTATATTGCATCTGCCATGCTTTTGCCCAATCACCCAACCTGTCCAAATCATCCAGGAGTTTCTCGGCATCCTCCTCACAGCATACATGCCCACCCAGCTTTGTGTTGTCTGCAAATTTGGAGATATTACATCTAGTTCCCTTGTCTAGATCATTAATATATATTGTGAATAGCCGGGGTCCAAGGACCGATCCCTGCGGTACCCCACTAGTCACTGCCTGCCACTCGGAAAAAGACCCGTTTATTCCAACTCTTTGCTTTTTGTCTGCCAACCAGTTCTCTATCCAAGTCAATACCTTGCCCCCAATCCCATGTGCCTTAACTTTACACGCTAATCTCTTATGCGGGACCTTATCGAAAGCCTTCTGAAAGTCCAAATACACCACATCCACTGGTTCTCCCTTATCTATTCTACCAGTTACATCCTCAAAAAATTCCAGTAGTCAAGCACGATTTACCTTTTGTAAATCCATGTTGACTTTGTCCGATTCTGTCACTGTTTTCCAAGTACTCTGCTATTACATCTTTTATAATGGACTCTAGCATTTTCCCCACTACCGATGTCAGGCTTACCGGTCTGTAATTCCCCATTTTCTCTCTACCACCTTTTTTGAATAGTGGGGTAACATTAGCTACCCTCCAATCCATGGGTACTGTTCCAGATTCCATCGAATGTTGGAAGATGATCAGCAATGCATCTACCACTTCCTTAAGTACCCTAGGATGTAGATTATCAGGCTCCAAGCTTCCACAGATGTGGAAACTTCTAAAAGTTCCCCCAGACCTGAGACAACAAAGTCCTGCCACCTGCAAATGATGGCTGATCAAATATTCTATTTAATGGTGGAGCTGCAGCTAATAGTGAGCAATCCAATTGTGCTTCCACCAGGTTTCACCGTCGTGTTTCAGAGCAGGCGTGCTTCACATCGGAAAAGGGTTAAAATCACTTGGCCTTTCAAAATGGGATAATAGAGGCAATTTAGTGCTTCTTAAGGGCCTATCCCGCCTCTTGGAGGCGGGACGGAGACGGGAGCAGTAAACACGATTTATTGAAAATTGCTTGGAGGCGGGATGGAGGTGGGGTTGGGACTGCCCGCATCGTTTTGCAATTTCAACACTCCGCACGCCTCCACGGCCCTGTGAAATTCGAGCCCTTTGTGTCCTCCTCACAACTTGCTTTCCCACCTATCTTTGTATCGTCAGCAAATTTGGCTACAGTACACTCGGTCCCTTCGTCCAAGTCATTAATACAGATTGTAAATAGTTGAGGCCCCAGCACTGATCCCTGTGGCACCCCACTAGTTAGTTTGGCAACCTGAAAATGACCGATTTATCCCGACTCTCATTTCTGTTTGTTAGCTAATCCTCTATCCATGCTAATATATTATCCCCAACACCATGAACTCTTACCTTGTGCAGTAACCTTTTATATGGCACCTTATCAGATGCCTTTTGGAAATCCAAATACACTACATCTTCTGGTTCCCCTTTATCCACCCTGCTCATTACATCCTCAAACATGATTTCCCTTTCATAAAACCATGTTGACTTTGCTTGATTGTATTATGATTTTCTAAATGTCTTGCTAGTACTTCCTTAATAATGGATTCTAGCATTTTCCCAATGACAGATGATAGGCTAACTGGCCTGTAGTTTCCTGCTTTCTGTCTCCCTCCTTTATTGAATATGGACATTACATTTGCAGTTTTCCAATCCGCTGGAACCTTTCCAGAGTCTAGGGAATTTTGGAAGATTACAACCAATGTATTCACTATCTCTGCAGCCACTTCTTTTAAGACCTGAGGCTGCAGGACATCAGGTCAAGGGGACTTGTCAGCCTTTAGTCCCATTAGTTTGCCTAGTACTTTTTCTCCAGTGAGAGTGATTGTTTTAAGTTCCTTCCTCCCTTTTGCCTCTTGATTTTCCACTATTATTGGGATGCTTTTAGTGTCTTCTACTGTGAAGACAGATACAAAATATTTGTTCAAAGTCTCTGCCATTTCCTTGTTTCCCGATTATTAATTCCCCAGTTTCATCCTCTAAAGGACCAATGTTTACTTTAGCTACTCTCTTCCTTTTTATATACTTGTAGAAGCTCTTACTATCTTTTTTTATTTCTTGCTAGTTTACTCTCATAATCTATTTTCTCCTTTTTTTTAGTCATCCTTTGCAAGTTTCTAAGAGGGGGAAATTGAGTCGCGCCCCCCTTGGCGCGCTAACTTCGCCAGGGTGTTACTTTTAGCGCTCTGGTAAAATTAGCGGTCCCGCAGCCAAAATTGATTGGTAGCGCCCCAAGAGGGAAGTGGGGCACTACTGGAAGCGCCCCGCTTCCCTCTTGGGGTGCTGAGAGGGAATATCATGGCGCTGCGGTATTGCAGGCCTTCCTCCCCAGTTGGGCCACCGGGGATCGGAGTGCTGGCAAAAGAGCCCGGCACTCATGAGAATTGCCAGGCTCATGGAGCACAGCTGGCACTCCGCGGCAAGGTGGGGGGGGTGGCGGGTCAGGAGGACGGGAGCGGAGGCAGGTGCTGGCAGGTGGCCAGCAACAAAAATGGCCGCCCGGCACCTCGCCTTTAAATAGCACCGCCCCGGCCGCAGGTAGGCCCCCCTGACCCCGTTGGACATAGCGGCCGGCGGTAAGTCAGGGGGCGCTACTGAAGATCGCGGACAAGGCACTGTGCACACCAAAGATGTCATTGCCAGCGGCGCAGCGCCACAGGGCGCTAACGGTTAGCACCGCCGCTAACCTCCCGCTGAATTTTGTGGAAGGCAGTGGCAGTGCTGCGCCCGGGCACTAGTTGCTTTGCAACCGATTTTTTCCCCCTAAAAGTTTCCCAATCTTCTGGCCTACCACTGATCTTCGCAACATTGTATGCCTCTTCTTTCAATTTGATACCCTCGTTAACTTCCTTAGTAAACCACGGATGGTTCATCCTTCTCGTCGAGTATTTCTCTCTCACTGGAATATAGCTTTGTTGAGAGTTATGAAATATCTCCTTAAAAGTCTGCCACTGCTTATCTACCATCTTACCTTTTAATCTATTTTCCCAGTCCACGTTAGCCAACTCTACATCATACCCTTGTAATTGCCTTTATTTAAGTTTAAGACACTAGTTTCACACCCAAATTTCTCACCCTCAAACTGAATGTGAAATTCTATCATGTTATGATGACTCTTCCCTAGAGGATCCTTTATTATGAGATCATTAATTAACCCTGTCTCATTACACATTACCAGATCTAAAATAGCCTGTTCTCTGGTTGGTTCCACAATGTATTGTTCTAAAAAAACTGTCCTGAATACACTCTCTGAACTCGTCCTCAAGGCTACCTTTGCCAATTTGATTTGTCCAATCTATATGAAGATTAAAATCACCCACGATTATTGCAGTACCTTTCTTACAAGCCCCCATTATTTCTTGATTTATACTCTGTCCCACAGTGTAGCTACTGTTAGGGGGCCTATAGACTACTTCCACCAGTGACTTCTTTCCCTTATTATTTATCTCCACCCAAACTGATTCTACATTTTGATCTTGCGAGCCAAGATCATTTCTCACTACTGTATTGATCTCATCCTTTATTAACAGAGCTATCCCACCAACTTTTTCTATTTGCCTATCCTTCCAAAATGTCAAATACCCCATAATATTCAGTTCCCAACCTTGGTCACCTTGCAACCACGTCTCTGTAATGGCTATCAGATCATACTCAAAGTGACCTTGCCCCTCCTTATCTCTGTAACCTTCTCAAGCCCTACAACCCTCCAAGGCCTCTGCGTTGATCCAATTCTTGCCTCTTGTGCATCCCCATTTTCCTTCGCCCCACCATTGGCAGCCGTGCCTTCAGCTGTCAGATTCATAACAGCACAGAAGGAGGCCATTTGGCCCATCAAGTCTGTGCTGGCTCTCTGTAGAGCAATCCAGTCAGTGCCATTCCCCCGCTCTATCCCCGTAGTCCTGCAAGTTTATTTCGCTCAAGTGCCTAGCCAGTCTCCCCTTGAAAATATTGAGTGTCTCCACTTCCACCACTTCCGTCGACAGTGAGTTCCAGGTCCTCACCACTCACTGCATAAAAAAGTTTTTCCTCACATTCCCCCCTGTATCTCTTGCCCAAAACCTTAAATCTGTGTCCCCTAGTCCTTGTACTATCAACTAGTGGGAACAGCCTTTCACCGTTTAGCCGATCCAAATCCGTCATAATCTTGTACACCTCTATCAAATCACCCCTCAACCTCCTTTGCTATATTGAAAAAAAATCCACCATCTCCAACCTGTCCTTGTAGCTAAGATCCCACATCCCCGGAACCATTCTGGTAAATCTCCTCTGCACCCTCTCAAGGGCCTTCACATCCTTCCTAAAGTGTGGTGACCAGAACAGGATGCAATTTTCCAGCTGTGGCCTAACCAGCACTTTTTAAAGGTTCAGCATAACTTCTCTACTTTTGTACTCAATACCTCTATTTATGAAGCCCAAGATCCCATATGCTTTGCTAACCACTCTCTCAATATGTCCTGCCACCTTCAGGGACCTATGCACATTAACTCCCAGGTCCCTCTGTCCCTGCACACTCTTTAAAACTGTGCCATTAAGTGTATATTGCCTCTCCCTGTTTATTCTGACAAAATGCATCACCTCACACTTCTCTGTATTAAATTCCATCTGCCACTTGTCTGCCCATTCTGCTAGCCATAGAAACATAGAAGATAGGAGCAGGAGTAGGCCATTCGGCCCCTCGAGCCTGCTCCGCCATTCAATGAGATCGTGGCTGACCATCCAAACTCAGTACCCTGTTCCTGCCTTCTCCCTATATCCCTTGATCCCTTTAGCCTTAAGAAATATATCTAACTCCTTCTTGAATATATTTAATGAATTGGCCTCAACTGCCCTGTGTGGCAGAGAATTCCACAGGTTCACCACTCTCTGGGTGAAGAAATTCCTCCTCATTCCTGTCCTAAATGGCTTACCCCTTATCCTTAGACTGTGACCCCTGGTCTGGACTCCCCCGCCATTGGGAACATCCTTCCTGCATCTAGTCTGTCTAGTTCTGTTAGAATTTTATAAGTTTCAATGAGATCCCCTCTCATTCTTCTAAACTCTAGCGAATATAAGCCTAATCGACCCAATCTCTCCTCATACATCATACCTGCCATCCCAGGCATCAGTCTGGTGAATCTTCGCTGCACTCCCTCCATGGCAAGAACATCCTTCCTCAGATAAGGTGACCAAAACTGCACACAATACTCAAGATGTGGTCTCACCAAGGCCCTATACAACTGCAGCAAGACATCCTTGTTCCTGTACTCAAACCCTCTCGCTACGAAGGTCAACATACCATTTGCCTTCTTAACCGCCTGCTGCACCTGCATGCTTACCTTCAGCGACTGGTGCACAAGGACACCCAGGTCTCGTTGCACTTCCCCCTTCTCCCAATCTGTTGCCATTCAGATAATAATCTGCCTTCCTGTTTTTGCCGCCAAAGTGGATAACCTCGCATTTATCCACATTATACTGCATCTGCCATGCATCTGCCCAATCACCCAACCTGTCCAAATCATACTGGAGTTTCTCGGCATCCTCCTCACAGCACACACGCCCAACCAGCTTTGTGTCGTCTGCAAACTTGGAGATATTACACCTAGTTCCCTTGTCTAGATCATTTATATATGCAGGAAACTTTGTGATATCCAGCACCGACGGGACCGAGCTGTTGCCGTCCCATCAAAACTGCCGGACAAACCAGCGCTAATGTTAAAACTTACGGAAGCTTTTGAGCTCCGTATCTAGCAACAAACCCTGCTTCTAAACAGTCGGCCATAGCTTGCAAGCATCTCTGTAGCTAAGCAACAGCTTTAGCTAGAGCTTGCAGAGCCTGACTGGTGAAAAAAAAGCAATGAAAAGAAAAAAAACTTACTGAACCGACTCCTGAATTTTGCCAGTGGCTCGAGCATTCCGGACAGTTAACCTCCAGATAAACCAAAGTTTCCTGTATTGTGAATTATGGGGTCCTAGGACCAATCCCTGCGGTACTCCACTAGTCACTGCCTGCCACTCAGAAAAAGACCCGTTTATTCCAACTCTTTGCTTCCTGTCTGCCAACCAGTTCTCTATCCAAGTCAGTACCTTGCCCCCAATCCCACGTGCCTTAACTTTACACGCTAATCTCTTATGTGGGTGTAATGTTATCTTATATCGTAGTATTAAGAGGCTTATGCGTAGATATCGTTGAGTACTCTTTATTAGGTCGAGTCAGTGCCTGCTCGTGTAGTACTGCCGCATGGCCAAGATGGCTTCCTATTTATCTGACTGCCGTCAAGCAGCTGTCTTTACTACAGCTACCGTCAAGCAGCTGTCTTTACTACAGCTAGTTATCTGTACATCTTTCCCCCTCAACGATGACATAAACAGTAAACACCATAACATAACACATAGAACACATATTAACATCATATAAAAACAGTCAGTGTAACTCTACCTTGCAATAACTGCCGATACATATAAACACTACCCACACCCAGAAGTCCATTAGCTGTTTACAGTCTTTCCCTTGTCTACAGGTCGAGTCTGACGACAGGCTTTCTGGTGCGCTGTGACCTGCGTAGCTGAGCGGGTATTTGCTGGGCCAACCCAGTTGTGTCCATTAAGTTCATGTCTGTACCACACGGATCCCTTGTCTCATTGTCACCCCTGTGTACTTCATCACTTTGTGGCATTGCCCTCGTCTCCTCGTCACTGTCGGATTTCCATCATCAGCTCATCCTCTCTGTCCTCCTGCGGCTGATAGGTCTCGGTGGTTTTCAGTAGGTGCCTCCTGTTTCTGCGATACACATTGCCATTTTCTGTCATGACACTGTATGACCTGGGGGCAACCTGTTGTAGAACGGTGGCTCTTTGATTCCATGACCCAGGCCCTTCAATGCGAACTACATCCTTCTCCTGTAGAGGCACTAGTGCAGTGGCAGTGCGGTCATGGAGCGTTTTTTGTTTCCACTGAAGTTTCCGGGCCTTGTCTGCCCATACCTCATCTCTGTGATGAGGTGTGACATGCCTGGGAAGTCGAGTACGGATTTTGCGACACAGTAAGAGCTCAGCTGGAGACTTGCCACTTTCCAGCGGGGCCGCCCTGTACGACATCATGGCCAGATATGGGTCAGTGTTGCTGTGTGCTGCTTTCTTTAATAGTCTTTTCACAATCTGTACCCCCTTCTCCGCTTTTCCATTGGCTTGAGGGTAGAGCGGGCTGGAGGTTACATGCTTAAACTCATACTCTGTAGCAAATGACTGAAACTCATGACTGGCATAGGGAGAGCCATTATCAGAGACCAGAGTTAGAGGGATGCCCTGCCTGGAAAAGATTGACTTCAGGTGAGTTATCACAGCTCTTGACGTGGTGCTGGGTAGGAGAGCAATCTCAGGATAATTAGAGTAATAATCAATAACTAACAAGTAGTCTTTTCCTTCATAGTGAAAAATATCAGTTCCTACCTTTTCCCAAGGTTGTGATGGGAGCTCTGTGGTAATGAGGGGCTCTTTTGTTTGCTTGTAGTGATACTCCTGACATGTAGCACACTCACTGATCATCTGGTCAATATCAGAGTTCATGTTTGGCCAGTAGAGTGCCTCACGTGCTCTCCTTTTTTACTTTTCCACACCCAGGTGCCCTTCATGACCCTTTCTTCCAACCCTCTTGAAGATTTCTCATCACTTTCCTCAGAACAGGGTCCTTTGATGTCTCTGTGGCTATCTTTGATAGTTGTTCCTGTGAGGCGGGCAATGCTGCATAGACCATATCCACATGAAGGTCCACATCCTTTTCTGTTTCACTGTTTTGTGTGGCACGAGGCGCAGCCCTGGATAGTGTATCTGCAATGAACATTTGTGTCCCTGGCACATATGTGAGCTCAAAATCATAACATTGTAATCTCATCATTAGGCGCTGTATCCGTGATGACATGTCACACAGATTCTTTTTTGCGATCCCTAGCAGTGGCTTACGGTCAGTTTCTAGGATAACCTTGGGAAGTCCATAGATGTAGGTATGAAATTTTTCACACCCAAATGCCAAGTCCAGGCACTCCTCTATTTGCGCATACCGGCACTCTGTAGCCGTCATGGAGCGTGATGCATATGCCACTGGTCGCCATTCTCCTTCATCTTCCTGTATAAGGACAGCCCCTAATCCATCCTTAGAGGCATCTGTGGACACTTTTGTCCTCTTTTCAGGGCAGAAGAACTTCAGTAGGGGTTCACTTGCTAGAATGTGTAGCAGCCCCTTCCATTCATTCTCATGTTCATGTCCCCATTGGAACTCTGTCTCCTAGTGCAGCAGTTTTCTCAAGTGAGCGGTTTTCACTGCTAGATTTGGAATGAATTTCCCTAGGTAATTAACCATGCCAAGGGCCCGCTGAACCCCTTCCTTGTCCTTCGGTTTTTCCATGTCATGTATGGCCTTTACCTTTGACTTGTCTGGCTGAATCCCTTCTGCAGAAATCTTGTCCCCGAGGAATGTGATTTCATTGACGCTGAACTGACATTTGTCTTTATTTAGTTTGAGTCCATACTGCCATATCCTCTGAAGTGTTTTTTCCAGTCTGGTGTCATGCTCTCCATGAGTGGAGCCCCATACTACCAGATCATCCACGTACACCCGCACATCATCCAGGCCCTCGATGATTTGCTCCATTGCTCTGTGGAAGATTTCTGGGGCGGAGCTAATGCCGAAGGGCAGGCGCTGGTAAGAGTATCGACCAAACGGGGTGTTAAAGGTGCACAGCTTAGTACTCTCTTCATCAAGTTTCAGCTGCCAGAATCCATGCGAGGCGTCCATCTTGGAGAAGAATTTTGCTCCTGTCATTTCACTGACTATTTCCTCTCTCTTTGGGATTTGATAGTGCTCTCTTTTTATATTAGCGTTAAGGTCCTTGGGATCCATGCAGACACGCAATTTATCAGTCTTTTTTGAATTGATGCAAACCATGGAATTTACCCAGTCAGTCGGTTCCTCAGTCTTCTTTATGACACCTAGTCCCTCCATGCGGTCTAGCTCTTTCCGCAGTTTCTCACGGAGGGCCACCGGAACTCTCCTGGGTGCGTGAATCACAGGTTGTGCATCATCTCAGTTTGATGGAGTATGTAAAGGGCAGTGCTCTGAAACCCTGAAATACATCCGCATACTTGTGTGTTATAGCATCATGCTTTATATTTGTACTGTCTTGGGGGGCACTCTGCACACAGTTCAGTTCATTAATAGTATAGACTCGTTTTACCAAGCCCAAATCCACACATGCCTTATCCCCCAACAGTGACTCATGTCCTTCAGGCACTATAACAAACGTCAATGGGTGAATGCGATTTTTTACCTTAACATTCAGCCTACACGTTCCTTTTGTTTCAATACTTTGTCCATTGTACGCCTTCAAAGCCACTGTCTTGTTCAGTATTTTTGGTTTCACTTTGAGATTCCGTGCATCACTCCAGCTTATGAGGTTTGCCTTAGCACTGGTATCTAGCTTGAAGGGAACAATGGTGCCATTTACCAGCAAGGGGGCTATCCAAACTTCAGTCTTTAGTCCTACGGAATGTACTTCCTTTTCCATATCTTTACCCTGTTTTAAGTCATTTTGCACCATTCCAACATACAAAGTCTCTGATTCCGTGTCTTCAGTCTCAATAGCATGCACTGTCTTTTTACCTCCGGTTTTCTCTTCCCAAAAGCACATTTTAGCAAAGTGATTCCTGCCTTTACATTTTGCGCAGTTCTTCCCATAAGCCGGACACTGTCTTGCCACGTGTCTATTGCCGCACCGTCTGCAATCATATGGCGTCATAGTCCTGAACTCTGTGCGCCCTCTTGTGTCCCTTCTGTGTACTACATCCACTGGTAGGTTGTCCAGTCCCAGCGCTCTCATGCCTGTTGCTGTAGTTCTCCCATCAAATTTTTGCGTGTGCATGGCTGAGAGTTCACTAGCATGACATATTTTTACTGCAGCATCTAAAGTTAAGTCATTGTCCCTAAGCATTCTCCCCCTCACCTTCTTGTCAAGTATTCCGACAACGACCTGATCGCGTATTGTGCTTTTGTTTTTAAGTCCATCAGAAAAACATCAAAGGATTCTCCTTGCTTTTGCCCGCGGGAGCGAAAAACAAATCTCTCGAACGTTTCATTCTTTTTAGGTGTGCAGTATTTATCGAACAAATCTATCACCTTGTCCAGATCATTTTTGTCACCTTCAGCTGTGAATGTAAATGTATTATACAGCTCGATTGCCTGCGAGCCAGCCACTGTTAGCAACAAAGCTACCTTACGTGTTCCAGAGCTAGTCGTGGCGTCGATCGCTGTGAGGTAGAGAAGAAAGCGCTGTTTGAATTTGCGCCAATTTTCATCCAGATTTCCTTCAAATTGCAGGCTAGTCGGTGGTTTTTATCCCTTCTATTGTTGTGGTATGCCCGTATCATGCATTCTATAAATCCTGGTACCATGTAATGTTATCTTATATCGTAGTATTAAGAGGCTTACGCGTAGATATCGTTGAGTACTCTTTATTAGGTCTTGAGTCAGTGCCAGCTCGTGTAGTACTGCAGCATGGCCAAGATGTCTTCCTATTTATCCGACTGCCGTCAAGCAGCTGTCTTTACTACAGCTACCGTCAAGCAGCTGTCTTTACCACAGCTACAGTTATCTGTACAGCGGGACCTTATCGAAAGCCTTCTGAAAGTCCAAATACACCACATCCACTGGTTCTCCCTTATCTATTCTACCAATTACATCCTCAAAAAATTCCAGTAGATAATTTCAGTAGCCATTCTATGTCCTGTTGCAATCGATTGGTATCATCCTCACTGTTTGCCACCCCCCCAAGTTTGGTGTAATTGGCAAATTTAGTATTTCTACTCTGTATTGCAATATGCAGGTCATTTATATATATCAAAAAAAGCAGTGGCCTCAACACTGACCCTTGGGGAACACCACTGTCTACCATCCTCCAGTCTGAAAAACAGCTATTTACTACAACTCGCTGTTTTCTGTCCTTAAGCCAATTCCTTATCCAAGCTGCTAGTGACCCACCTATTCCATGAGCCTCAATTTTGTTAACCAGCCTTCTATGTGATACTTTGTCAAACGCCTTCCTAAAATTCATGTAGACAACATCCATTGCATTCCCTTCATCAATCCTCCCTGTTACTTCATCAAAAGATTCAATTAGATTAGCCAAACATGATCTGCCTTTTACAAATCCATGTTGGCTCTCCTTAATTAGCTTAAACCTCTCCAAGTGCCTGTTAATTTTTTCCTTGATTATTGTTTCTAAAACTTTACCCACTGCTGATGTTAAACTGACCGACCTGTAGTTACTAGGATTGTCCTTACACCCTTCCTTGAACAATGGTGTCACATTTGCCACTTTCCAATCTTCAGGCACCTCTCCCACACCTACGGAAGATTGGAAAATTATGGCAAGCCCTTCTGCTATCGCCTGTCTATCAGTTTTCACCCCTTCCATTGCACCCCTTCCATTGCTTCTACCTTTTCCACTTCTACCGATATTTTGTCAGCATCCACCTCCTTAGTATACACCGATACAAAGTACTCATTGAGTATTCTAGCCTTGCCCTGCACCTCTAAGCATATAACACCACCTCTATGGCTAATAGGCCCCACCCCGCCTCTTACTACCCGCTTACTATTTACATGCTGGTAGAAGATTTTTGGGTTCCCTTTTATGTTAACCGCCATTTTACTCTCATATTCTCTCTTTGCCAATCTTATTTTCATCTTCACTTCCCCTCTCAACTTACTGTATTTGGTCTAGTTCTCCCTTGAAGAATTCACCTGACATGCATCATACACACACTATTTTTGTTTCATCATCTTCTCTATCTCCTTCATCATCCAAGGAGCCCTTGCTTTGGTTCCCTTACCCTTCCCACTTGTTGTACCTAGTTGTACTTGGAAAATCTCCTCCTTAAAGATCACCCATTGTTCTGTTTTCCTGTCAGTCTTTGGTTCCATTTTATCCCGGCTAGATCCTTTCGCATCCCATTGAAGTTAGCCCTATTCCAGTTTAGAAGTTCCACTCTAGACTGTTCCTTGCTCCTCTCCATTGCTAATCTAAATCTTATGATACGATGATCACTTGTACCCAAGTGTTCTCCCACAGACACTTGGTCAACCTTGCTCACCTCATTCCCCAGCACCAGATCCAGCAATGCCTCCTTCCTAGTTGGGCCATGAACATATTGGTCAAGGAAATTCTCCTGAACACATTTCAGAAATTCCTCCCCCTCCTTTCCCTTTATTCTAGCGTTATCCCAATTTATATTTGGGTAATTAAAGTCCGCCAATATCACCACTCTATAGCTCTTGCATATCTCTGCGATTTCCCTGCAGATTTGCTGCTCTACCTCCTTCTCATTATTTGGAGGCCTATAGAATACCCCCAATAGCGTGATCATACCCTTTTTTCCTCCTCAACTCTAACCAAATGGATTCTGTCCTTGTCCCCTCAAGAACATCCTCCCTTTCCAACACTACAATGGCTTCCTTAATCAGCACCTACACCCCACCTCCATTTTTTCCTTCCCTACCTTTTCTGAACACCTTGTACCCTTGAATATTAAGTGCCCAGTCCTCACCGTTTTGAAGCCACATTTCCATTATTGCCACATCATATTGCCACACGGCTGATTGTGCTTGTAGCTCACCAACCTTATTCACCACACTTTGTACGTTTACGTACATGCATTCTAAACCCATTTTTGAATTTTTTGTAGTCTTTCTTAGTCTGCTCCTATCTAATATAGTACTACTTCCGCCTCTAGTATTACTTTCTTCTCTAGTACTATCCAACACACTCACTCTTTTATGCACCTTATTCCTCTTTTCTACTCCTATATGTTGGTGCCCATCCCCCTGCCAAGCTAGTTTAAACCCTCCCCAGCAGCACTATCAAACCTCTCCGTAAGAATATTGGTCCCAGCTCTGTTGAGGTGTAACCCGTCCGGCTTGTACAGGTCCCACCTTCCCCAGAAACAGTCCCAATGCCTCAGGAATCTAAAGCCCTCCCTCCTGCACCATATCTCCAGCCACGCATTCATCTGTTCTATCCTCTTATTCCTGTACTCACTAGCATGTGGCACCAAGAGTAATCCAGAGATTACTACCTTTGAGGTTCTGCTTTTTAATCTCTATCCTAGCTCCCTAAACTCTGCCTGCAGGACCTCTTTTTGCCTATGTCGCTGTTCACCCTCCCCCCCTCAGAGTGTCCTGCAGCCGCTCAGTGACATCCTTGACCCTGGCTCCAGCGAGGCAACATACCATCCTGGAGACACGTCTGCGGCCGCAGAAACGCCTGTCTGCTCCCCGAACTATCGAATCCCCTACCACTGTTGGTCTTCCACTCTTTTTCCTCCCCACCTGTGCAGCTGAGCCACCCGTGGTGCCATGGACTTGTCTCTGGCTGCACTCCCCAGAGAAACCATCACCAATACTGGTTCGAGAGCGAGATGCACTCTGGGGACACCTGCACTACCTGCCTTGTCGTCCTCTTCTGTCTGGTGGTCACCCATTCCCTCTCTGCCTGCATACTCTTAAGCTGCGGGGTGCTCACCTCCTGAAACGTGCTATCCATGTTACTCTCAGCCTCGCGGATGCACCGCAGTGACGCCAGCTGCCGCTCAAGCTCCGAAACCTTGAGCTCGAGTTGCTGTAGCTGGTGACACTTCCTGCACATGTGGTCATCCAGGCTACATGAAGCGTCCAGGTCTTCCCACATGGCACAGGATGTGCACTCCACCGGACTGAGCTGCCCTGCTATGCCTCTATTTAATAGACTAAGAACTAACCCACTGATATAAAGTAGAGAGAAAAAGACCCTAAGCTATGGAATTCCCTCCCTAAACCTCTCCACCTCTCTCTCCTCCTTTAAGACGCTCCTTAAAACCTACCTCACATGTTCTAATATCTCATGGCTCAGTGTCAAATTATGTGTGATAACGCACCTGTGAAATGCCTTGGGATGTTTTACTATATTAAAGGCAAGTTGTTATAATTCGTTTCTGGAACATAACTTGCTGCTTTCCCTTTCCAGAAAAATGTGTTAACCTTTAATCAGTTCCTATTGATATAGTGACTTTTTTGTGGGAAAAGAGATAATTCTTATAAGAGTATCAGAATTGGGTATGGTAGTTGTAATGTATGTACCTTTTAAGGGGAGAACTACTTTTTACAGCTCCTGTATACTGTAATACCGGCAGTGACCACACCTGTATATAAACCCTGAGTAGGGATCTGTACAGTTAGTTTTAGAGTAACCCTCATTCAGTAAACACCTGTTGATTGTTCCCTGCAGTCTCTTGTCTAATTATTGAAGGACACAACATCAAGATACACGGATCTAACATTGGCGACGAGAAGATTCAAACCTACCTGCAACTCTGCATCACCTCCCAGGGATTCGCTCCCTGAAGAAGGCCGAGTCCAGAAGCACGGGCGTCGACCACGGGAAACCCCCCAGTCATCAAGCGGCGATTTGAGCATCGCAGGGGAGGCTGTCGAGAGCCAGGCTTGGTTCTCCGGTCACGGTGGTCCAGCGAAACGGGCTGGCAACAGGTACTGCGCAGGCCCTTCCCGGACAGCGGCGGCTAGAGCTGACCGACAGCACAGGAAAAGGCCGAGCAGCGTCGACGGGGGAAAGAGAGAGGGTAGAGCGCACAGGGCGCAGCCGGTGTTCAGGACCGAGCGGCGTCAACGAGAGGGAGCAGAGCGCAGCCGGTGTTCAAGGGCCGAGCAGCGTCAACGGGAGAGAGAGGCGCGCAGGAAAATGCGCAGAGCGCAGCCGGTGTTCAAGGGCCGAGCAGCATCAGCGGGGAAGAAAGGAAAGCGCGGGAGACGCCATTTTAAGCCGCAGCGGGAAAGAAGGAAGAGCGCGGGAGACGCCATTTTGAGCCAGTCTAACCACACCCAGGGATGCCGAAGAGTGGCAGTGTCACAGCGTTCGACAATGAAGTCGAAGATTGGACGACATATGTCGAATGCATAGAAGTGTACTGCAAGGCGAATGAAGTGCCAGATGACAGGAAAGCGCTGGTATTGTTGAATTCAATGGGTGCAAAAACATATGGCTTACTGTGAAACCTAGTAACCCCAGAGAAGCCAGTGGAAAAGGATTTTGAAAACATAGTGTCAATCCTACAGGACCACTTAAACCCCACACCGCTGCTGATAGCAGAAAGATTTAAGTTTCACAAAAGGAACCAGCATAAAGATGAAAGTAATGCTGAGTATTTAACAGAACTGCGCAAGCTATCGAAACACTGCCAGTTTGGAACGGGACTAGCAGATACTTTAAGGGACAAGTTTGTGTGTGGGCTTCAAAGTGAAGGAACCCAGAAACGGCTTCTATCAGAAAAGGATCTTATGCTGGACAAGGCTTTCAGCATGGCAGTATCACATGAAGCAGCAGCACGGGGCGTGGCAGAGATACAATGGAGAGCGCAAGAATATGGCACAAATGAAATGTCATACGGAACAGTGAAGTGCTATTGCTGCGGCAGAACAACACACGACCATAATGATTGCTGGTTCAAGGACAAAGTGTGCAGACAGTGTGGAAAAGTAGGACACATAGCAAGAGTCTGCAGGTCGGGAAAGAAAACCAGCAGCAAGAAATCTCCACAGGAGAAGTACAAGAAGGTACATAAGGTGACGGAGAGTAGTTCAGACGAACAGAAAAGTGATACAGACTCCGGAAGCAAGGAGCTGGGTTGTCTGAAACTACATAATGTGATCAAAACGGAGGATCACCAAATTATCTGGGTCACGCTCAAGATAGCCGGAGTCCAAGTGAAAATGGAATTGGACACAGGATCAGCCCTAACAGTCATAAACCGAAGGGACTACAAGCGGCTATTCTCACATATACCCTTGAGAGATACAAAGATTGTCTTGAAGACGTACATGGGGCAAAAAGTCTACCCCAAAGGAAAAATAAGGGTGAACGTTATATATAACGGCAAGGAAACACCAAAAATGGATCTATATGTATTGCCAGATGAAGGACCACCACCACTAGGACGTGAATGGATCCGGAAGATACAGCTAGATTGGCATTCCATACAAGCACTGACTGTAGATGCCAAAAAGGATGACGATGTCACACCTGGACGACTGTCAAAAATGCTAACTGACGCACAAGAAGTGTTCCAGCAGGGACTCGGAACACTAAAAGGCATAACAGCGATGATCAAAATAGAGGAAAATGCAAGCCCAAAGTTTTTTAAGGCCAGACCGGTACCTTATGCGATCCGCCCAGCCGTCGAAGCAGAGCTGGAAGGTTTGGAACGTTCAGGAGTACTGTCCAAAGTGGACTGGAGCGAGTGGGCTACACCCATCGTTCCTGTAATGAAGAGGTCGTTGAATAATACGCCTGGGGAACCAAAGAAGGTTCGCATCTGTGGGGACTTTAAGGTGACAGTGAACCCAGTCCTTCACACTGTACAATATCCGCTTCTGCGGATTGAAGATATTTTTGCCTCGCTATCTGGAGGGAAACGCTTCACTAAGATTGATCTGGCCCAGGCGTACCTGCAAATGGAGGTAGAAGAAGCCTCGAAACAGTGCCTCACGATCAACACTCATAAAGGTCTCTACCAATACAACCGACTGGTGTTCGGGGTAGCATCAGCTCCGGCTATTTGGCAAAGGGCAATGGATCAAGTCCTGCAAGGGATTCCAGGGACCCAGTGTTATTTGGACGACATCCTGGTCACGGGCGAAAATGACAGTGATCACCTCGCCAACCTGGAGCAGGTGCTCACTAGATTGAAGGAATATGGGCTCCGAGCTAATCGCCACAAATGCGAGTTTTTCCAGAAGCAGATCTTGTATTGTGGCCATGTTATTGATAAAGAGGGGTTACATAAGTCCCCTGAAAAGATTGAGGCAGTAGTCAAGGCTCCAGCACCGGAAAATGTGTCACAACTGAGGTCGTTCCTCGGGCTGGTGAACTACTACCATAAGTTCTTGCCGAATTTGTCTACCGTACTACACCCACTGAACACCCTACTGCAAACGGGGCTACCATGGAAGTGGAATGACGAATGTAAATGAGCTTTCCAGAAGTGCAAAGATTTGATCACATCAAAAGAGGTGTTGGCTCATTTCAACCCAGCACTACCAATTCGGTTGGCGTGTGATGCATCACCCTATGGCATTGGAGCGGTGCTGTCGCACAAATTCCCGGACAGCTCGGAGAGGCCAGTAGCCTTTGCGTCTCGGTCACTAACCTCAGCGGAGCGTAACTATTGACAGGGAGGCCCTCAGCCTAGTGTGGGGAGTGAAAAAGTTCAACCACTATCTGCACGGGCAGAAGTTCACCTTGCTGACTGACCACCAACCACTTGTCTCCATCTTTAATCCAAAGAAGGGCGTTCCGGTGATGACTGCACAACGGCTACAAAGATGGTCCCTTTTTCTAGGGGCGCACCAATATGAAATCGAGTATAAGGGCACGAAACAGCATGGAAACGCTGATGGGCTATCACGCCTGCCACTGCTTACTGCAGAGGAAGCACCAGCAGTGGACCCTGTCGAAATATTTCATTCGACTATAATTGAACGCTTGCCAGTAACTAATGCTGGTATAGAGAAGGAGATCCGAAATGACCAGACACTGTCTCGGGTATATGACTTGACGGTGAAGGGATGGCCAACACATGGCGACTCACTGTTGCCAGCATTCTCATCCAGAAGAGAACAGCTGTCAGTATACCAGGGGACCTTGATGTGTGGATCCCGAGTGGTAATTCTGTAGTGTCCGAGGATCAATAATACTCAGACTGCAGGAGAACAATAAAACAGGTATTTACTGAACAGAGAGTAATTCAAGACTGAAGACAGAAGCCTGCTATGGCTTTATATACAGGGGTGGTCACTGCCGGTACTGCAGTATAGAATCAGTTCTCTTAAAAGGTACATACACAACAATTCCTCCCCTTTTAGATAAACAGTACATAACATTCATTTAACAACTAAATAATAACTAATTACAATTACAATTTTCTCTGTACTATATACATCAACTGAAATAATCATTTATAAGTTCAGTCTTTGAGGAGGCTTTCTGATCCTGACTGGATAACGCCTTTCTCGAGTATCCTGTTCTTGCGGCGGAGCTGATTCTGGCTCATTGTCATTGGTTGGTTCGTCAGCTTCCAATATCACTGCTTCTGAGGTAGATGCAATCTGTACTTCGGGTTGATTACCAGGTGCACCTGCTCGTGGTATGGGTTTGGCTTGTTCCTGTGACTCTAGAATCTGGTCAGCAGGGCGTCTCACGATGCTCTCTCCAACGTCCACTGTGTACATTAGTGGTCCCTGCTGTGTGCATATCGTTCCTGGCTGCCATTTTTCTGTTCGGTAGTCGCGGGCCAAGACTGGTTGCCCTATCTTGAAGCTCCTGGTTGGCTTCTCATTTATGTGCTGGAATTGCTTATCCTCAACATCTCGTCTTATGTTTGGTTTGAGCAAATCCAGGCGACATCTTAGCCTTCGGTTGAAGAACATTATGGCTGGAGTTTGGTTGGTGACTGCATGTGTCGCTTTCCGGTAAGCAAACAAGAAATTATCCACCTTGTGTTGTAGTGGTATGTCGTCATTATGCATTGCCTTTATTGCCTTTTTAAAGGTCTGAACAAACCTCTCAGCCAATCCATTTGTGGCTGGATGATATGGGGCAGATGTGTAATGTTTCACCCCCTTATTCCTCAGAAACCTCCGGAAATCCTCGGACACAAACTGTGACCCATTGTCGGAGCAAATCTGTTCTGGCAACCCATTCCTGGCGAAGATGGTCCGTAGGACTGCAATAGTTTTCTCCGTGGTGGTGGAGGACATTTTGATGACCTCTGGCCATTTCGAATGGGCGTCCACAGCGATTAGGAACATTGAGTCCATAAATGGACCAGCAAAATCAATGTGTACCCGTTGCCATGGAGATGAGGGCCACTCCCATGGATGTAGCGGGGCCTGTGGTGGAGCGTTTTGGACCTTCTGGCATCCTGTGCATCTCTTGGTCATATCCTCGATTTCTTTATCGATTCCCGGCCACCACACAAACGCCCTGGCTAGGCTCTTCATTTTTACCCCTCCCAGATGACCCTCATGAAGCTCATCTCTCAACTTGGGTGGAATTACCACTCGGGATCCACACATCAAGGTCCCCCGGCACACTGACAGCTGTTCTCTCCTTGGCGAGAATGCTGGCAACAGTGAGTCGCCATGTGCTGGCCATCCCTTCACCGTCAAATCATAGACCCGAGAGAGGGTCGGGTCATTTCGGGTTTCCTTCTCTATACTTGAGTTTGTAACAGGTAGACATTCGACTATGGTCGCATGGAATATCTCAACAGGGTCCACTGCAGGTGCTTCCTCTACCGTAGGCAATGGTAGGCGCGACAGCCCATCAGCGTTTCCATGCTGTTTGGTACCCTTGTATTCTATGTCGTACTGATGTGCCCCTAGAAAAAGTGACCATCTTTGCAGCCGTTGCGCCGTCATCACCGGAACCCCCTTCTTTGGGTTAAAAATGGAGACCAGGGGCTGATGATCAGTCAGTAGGGTGAATTTCTGCCCGTGCAGATAGTGATTGAACTTCTTCACCCCCCACACCAGACTGAGGGCCTCCCTGTCAATCTGGGCGTAGTTACGCTCGGCTGAGGTTAACGAGCACGACGCAAAGGCTATTGGCCTCTCTGAGCCGTCAAGGAATTTGTGTGACAGCACCGCTCCGATGCCGTAGGGAGACGCATCACATGCTAACCGAATCGGTAGTGTTGGATTGTAGTGGGCCAATACTTCTTTTGAAGTGATTAGGCATTTACATTTCTGAAAGGCACGCTTACACTCATCACTCCATTTCCATGTTACTCCAGTTTGCAGTAGGGCATTCAGTGGGTGCAGAATTGTAGATAAATTCGGCAAGAACTTATGGTAGTAGTTCACCAACCCGAGGAACGACCTCAGTTGCGACACATTTTCCGGTGCTGGAGCCTTGACGACAGCCTCAATCTTGTCCGGCGACTTATGCAACCCTTCCTCATCAATCATGTGGCCACAATACGAGATTTGTCTCCTGAAGAACTCGCATTTGGGACGGTTGGCTCGTAGCCCATATTCCTGTAATCTCGTGAGCACCTGCTCCAGGTTGGCAAGGTGTTCACTGTCGTTTTCGCCCGTAACCAGGATGTCGTCCAAATAACACTGGGTCCCCGGGATCTCTTGCAGGACTTGTTCCATCGCCCTCTGCCAAATAGCCGGGGCTGATGCTACCCCGAATACCAGTCGATTGTACTGGTAAAGGCCTTTGTGAGTGTTTATCGTGAGATATTTCCTAGATGCTTCTTCCACCTCCATTTGTAGATACGCTTGGGCCAGATCAATCTTTGTAAAGTGTTTCCCTCCAGATAGTGAGGTGAAAATATCTTCTATCCGTGGAAGTGGATATTGTACTGTGTGCAGGACTGGGTTCACAGTTACCTTGAAATCCCCACAGATGCGAACCTTCTTCGGTTCCCCAGGCGTGCTGCTCAATGATTTCTTCATTACAGGAACGATGGGTGTGGCCCACTCGCTCCAGTCCACCTTGGACAGCACACCCGAACGCTCCAGACTCTCCAGCTCTGCTTCAACGGCTAGGCGGATCGCGTAAGGTACCGGTCTGGCCTTAAAAAATTTTGGGTTTGCGTTATCTTCGATTTTTATCGTTGCCGTTACTCCTTTTAGAGTCCCAAGTCCTTGTTGGAACACCTCTTTCGCGTCAGTTAGAATTTTTGACAGTCGGCCAGGTGTGACGTCATCATCCTTTTTATCAGTCACAGTTAGCGCCTGAATGGAATGCCAATCCAATTGTATTTTTCGGATCCATTCACGTCCCAATAGTGGTGGTCCTCCATCCGGTAGTATATATAGATACAGTTTCTGTGTTTCCTTGCCGTTGTATTCAACTGGCACCCTTATTTTTCCTCTGGGGTAGACTTTTTGCCCCGTGTATGTCTTCAGTACAATGGACGTGTCCTTCAAGGGTATGTGTGAGAATAGCCGCTCATAGTCTCGTCGATTCATGACAGTTAGGGCTGATCCTGTGTCCAATTCCATCTTTACTTGGGACCCTGCTATCATGAGGGTGACCCAAATGGTTCGGTGATTCTCCTTTGCGATCACGTTGTGTAACTTTAGACAACTTAGTCTCCTGCTCCCGGAGTCATTATCACTCTCCTGATCTTCCGAACTACTGTCTGTCATTTTTTTTACTTTCTTGTATTTTTCCTTAGTAGTTCTTGTAGTGTTGGTTTTCTTTCCCGACCTGCAGACTCTTGCTACATGTCCCATTTTCCCGCATTGCCTGCATACTTTGTCCTTAATCCAGCAGTCCTTCTGATCATGGGTTGTTCTGCCGCAGCGATAGCACTTTTCTGCTCCATACGCCATTTCGTTAGCGCTGTATTCTTGTGGTTTCTGTTGTATTTCCGCAGCTCCCCGTGCTGCTGCTTCGTAGGATACTGCCATGCTGAAAGCCTGTTCTAGCATCAGGTCCTTTTCCGAAAGTAGTCGTTTCTGGGTTCCTTCACTCTGGAGCCCGCAGACAAACTTATCCCGTAAGGTGTCTGCCAGTCCTGCTCCGAACTGGCAGTGCTTCGATAACTTGCATAATTCCGTAAGATAGTCAGCATTGTTCTCATCTTTGTGCTGGTTTCTTTTATGGAACTTGAATCTTTCTGCTATCAGCAGCGGTGTAGGGTTTAGGTGTTCATGTAAGATATTAACAATCTCTTCAAAACTTTTCTCCATTGGTTTAGCTGGGGTAATTAAATTCCGCAATAGGCCGTACATTCTCGCGCCCATCAAATTTAATAATACCGACGCCTTCTTTCCATTGGCCACCTCATTGGCATTGCAGTACACTTCAATTCTTTCCACATACGTGGTCCAGTCTTCTACCTTGTTGTTGAAAGCAGTGATACTGCCACTCTTCGGCATCTTGGGTGATTTAAAATGGCGCCTCCCGCGCTATTTCTTCTTCCCCAATGTAATAAAATGGCGCCTCCCGCGCTTTTCCTTCTTCCCCAATGGAATAAAATGGCGCCTCCCGCACTTTTCCTTCTTCCCCTTGCTGCCACGCTACTCCTAGCATTCTACAGGGTAATGGCGGCGACCCGCGGCTTCGGCGCTTCTCACTTTTCTTTCCCCGCGTTCTATCCTCTCCACGCTGCCCTGTTCTTGAGCACCGACCGTGCCCTGTGCGCTCCACCCTCTCTCTCTCTCTCTCTTCCTCCCGACGACGCTGCACGGCCCCTTTGCAGAGCCGCTCGATCGAGCCCGCCGCAGTCCGGAAGGGTCAGCGCACTACCTGCTACCAGCACGACTTGCTGGAACAGTTCGACTGGGGAGCCAGGCCCAGCTCTCCACAGCCTCCCCTGCAACTCTCCGATGGATCCCTGGGCGGTTGCCCGCGGTCGACGCCCCCGTTCTGACTTTGACCTGCAAGAAGCTTCTCTTCAGGGAAAAGATCCCCGTGAGGTGATGCAGTACTGCAGGTGAGTTCAAACCTGCCCATCACCAGTGTAGTGTCCGAGGATCAATAATACTCAGACTGCAGGAGAACAATAAAACAGGTATTTACTGAACAGAGAGTAATTCAAGACTGAAGACAGAAGCCTGCTATGGCTTTATATACAGGGGTGGTCACTGCCGGTACTGCAGTATAGAATCAGTTCTTCTCTTAAAGGTACATACACAACAATTTCCACCCAAGTTAAGGGAGAGAGTGCTCAATGAGCTTCACAAAGGTCATCTGGGAGGGGTGAAAATGAAAAGCCTTGCTAGGGCTTATGTGTGGTGGCCGGGGATTGATCAGCAAATCGAGGACCTGACAAAGAGCTGCTCAGGATGCCAGAAGGTCCAAAATGCACCACCACATGCCCCTCTACAGCCATGGGAGTGGCCCTCATCTCCATGGCAACGGGTGCATATTGATTTTGCTGGTCCATTCATGGACTCGATGTTTTTAATAGCCGTGGATGCGCACTCGAAATGGCCTGAGGTGATCAAAATGTCCTCCAGCACCACGGAGAAAACTATTGCAGTCCTACGGACCATTATTTGCCAGGAACGGCTTGCCAGAGCAGATTTGCTCTGATAACGGACCACAGTTTGTGTCCGAAGAGTTTCGAAGATTTATGAAAAGGAATGGGGTAAGGCATTACACATCCGCCCCGTATCATCCAGCCACAAATGGATTGGCTGAGAGGTTCATACAAACCTTTAAAAAAGCAGTAAGGGCCATGTGCGATGACGACATTCCACTGCAGCATAAGGTGGACAATTTCCTGTTAGCCTACAGAAATGCGACACATGCAGTCACCAACCAGACCCCGGCCATGATGTTCTTTAACCGAAGGTGGAGATCTCGTCTGGATTTGCTCAGACCAAATGTACGAAGAGATGTTGAGAATAAGCAATTCCAGCACATCAATGAGAAGCCGACAAGGAGCTTCAATGTAGGGCAACCAGTCTTGGCCCGCGACTACCGAACAGAGAAATGGCAACCAGGAACGATATGCACACGGCAGGGGCCACTAATGTACACAGTGGATGTTGGGGAGAACATTGTGAGACGCCATGTTGACCAGATCCTAGAGTCACAGGAACGAGTCAACCCCATGTCTCGCCCATACGTACCTGGTGATGAACCCGACGTACAGGTAGCATCTACCCCAGAAACAGTAGCATCGGAAGCGGATGAACCAACCGACGACAGGGGGCCAGAATCGCCTCTGCACCAAGAGCAAGACACTCAGGAAAGGCGCTATCCAGAAAGGATCAGGAAGCCTCCCCAAAGACTGAATTTATAAATAGACTATTTACAGTTAATGTTGCATGTTAAAAGTGTTAATTGTAATTAGTTGATATTTAATTGTTAAATGAATGTTGTGGTACTGTTAATCCAAAAGGGGAGGAATTGTAATGTATGTACCTTTTAAGGGGAGAACTACTTTTTACAGCTCCTGTATACTGTAATACCGGCAGTGACCACACCTGTATATAAACCCTGAGTAGGGATCTGTACAGTTAGTTTTAGAGTAACCCTCATTCAGTAAACACCTGTTGATTGTTCCCTGCAGTCTCTTGTCTAATTATTGAAGGACACAACATCAAGATACACGGATCTAACAGTAGTGTAGTGGTTTTGGTACTAGCCTAGCAACCTAGGGATGTGAATTAAAATCCCACCATGGCGAGTCGTGAATTCAATAAATCTGTTAAATTGTGGGCAGGCACCAGAAATAAAATGACCAAGAAAGCTGCCGATTGTCACAAAAACCCAACTAGTTCAGTAATGTCCTTCAAGGAATCCTATCACCGCTACCTGGTCTGGCACAACTCCAGTCCACTCAATACTCTGTGAAGTGGAATAGGAAGCCAGTCAATTGTAAAAGCAATTTCTTAGGCCAAACAAAGATGGGCAATAAATGTAGCCTTGCAAGCATTCTCCACATCCTGAGAACAAATTTTTAAAAATGTTTGGAGTGTTGTTACATATAGTGTGGCATGTGGATTTGTACTGGCTCAGTCATCAAAGGACATTTCCAATGACAATTATTTATTACATAGATGAATAAACCAGTACCATATATCCCTTTGATGCAATGCTTTTAGGTTCAGATGCCATGTGATATTCTGTCAATAGTGATCTATTACCTATCTTAAGAGTAGCTACAATAGAAATAATACTACAACAAATGTTTGCTGCATAGTGGATTATTGAAAAGCTGCAACAGTTTTCTGGTGTCCATGCTGCAGAATTGTAATTTACTTATCATTTGGAATAACTGGAATGTTCACTTATGGTATCTTGTTTCCCAGTGCATTACATTTTATTGTTAAAATAATAATGATACATTTTAATTTTTACTTAGAATGTGGTGTGCAGAAAATGAGGCAGAGACCGTTGGTGCAGAAACAGTTGACATTACTGCAGAAACTGTTACGTCAGTTTCGTCCGTAGAATTGCACTCAAGTTTTGAGGAAAAGGAAAATGTGTTAAATCATGTTGCACAAAAGGTATTACTCATCCAGTGGTTCAAATTGCTATTTTCATTATGAGTAAACTTTCCCAATGGTATAGGAATTATAGTGACAGTTTGGCTCAGGTAACTTTTACTTTTTTTTAAAAAGTTTCATTATTTGCTATGTTGGAAATGTAATGAATGTTTTT
Source organism: Somniosus microcephalus (assembly GCF_052327205.1). Taxonomy (NCBI): domain Eukaryota; kingdom Metazoa; phylum Chordata; class Chondrichthyes; order Squaliformes; family Somniosidae; genus Somniosus; species Somniosus microcephalus. Next base: position 205,764,368 of record NC_140992.1, on the reverse strand, counting down.
TACCTTCTTCAGTATTTTTCCCTTAATACAACGGAAGTGAAATAACTTCTCTTAGAAAAAATATATAACCACCCCAAAAAGCACATAACCACCCCAAAAAGCACAATGTTACTTTAATCAGTTCAATGAGCATACTGACATTCAAGTTGGAGGTTAAATTAATCACTGAAAATAAAAACTTGACACATTTGTTTACAGGGCAGTGTATTGTAATAAGGGCAGCAACTTACAGCAGGGATGTGACTTTAAATTGAGGTATTGTATAGAAATGGGCAGGTACAAAAACCCTTGTAGGTTCAGTTTGAAAATGGTGCCATCTGCTGGCACTGGTATGGAAAACTGCACATTCAGGCATTTGCTTTTATTAGTTATCCACATTTAGGCCACGATTTTGCCGATCGAGGCGGGCTCAGTGCAGCCAAGGTAGGTCGTGGGTTGCGACTCCTCTCCCTGCTCCATTCCGCACTGTGAGAAGAATTTTCCATTGATTGGGCTTGTTCAACCCGCCCTACGAGGTTCCCGGCCAATTAAAAGGAAGCGGCTCTGATGCTGTCATCTGATGACGCGCCATCAGCCGGTTTCCTTAAAGTGGCCATGTCCAAATTGATTTTGACAGTTGTGCTGTCAGTGTTCTGCAGCATTGAGCTGCTGCAAACACTGACGAGCGCTGCACAAAAGCGCATGGCTGCACCCGGGCTCTCCCATGACTCCCTCCATATGCTTATGGAGGGAGTCACAGCACGCAGGGAGGTTCTCTTCCCTTCCAATGGGCGGAAGAGACCTCCCCAGGAGACCAACGCAGCCTGGTTGCACATTGCACAGGAAGACCAGGCTGCAGCGGCGCAAACCTTTCAATGATCTCAGTAGATCATGAAACGTTAATGCCAAGCCACACTCAACTTCATCCTGCTGTGCCACTCATCACATCCCCATCACTCGACCTTCTTTACCCTACTCCTGCACATTTTTACTCACACCAACTTACCTTGCACCTCCACCCATCCCTCTCTATCTACATTATCACTTCCCCATCTCACTAGCTACCCCTCACACTCACCCTCAACCTACTGCACTTACACAATAGCAAAATACTGCGGATGCTGGAAATCTGAAATAACAACAGAAAATGCTGGAAACACTCAGCAGGCCAGGCAGCATCCGTGGAGAGAGAAACAGAGTTAACATTTCAGGTCTGTGACCCTTTGTCAGAACTGGAAAAAGTTAGAGATGTAACAGGTTTTAAGCAAGTGCAGAGGCAGGAAAGGGGGGGGGGGAGGGGAGGAAAGAACAAAAGGGGTGGTCTGTGCTAGGATGGATTAAATGTTGCAAATGGGGATAGCAGAATAATCAACAGCTGCCATGTGAAAAAATTGGGGCAGGGGTTATAGTCTGAAATTGTTGAACTCAATGTTGAGTCCAGAAGGCTGTAAAGTGTCAAATCGAAAGATGAGGTGCTGTTCCTCGAGCTTACATTGAGCTTCATTGGAACAGTGTAAGAGGCTGAGGACAGAGAGGTCAGAGTGGGAGTGGAGCGGAGAATTAAAGTGACAGACGACCGGAAGCTCGGGGTCACCCTTACGGACTAAACGGAGGTGTTCTGCAAAGCGGTTACCCAATCTGCGTTTGGTCTCCCCAATGTAGAGGAGACCACATCGTGAGCAGCGAATACAGTATACTAAATTGCAAGAAGTACAAGTAAATCATTGTTTCACTTGGAAGGGGTGTTTGGGGCCCTGGACAGTGGGAAGGGAGGAGGAAAAAGGGCAGGTGTTGCATCTTCTGTGCTTGCACGGGAAGGTGCTGTGGGGAGGGGAGGGGCTGTTGAGGAGTGGACCAGGGTGTTGTGGAGGGAGCGGTCCCTTCAGAATGCTGAAAGGGGAGGGGAGGGGAAGATGCGTTTGGTGGTGGGATCACGCTGGAGGTGGCGGAAATGGCGGAGGATGATCTGTTGAATGTGGTGGCTGGTAGGGTGAAAGGTGAGGACAAGGGGAACTCTATCGTGGTTCTGGGAGGGAGAAGGGGTGAGAGTAGAAGTGCGGGAAATGGAACGGACACGTTCGAGGCCCATGCCAACCACGTTAGAGGGGAATCCTCGGTTGAGGAAAAAGGAAGACATATTGGAAGCACCAATATGGAAGGTGGCATTGTCAGAACAGATGCGGCTGAGACGGAGAAACTGGGAGAATGGAATAGAGTCCTTACAAGAAGCGGGGTGGGAGGAAGTGTAGTCCAGGTAGCTGTGAGAGTCAGTGAACTTGTAGTGGATGTTTGTCGATAGTGTAAAGTCTGTAGGTTGTGCAGTAAATAACTTCAGAGACTTTAGAAGTACAAACAAAACAGGTCTTTACTATTCAGAGGTCTGGGCGATTTCTGCCCTAGTTAACGTATCACAACCCTTATATACTGGTGTGGTCACTATCGGTATTACAGTATACATGAGCCAATAAATAGTGCCACCCTGAAGTAGTGCTCTTAAAGGCGAACGGTCACATTCTATAGTTCCCTTAAAGGTAAACGGTTACATACACAACACTCCTCCCTTCCTAGCTTATTACTTACAGAATCCCGTTAAACATACAATCTTCAATTTTATATAAACAGGTTGCAGATATACTCTCGATGGAGTCAACGTCATATAACAATTTACAGATATACTCTCGATGGAGTCAACGTCATATAACTTCATGTTTAACATAACATAATAACATATATAACTTCATGTCAAAACAGATCACAGATTCAGTCTCTGTGGAAAACAGTTCATAGATTCAGTCTCTGTGGTGTAGTCGGTTCACATTGCTGGAGTGACTCATTCAATAGTCCTTCCATGGGTTTAACAGTTTGAACTTCCGAACTGAATTGGCTCCGTTCGGAGGGACCACGTGTGTGATCTGGTAGAGGTAATCATGGTTCAGATGGGTCATCTTCTGTTTCGACTTTTCCTTTTCTGCTTCTTGGAGACTCTCTGGGCTCCACTGTCAGCTGCCAGCTGCATGCGCAGTTCCTCCTTCTCTTCCTCCTTTTTCCGTAGTAGAGCCACCTTCTCCCGATGTTCCGTAGACTTTCGGTGCTCCTCCATGATTTCTGTATGGTGGGAGTCGAAGTTACAAGTTGGGCAGGACAGGACATAGTAATATTCGGAGTCGTCCTGAGCTAGGCCAGCGAGAGGGTCTTCTATGTCCTCCCTACCCAGCTGGACGTCAGCCAGCTTTTGTTCCAAATCCAGACATCTTTCCTGAAGAGACTTCTTCACGTGTTCCGCTTCCTCTAACTTTTTCTGGGCTTTCAGCAAGTTGTTTACTAATGACCTCATTTGTGATTTTAATACTTCAACTTCCTTTGGAGATTGATTGATCGGACTATTCAATCCCTCTACCGGAGCAGTTGTTTCAGCGTTCTGTTGTTCAACCTTGACATGAGTCAGCGTACTTTTGGTATCTAAGGGTTGCTCTGCTGCCATCTTCTCAGTCTGTGTTGCAACCTCGGCTATTTCAATAACTTTTGAGAGCTCCAAACCCTTCTCCTCTGACGATTTAAGCTCATGTTCATGGCCCATTCTTACGGTCTCTGTGTTTCTTACAGTTCCCTTTTCTTCCACTGAAAAGATTTCCAGTTGCATCTGTTCTTCAAGTCGTTGGACCTCGGCCATTGCCGCTTCATATTTATTTTGTGTTTCCTTTAATAATTTAACGAGTTCTTGGACATCCTGTATTCCCTGTTCTGGTATGTCTTCCACCACTAATTTTTTTCCTATGGATTGAATCCCTAACGATGAGTCAGCCTTGGCCTGAAGCTCATCAAACATTTCCTGCAGACTTTGTAATTCTTGCTTATGGTCAACCTTTAGTCGTTCATGTTCTTTCACTAACACGAGCTTTTCGGAAGTTGCCAAGTTAACCCCTTCCAGGATTGTAGTCCGAGCCTGTTCATACTGTTCTTTCAACTCGTTACACTCTGCTTGCAACAAGTCGTAGAGGTGAACTGGAATACCATCCTGACTTCCTGAAGATTCCTCTTCCTTTGGATCGTTCTGTGTATATTCTAGTTCCTGAACAGCCTCAGGGAGATGTGATTGGTACTTGGCCACGATGGCTCTATGGTCGCTCTCTGCTTGAGCGAGCTGTCTCTGTTGTCTTTCCAGGGACTCCCATTCGGTGTCCCAGAACTTTTTCACCTTTTCCATCTCTTGTAGGAGACGGGCACTCAACTGTTCTAATTGTCGTTGTACTTTGACATAACGTTGAGTTCTAGCCCGGTGTTCCTCCGTAATGCATCTGTCTGTAGCTTGAACAGACTCAGAATTCTCTGTCTTTATGCACGCCATCGATTTCCCAACCTTAGTCCGTGAGTTCATGTTAATCTTGTTTTTCATACATAAGCTGGACTTATCGTCTTCCGGCTCGGAGTCTGAGCTGCTTGTCTGCACCGAGTCCTCACTCGTCATTGCTTGTCGGTAGTGCCATTCCATGTCTATTTTCTTGATCCACTCCCGTCCCAGAAGTGGTGGTCCTCCCTCAGGTAGTACGTACAGATACATTCGTGGGTGTTCTTTACCCCTATCTCTCACCTTGACTCGTATTTTTCCCAGGGGGTATACATGATGCCCCGTGTATGTCTATAATACGAATTTGGTATTTCTTAAGGGTATGTGAGAGAATAGCCGGTGATAGTCCTTTTGGTTGATGACGGATACAGCTGATCCCGTGTCCAGCTCCATTCGTACTTGGACTCCCGCTATTTTTAGTGTGACCCAGATCAACTGTAGATCAGTTACTTTACCCACATGGTGGATTCTCAGACTATCCAGCTCCTGGCTGTTTGGGTCTGAGTCTGAATTTTGTTCGTCTGAACTCTTTTCAGCCACCTGATGCACCTTGTTGTACTTTCCTTGTGGTGGTGGCTTCCTTTGCTTGTTGGTCTTCTTTCCGGACCTGCATACCTTCGCGATGTGACCCAGTTTGCCACATTTCCTGCACTCTTGGTTCTTAAACCAGCACTGATTCTGGTCGTGCGTTGTCTTTCCACAACGGTAGCATTTGGGAGTGCTTGTTGTAATTTGGTCCACCCCGAGTGCCGCCGCCTTTAGCTGCATTTCCGCCGTCCCTTTCGCTGCGGCTTCGTGCGATGAAGCTATGAGGACAGCCCTGTCCAGTGTGAGGTCGTTTTCTTCCAGAAGTCGCTTCTGCGTTCCTTCTTTGGCCAAGCCGCATACGAACTTGTCCCGCAGCGCCTCTGTCAAATTCCCTCCAAACTGGCAGTATTTCGCTAGCTTACGCAGTTCGACTAAGTATTCCGCATTGCTTTCATCTTGCCTCTGGGTTCTGGCGTAAAATTTAAATCGTTCAGCCAGCATCAACGGTGTGGGGTTCAAGTGATCCTTCAACACTGTTACGATCTCTTCGAAGGTCTGGTCCACTGGTTTAACTGGTGCTATTAGATGTTTCAAAAGCCCGTATGTTTTTGCTCCCATCGAATTTAACAAAGTTATTGCCTTGTTGTCATCCTCAATTTCGTTGGCTACGCAATATATTTCTATGCGTTCCACATACGTGGCCCAGTCTTCTATTTCTGCATTAAAGTCATTAATATTTCCTCGCTTAGGCATCTTCTTCTCTTTTTGAGAACAGTACAAGTATTACTTTACTTATTATTAATTTTCTTCTCTCTTCTTGAGAACACACCAGCCTTTCTGAAAAATCTTATTACTTTTCTGAAATTCTTAATAATTTCCAAGATGGCGGTTTCCCGCTTCTTCCTTCTTCTTCAGCGGTTTTCCCCGAAAAATGGCGGCTTTCCCGCGCTTCTCGCTCTCCCCGCCCACTTCAATGGCGGTTTTCCCGCGCTTGGCGGTCTTCACCCGGTCCCCCGACGCCGTCTGTCAGCCCGAGTGCGGTCCTTATCTATAATGCGATCGCTGGATCGCGAAGCGGCTGCCGGCCCTTATCTGTAGATCCGATCGCTCTCGCGGCTCTCAGCCCTTATCTGGAGATGCGATCGCTGGCTTGCAACGCCTCCCGCTCGGCTCTGGCTCCCCCGCTCGCGCGGCTCTCGGCTCTGACACTCCCGCGCCTACTCGCAGGCTCAGCGCTTCGTGGCAGCGGTTGCTGCACGGCTTCTCACATTGCCCACGGTCCGGCTGTCACCCGACGCCGTTGGACCCGAATGCTTTGCCCTTCTCCTCCAAATACTTCTACCCCGTTTTTAATTTTTTTTTATTTGCTTTAACTACTCACAGTCTCTTCGGCCGCCTTGTTTTAGGCTGATTGGCTCGCTCAAGATGTGGTAGCAGGGTAATCTGTGCCTGTTGCTGCCGCAGCTTTGCTGTTAATCTTCCAGCTTCCAGTAAGTACTATACTTTTAGTAGACGGAGCCTCGTGTTTTCTTTTTGAAGCTCTCTGCTACTGGTTAGTCTTGCCGCAGGGTACGATCGGACTCGTCGCCACTGTAAAGTCTGTAGGTTGTGCAGTAAATAACTTCAGAGACTTTAGAAGTACAAACAAAACAGGTCTTTACTATTCAGAGGTCTGGGCGATTTCTGCCCTAGTTAACGTATCACAACCCTTATATACTGGTGTGGTCACTATCGGTATTACAGTATACATGAGCCAATAAATAGTGCCACCCTGAAGTAGTGCTCTTAAAGGCGAACGGTCACATTCTATAGTTCCCTTAAAGGTAAACGGTTACATACACAACAGATAGCCTACCCTCAGAAATGGAGACAGAGAAGTCAAGGAAGGGAAGGGAAGAGTCAGAGATGGACCATGTGTAGGTGAGGGAAGAGTGGAAATTGGAAGCAAAGTGAATGAAATTTTCTAGTTGTGGTTTAGCCAATGGTCATGTGAAGTTTCTGGTAATGTACTTTCAAAGGTTGAAATCTTTATTTTCAACACTTTGCATTCTTGGACAGATTTGTATGCACCTTTGGAAGTGTCTTAGTGAGTTCTAGTAAATGATGAGATGTAAGGGTACCTCCCCACAATGGTGACGAGTGTGAAAGGAATGGCTTGGACTTTGTCGGGATGCTTATGGTGCTGGTGTGGGATGGTGCCAACCTGGCGCATCATGTGACAGCCAGGGTGTACAGCGTCAAGTGAAGTAGATCTGGCCATGGTGAGGCCATTGCTGGCATCCCGGGCAGCAATGTAGTCGGGTGCTGATGCCCTGTGTCCTGTGCAACATCAGGTGATTGCCGAGAAGGTTGGTATTGTTGTTGGTGGTGCTGGTGATGTAGGTGTTGGGGCTGATTGTGGTGGGATTCTGAGGACCAAGGTGAGATTTTTTCTAGGGCACCGATGCTGCTGGAATAGATGGCAGCTGAAGTTGAAATGACAGAAGCGATCTGTCAATGGTGAGAGAGGTTGCTCCAATGAGGTGACAGTGGATATAGTGTTTACTCCAAACACTTCCAAACTGCATAAAGCTCAAAAGTGGGTTCCAAATCATGAAGGCTCCAGCTTCTAAGATTGGGAAGTGTACAGCTGTGAAATGGTAGGTTTTATACCACTTTTGCAGCTGTCACCTATTCACAGCAATGGAGAACTAGAGGGCACAGTTTCAGAATAAGGGGTCGCCCATTTAAAACAGAGATGAGGAGGAATTTCTTCTTTCAGAGGGTCATGAATCTTTGGAATTCTCTACCCCAGAGAGCTGTGGAGGCTGAGTCATTGAATATACTCAAGGCAGAGATAGACCGATTTTTGAAAAACAGGGGAATCAAGGGTTATGGGGAGCGGGCAGGAAAGTGGAGTTGAGGCCAAGATCAGATCAGCCATGATCTTATTGAATGGCGGAGCAAGCTCAAGGGGCCGAATGGCCTACTCCTGCTCCTATTTCTTATGTTCTTATGTCATTGAGAACACGACATATTTACCTGGTGATACCCGCTCTCCGGGAACCTCGTTAAAAACCTGTTAAAATGGCAAGTATATGGGAAAATGGCGCTTAACTACCTTTTAACAAGCTTTTAAGTATCTAAATTGGCTGACCTGCCACTTCTTGTCGGGACTGTTCAGGGATGACAGACCCGACACTTGGGAAACTGACAAGGAGGCGGGTTTACAGCGGGATACCGACCCGCTATCAATCTTTGTGATTTTGACGTGGACTCGCCTCCAAATCTGCATCTGAGCAGCGGTAAAATTCTGTCCTTACTGTGGAACATAAAAGTATTCTTATTATAGAAAATATTTCTTATTCTGAGACAACATAAAGCCTAATATACTAGTGTTACAATTTCAAAAGAATATTTGTGGCAATTTAGAATGAAATTCTGAATTCTATGCTACTAATGAGTAGATTATAGGTTACTGTATATTTTATTTGTTTGAAAACAAAAATTTACACTTACAACTACATAATTTGGACATGAAGAATGTCATTATTCTCACTGTACTGGACATGAAATATAAACTTAATTATTTCACAGAAGGTTCACAACTAACAGTTACATTGCATCTAAAAACATTTTTTTCAGCTGACTTGATTTCAATAAAATTCATCTTAGCTTTATATTTTATGAACTGATACCAATCATATTTTATATTTGTAAAAGTCAAGACAAATTAGGATGAAATGACTGTTTCAAGTAGTCTGATACACAATTCACTGTCCTCATTTTGTTTGTGAATTTTTAGGCTTTTGGATTGAACACTGTGATTCTGTAGAGTGCTTTTCTAGCAGCCTAGCTAGGAACTAGTGACATTTTCCAAATGCAGATTATAAAGTTTTACTGTCAGTGAATGTTACTTTTAGACATAAAATATATTCAGTTCTTCTTATTATGTTGCAAAGTGTAACAATGTAGACAGCTATTTTTATTTTCCAATTTGAATCTACCAAACCTGTTTGTTTAGTTAAATTTGTGAGTTGGAGCTACATTACAACACAATTATATGTACTTAATTACAGTATTTCTTGCCAATAATCACTTAAATAACTAACTTTTTGGTCTCCCAGGAACATACTAGCAATGCTGTCACTGAAATAGATCAATGCCGAATGACCAGTTTGAACTGGGGTAATAAGACAGCTCCTCAGACAAGAAACATGACCATGAGTCCAGCTCCTAAAAATTACAGTACAACTCTTTCACCTCGTAAAGCAAGAAAAAGTAAATTAAACACACTTTTTGTTGGAGAGAAGCAAGTTGCTGAGGATTCTTATGCTTCAAGCAATGATGTATGTTTTGATGATTCAGAGAGTCCACCCAGAAAAAAAGCAGTCAAGCCACATCATAATGGACAGACAGAAATAATGACATCAATGGACAAGTTAATTTCACTGGTTAAGGGATGGAAGAATAACAACATGGAGCAAGCTGGATTTTTGTCTTGTACTAGTTCTAAAGGTAAAGCACATCAGCCACATTTAATAGCACAATTAACTTCTGATCTTTCTTAGAAAAGGAATCACATGTAAAACATTAGATCTTCCAGTTCAGATAAGAAGCAGAATATTTGGGGACCAGTTCAAAACTATTGAAATTTGTTAGTGTCCACTTAATTCCGCAGTGAAATCAAATTCAATTTGGCAAATGGATAAGAATAGTAAGAAGAAGATATCAACTATATGCTTCCCTGTCATAACTTTTACAGCAGAGGATTCCAGAAGACATACTCTCCTCGTGCAAATAACTGAATACAATACATTTTTATTACCACTTCAATATGGATTGGTGAACAAAAGTGTATTTATGGTTGCAAAAAAGACAAGGTCAAAAATTTGTACGTAGGGATAGATGCAGAATGTTCAGATTACAAATACAAGTTTTGTTCAATTACAGGAGAAAGTTTGTACAGCAGTATTCAGTATCTGATCTAATGTCTAAATTATTTATATTATAGAAACAAAGTAGTTACTGAATTTACTAAGATTTATTTTTAATTATCCATCAGATTTAATATTACAGAGATATCAAAAAAATGAAGTGGGTGCAAGTAGTTCTGCTTATGGTGTTGCTCACAGATAACAGATCAAGAATGTGATGTTGTTCTTTACTATAGTCTTACTAAATGTGAGTGGTTTGGTCATTACAGTAAGCATTATTTCATGAGCGACTCAAGGTAAAAATATTATATACCTTTCTGATACTGAAAGATACAGGGCTTCTTGTAATACTATTTAGTTATCACATTAATACAAATTAACTTTGTTAGGCACTCCCCATTCTCAGCTATTTATTTATCTTTATTTTTGCTCTAACTCCATGGTGGAATTGCAGCATTTTCTGAAGATATATGTTTTATTTTATTCTTCCCTCCTTAAAACATTCCTTCTTTTCTAAGTAATTTTTTACACAATCCTGAAAGGTATTTTTTTTCTTTGCCTTATTTTCCACTTCCCTGGAATTTGCAGTTCTTGTTGAAACTGTGATTGATGTAGCAGTGCCAAGGAGATTTTTCCCAGGCTCCCGAGTCTCTAAAGACAGTCACCTGAACAGGTGGACATTCTGCATGGTTTGAGTTCACTGACTAATTAAACCCCGTTGCAATGTTAAAAAAAAAAATCAAAGCACCTTATAAATATTACCCTTTCACCCTGTCACAAACCTCAGTAAAATGGAAAAAATACTCATCCCAAATGTTGGGGTAAAAGAGAAGTCTTCCCTCCTCCCAAGCGAAACCCCTGAAATAAGGGGTCGACACTTGCCCTATAGCGACCACGAATTCACAATCTTTATTCAAGCATATGCAGGGGGAACATCTCGGTCTCAGCCACCCGAGAAAGGATTCTTCCACCGAGTATCAAATACGTACAGCAATTATACCTAACTCGAGGCGTGCACAACCCTTCTACGATCATCAATTGGTGTATAGTTTATTAGTGGGGTTGCATCCATTCGTTGCCCCTTATTAGAAAGGTTGCTGACTGGTTCACAGAGACCCATCTCTACAGCATTAGCATGCTAACTTATCTGTTTCTACTCTGGTCATGAGGTGCTTACCTTATTCTATTAGAATCTGTTTGTCCTGCCTTATCTATTCATTCTACATTCCTAAGCAAGGACAGGAGACAAGCTTACTAGCCTATTGTTTCTACTAACTTTAATTCTAGATATCCTTTTGGTCCCCTTACACCAAACAACGCCATTGGCTTATAATTTTAATTTAATGACTTGAACTGCATAAAAAGCTGAAAAAGTGGTTTTATTTAGTTTTAAATACTTATATCTATTAGTTGCTTGTATATTTTCTGGCTCCAGTTCTACAGGAGCAGGGTGAAAACTACAACTCTCATGAAGCATCTTGCTCCCATACACAGAATTTCTCTAAAGATATAGTTCCTTGTCTATCTGATTGTCATATGACAGGGTTGTCCTGGTGTACTCTACGTATTGTTCCATAGGAGCAGGATGATAATAACTCCCAATGATACACCTGTCTTTCTATTTCTCTTACATACACAGAATTGTTAACAATAGCTGGAAATCTTGACACCAGGTCCAAGTGAAATTTATAGCCCAATACAGGCTTGATACAAGGGTAGACCTATCTGGGGGAAATGGATTTCAGGCATTTGAAATATTAATGAACCTGTCTGAGGATACTTTTTGTGACGTTTCTAACATTAATTGTCCAATTTTGTTAGAAATGGGAGGGTGTATTTTCTAATGGCTGTGGATATATCTGAGCTGGCGCTTGAGAGGGATAGACTGAGTGATGCTATGTGTTGTCAAGTACACAGTTCTATCATAATATTATAGTACTTCACATTGAGTTTGAGAGTGACAGACTGAAGTCCAAAACTAGAGTCTTAAACTTAAATAAAGTCAATTACATAGGTATGAGGGGCAAGTTGGCTAAGGTAGATTGGAAAATTAGATTAAAAGGTATGACGGCAGATAAGCAGTGGCAAACATTTAAAGAAATATTCCAAAATTCTCAACAAATATACATTCCATTGAGAAATAAAATCTCCACGGGAAAAGTGATCCATCCACGGCTAAGTAAAGAAGTTAAGGATAGTATTAGATTAAAAGAAGAGGCTTATAATGTTGCAAAGAATAGATATAAGCCTGAGGATTGGGAGAGCTTTAGAAACTAGCAAAGGATGACCAAGAAAATTATAAAAAGGAAGAAAATAGAATAAGAGTAAACTAGCAAGAAATATAAAACCAGATTGTAAGAGCTTCTACAAGTATGTAAAAAGGAAGAGAGTAGCAAAAGTAAGCATTGGCCTCTTGGAGGTTGAGACAGGAGAAATTATAATGGGAATAAGGAAATGGCAGAGGCTTTAAACAAATATTTTGTACCTGTCTTCACAGTAGAAGACACAAAAAGCACACCAAAAATAGTGGGGAACCAAAGGGCTAATGAGAGTGAGGAACTTAAAGTAATTAAGATCAGTAGAGAAAAAGTACTCGAGAAACTAATGAGACTAAAAGCCAACAAATCCATTGGACCTGATGGCCTATGTCCTAGGGCTAGAAAAGAGGTGGCTGCAGAGATAGTGGATGCATTGGTTGTGATCTTCCAAAATTCCCTGGATTCTAGAACGATCCCGGCAGATTGGAAGATAACAAATGTAACCCCGCTATTCAAGAAAGGAGAGAGAAAATGGGGAACTACAGACCAGTTAGCCTGACATCAGTCATTGGGAAAATTCTGGAATCCATTATTAAGGAAGTGGTAACAGGGCCCTTAGAAAATCATAACATGATTAGGCAGAGTCAACATGATTTTATGAAAACGAAATTGTGTTTAACAAATTTATTAGCGTTTTTTGAGGATGTAACTAGCAGGGTAAATAAAGGGGAACCAGCAGATGTAGTATATTTGGATTTCCAAAAGGCATTGATAAGGTGCCACACAAGAGGTTATTACACAAAATTAGGGCTCATGGGATTGGGGGCAATATATTAACATGGATAGAGGGTTGGTTAATGGACAGAAAAGAGAGTAGGGATAAATGAGTTATTTTCAGGTTGGCAGGCTATAACTAGTGTGGTACCGCAAGGATCAGTGCTTGGGTCTCAGCTATTCACAATCTATATTAATGACTTAGATGAAGGGACAGAGTGTAATGTATCCAAGTTTGCTGACGATACAAAGCCAGGTGTGAAAGTAAGCTGTAAGGAGGACACAAAGAACTTGCAAAGGGATTTAGACAGGTTAAGTGAGTGGGCAATAAGGTGGGAGATGAGCACATTGTGAGGAAATGTGAGGTTATTCACTTTGGTAGGACGAATAGAAAAACAACATTTTTAAATGATAAGAGACTGTTAAATGTTGGTTTTCAGAAAGATTTAGGTGTCCTTGTACAGGAAACAGAGTTAGCATGCAGGTACAGCAAGCAATTCGGAAGGCAACTGGCATGTTGGCCTTTATTGCAAGGGGGTTAGAGTACAAGAGTAAGGAAGTCTTGCTACAATTGTACAGGGCTTTGATGAGACCACACCTCAAGTACTGTGCACAGTTTTAGTCTTCTTATCTGAGGAAGGATATACTTGCCTTGGAGGTGGTGCAACAAAGGTTCACTAGATTGATTTCTGGGAACTGAGGGTTGTCCTATGAGGAAATGCTGAGTAGATTGGACCTATAATCTCTGGAGTTTAGAAGAATGAGTCGTGATCTCATTGAAACATACAAGATTCTGAGGTGGATTGACAGAGTAGATGTTGAGAATGAGTCGTGATCTCATTGAAACATACAAGATTCTGAGGGGGATTGACAGAGTAGATGTTAAGAATGAGTCGTGATCTCATTGAAACATACAAGATTCTGAGGGGGATTGACAGAGTAGATGTTGAGAGGTTGTTTCCCCTGGCTGGAGAGTCTAGAATTAGGGAGCATAGTCTCCAGATAAGGGGTTGACCATTTAAGACTGAGATGAGGAATTTCTTCACTCAGGGTTGTGAATCTTTGGAATTCTCTACTGCAGAGGGCTGTGGATGCTGAATCGTTGAGTATATTCAGGGCTGAAATAGATTTTTGGACTCGAGGGGAATCAAGGGATATGGGGATCGGGCGGGAAAGTGGAGTGGAGGTCGAAGATCAGCCATGATCTTATTGAATGGCAGAGCAGGCTCGAGGGGCCACATGGCTTACTCCTCCTAATTCTTAACTTCTTATGTTCTTATTCACATGCCCCAATACAGTGGGATCTGGCTCAGCTTTCTCTGGTGCAGCTAGAGAAAAAATGGGTACAGTGGTGTCCATGCGCAGCCTTCACATTTGGTTGTCAGTAGAAACAGTAAAGTGCTGTACTATATACTTTGTTGGTAATAGGCTAATGAGCAAATAGGTTGAGAAAGTAGAGCAACAGAAGGTTATCAGAAACCCCAAACTGGTGGCAGTTCTGCTTCCCCATCTCCAGCACCCTCTGGGCCCCTTTCCTAGGATTTATAGGATTTCCTCCTCAAAAAAGGATGAGAGAATGTTGGTGGGTCCTTCTGTAAATGCGTTTCTGTTATTGTGGGTTGTCTTCTCTTGCACTAAAGTAGAAGTGCAAAAATAGACCACCACATTATGTATGATAACGTGCATGCAACATTCAGCTACGTTAGGAGGATTCTTTTGGGCTGAATGCAAGGGACACTTCCAGCTGTAGATTGGGGGTGCAAAGTGCATAATGGAAATTCAAGGCAAGGTTTGAAAGTACTTTAAGAAAGTGTAAGGGGGAGGTATTTATGTGTCATACATAACTAGTACAATAGAAAAATAGAATTCAATGGTTGGTTCTTTACCTTGGCTGATCTAGTAATGTATCTTCTGCCATTCCAGGTAAGTGGTACATATAAATAAAATATATGAACAATGACGGACAGGAAATTATCCTCTGGTCTATCCAGCCTGTCCCGTACAATTGTGATACCTTGTGTATATACACCACCCACCCAAAACCATGTGATCACCTGGGAGAGGTGAAAATCCAGATAAAAACCCAGACCAATATGATGGGAAAAAAATCTGGGAAAATCCTCTCTGACACCCCTAGGCGATTGAAACTAGTCCAGATCATCAGTCTGGCCCTGATAATTCCTTGCAGTACCTATCTTCTGTAAGAGGTGATCGCCACCCCAGCCAGAAACAGGTCCAGCTTTCACTTGAAGGAATTCAGCGAATCGGCATCCACCACATGAGCTGGCAGCCTATTCCAGAGGTCCACTATTCTCTGAGAAAAGAACCATCTCCTGACATCTAACCTAGACCTAGCCTTATATAACTTGAAATTGTGATCCCTGGTCCTCCCTAACCTATTGGAACAAACTATCAACTCAAACCTTCATCATCTTATAAACCTCAATCAGATCACCCCCAAGTCTACGCTTCTCTAAAGTATAGAGTCCCAGTTCTTTTAGCCTATCTTGATAACAAAGATGCTTTAAACTGGGAATTAGTCCTTTGGCCTTCCTCTGCATCCTTTCCAAAGCCTCAATATCACCCACCATGTGAGGAGTCCAAAACTGGACACAGTATTCCAATTGAAACCTGACCAAGGTCTTCTACAAGGACAAAATAGTATGCTTTGTCTTGTAGTTAATTGTCCTGGTGACTGGACTCCAAGCAGATCCAAAGCCATCTATAACTACTTTCTGCTTATGTCCTTCCAGCTAGTTCTCAATCCAGCTCAATATATTACCACTAATACCAGAAGTTTCGGTCTTGTACAGAAGCCTCTTGTGCGGTACCTTGTCAAAAGCATGGGAAGTCTAAAGTAGGCAATGTCTACTGGGCTTCCCTCATCCACTATCTTCAAAAAATATAATCAAATTGGTAAGACTTGACCTTTTTTTGAAGCCACGTTGGGTGTCCCTAATATTTCCCTCGCTATTCAAGTAATCATATATTGCATCCCTAATGATTCCCTCAAGCATCTTTCCTATTACTGATGTCAAACGAATGAGCCTATAGTTACCCGTGTCCATCTTGTCTCCTATTTTTAAGATGGGGACTACATTCTTTCCAGTCTATCTATTTTCAGGTTTTTAATTCTATCTTAAACAATATGTTCATATTACTAGTTTTATTATCATAAAATTCTAAGTCGAGCATTATCCTCAAGAGTTGAAGACCGATGCAGTGCTCCCCTCCAGACTTTTCATTGGGGTTTTCCTAGGTCTGTGCCCAGGTGCACTAGAACACATGGTCACAGTGAACCTTTGAAAATTGGGCAAGTCAGAGTGCATGTCTATAAAGGATCCCCAGCCTTCTGCATCTCAGGAAAATAGCCCTTTCTTTACTCCTTTAAGTAAAATGTGTTTAATGGTATATCACAATATTGAGTTTTAATGGTATTGCACAATATTGAGCATTATGCTCATGGTTTCATGGTATTAATGGCCCAGATTTTGCAGTTGTAATGATGGCGAAACTGTCGGTGTTCACTATCATTACCCTGTGAAACCGATAGCAACTTTTGGCGTCTGCACATGCGCAGTTAAACGTGGATAGCCAGAAGCTGCTGTTAGTGATTCCCTGCTCCTCCACAGGGCACGATGTTGAAGACCCCACAGATGACAATCTTTTTGAAATCACTGAACTAACGAGAACTTCAGCTTTTACATCCTAATATTGCTGTTAAAGCCCCTGAAAAAGTTAAGCCTTGTTCACCGAGGTGTAACTGGGTTTTTAACTAGGGTGACATCACTGTTGCTGGACGCTGGAGATCCCTTAAACTTGGTGTCAGAATCAAATTAACGTCAGGAACGATGAAATCAATGCCACATAGATTGTGCTAGATCTTTGTGGACAGCATTCTTCGAGGTCCGTCACTTCGCTGCTGACTGCAAAATCCGGGCCATTGTCTCTGAATGTGTTGTACCCCACTATTCCATAGTATGAAGATACCTGTTCAATATTTGGGAGTGTGATTAGACTTGTACTTGCTATGAAAGCTCTAGACATTTTTTTAGTTTCTGATTTGACTTACAGCTTAATAAATTGTTGCAAATTGAAATATGAATTCTGTATGTTGGTTAATTCCTGCATTGCTCATTCCACCATTATTGCTCTATTCTTCCCAGTCAGAAAACAGACTGAATGACAACAGAAAAATCGCAGCTTACTAAACTGTTAAAAGTTGGCAGAAATGGTGTGCCCTGATAGCTGTGACACATTGTAGAAAATAAATGACTTAACTATATCCATTTACTCTTAAATTGACATTATGAATCCTCAGATAGATTTTGACCACTTCAGTTTTAAAGTCTGCTCAAAGTAGTAGAACATGGCGCATCATTGCATTAACTTAAATAGCTGATAGCAGACACTCACGTCTTTGTTGAATGTTAGGATAATCTCAGTGTACAATGCAATATCGATTTAATACTAATGAGTTTTTTTTTAAATAGAAAATGGCAACTGAGTTGGAAATTTCAGAAACATATTCCTTGGAGATACCTCATAGCCGAACCCTGCAACTAAAGTTGACACAGCAGAACTGAATGGGAAATGTTGACATAGCAATTTATAATGGTAAATACTGGTAAATGTGTTGTGCCCTTTGTATGATTTTTAATAATGTATAATGTTTGTTGTTATAGGAAAACAATTTGATAAATCAATGGATCATAATCATTTTGATGGTTGGCCACAGAACACTGGATTCATCATAAAAGTCCACCATCCTCTCCTGCTGGGAAATGATGGATACTCTGTCTTTTACACAGATAGTGTGTTATACATGAAACATTCTACAGACATAGGTACAATATGACTCAAGTTAAGAATAGAAAAGTTAACATTTTTGGTTTGAAGGATCAAATTGTAGGATGTTTTAAATACACATTACTTTGAATTAAAAGAAATTAAATTATAAATTCCTGAAATCATACAACTGTCCCATTCTTAAAAGCTGACTTACTGTACTCTACGTTCCCTGACAGTTTGTTAAATGGCACCACACTACTAATGGAAAGAGCATAAATAATTCAAGTGTTGTAGGTTTATTTATTGGACGACATTCATCAAGCAATCCCTTTACACCTTTTAGGCAAGAGCTATCAAGGCGTAATTACTCCAGTTGTTGGATAATAAAACATTGCATTAGATGATTGAAAGCTGTTCTCATTATAAAACAGTGTATCTTCTGGCTTAGCACAAGTATAGACACGGGCGATCTGATAGTGAAAATAAAAAAGTGAAACATAGGCCGGAATTATCCCATTGCAGAGCGTGTGGGTTTAGGGGTGGAGCGGCAGTTAAAACCGCGTGTCGGGAACCTGCTGTCATCCCGCCGATTTCCGCATTTAACTCGGGCACGTTTCGAGGCGCGCCATGGACCCACTCAGGAGAGGTGGGCAAACCTCATTGAGGCGCTTAACTGCTCATTTACAGACCCTTAACTGCCTTTATAACCTCGGGTTTTGGCTTTAACTTGTAGAGCACGGGATTCACGCACCTCGGGAACCTCGCCTGCGAAGGGGAGATGGAAGGTCAGTGGCCATTGTGTGAGTCCATTAAGTGACAGCTGGAAAAAACACACACTCACACACTACACCTGCTTCCTTGCCTAAGGGAAAGGCTCTTGCTGACATCATTTTGTACAGAGATTTAGTTTTCAGGCCATTTCTGCAACCTTTGAAGCCACTCTCACCACAGTGCTAGTCACTATCACTACATTGAAGGATTGTGCCCCTGATCTCCACTTTACCTGCCATCTATTAGATCAGCATGGGTGCTGCTTATACTGTCTCATCTTGGATCTCAGAATCGGATTAAGATGAGCCCCAGCACCAACACCACCAGCGGCAGCAGCAGCCACCATAACACCAGCCTTCTCCTCAATGACCTGATGCTCCACAGGAGGGGATCAGCACAGGGCTCCACCGCGCCGGAGGTGATACCCCCAACACGGTATACAGGCAGAGGATGAGCTTCCTGGACATGACTGAACAGCAGTGCTTCAGGAGGTTCAGGCTATCGCGCCAAGTTGTTGCAAACATTTGCAGCTTTCTGGAACAAGACCTGCTGCCTCGAGGACCTGCCTTACCAGTAGCTGTCAAAGTCACCACTGCCTTCAATTTCTTCACTTCAGGCTCCTTGCAGGGATCTGCAACAGACGTTTGCAGGATGTTGCAGTAGGCCGCCCACAACACCCAGGTGACCGATGCCATGTTTGACAAGTCAGCCAATTATGTAAACTTTGCCACTGATGAAGCCAGTGTTACTGAGTGGGCGCTCTGCTTTGCAGCGTCATCGACTGCACACGTCGCCATCAAAGCACCCCACATCAACCAGGAATGTTTGTGAACCACAAGGGCTTCCACTCCCTCAATGTGCAGCTTGTCTGCAACCATGAAAAGATCATCATGCGTGCGTCAGATTCCCTGGCAGCTGTTATGACTCTTTTGTGCTGCACCAGTCCACCCTCCCTCAGCTCTTCACACCTCCAAACAGACTTACCGACTGGCTGCTTGGAGTTGAGGGCTATCCACTGAAGACATGGCTGATGACACCCTTGAGGAGGCCAAGTTATGAGGGCGAGGAGTGTTATAATGACAGCCACATGTCCACCAGATGTGTCATAGAGCAAGCAGTCGGCATGCTGAAGATGCGCTTCAGATACCTTGACAGATCTGGAGAAGCTCTTCCGTACGCACCAGCCAGGGTCTCCAGAATCTTCATCATATGCTGTGCGCTGCACAACAGAGTGCAGCAGCGAGGACTGGAGCTGCAGGAGGAGCAAGGGGCAGAGCGCACCAGCTTCTTTTTATTCTGAATAGGAACAGGTGGTACACAAGGAGGAATCTGAGGTGGAGATGGCACCAGCAGCAGCGCTCATTGATGCCCGAGGGGCCTGGGATGGTCTCATAACGACCATTTACTTGCACCAATGCACCCATATGATTCCCAGATGCTGTACTAACTCCCACCCTGCCTCCAACAACACCACAAAGCAATCCTACAATGACCAAGCCATTCCTGTCACCCAAACCCCCATTGCTTGAGGTTAAGTAATGTATCACCATTCACTCCAAGTGACAAAGCCACTTCCCAGGTAGCAGACAAAAATGGACAAGACGGGAAAGCTGTGCAAAGAAATAAATTTAGGTGCATCATAAATATAACTGAAACCTAACATTAACATTTTTTCATACACTGATGTGCATACCATTGTGAACCTAGGATTGCGTCTTTTTTCGTTTACGTATGCTTCTATGAGGTGCAACACCTGCAGCTTCAGCAGAGGTAGAGGCTCAGTTCCCTGCTGTGACTGTTTCGACGGACGGCATCTGGGTTTTGGAGCCTGAGGGCCCCACCAAAGACTGCTCCTCCGACAACTGTGCAGGGGCAGACTCGGCCATCGGGTTCTGACAGGGGGAGGCAATGGGGAAGAAGTGGGAGTGCTTTGAGAAGAGCCCCCACTTCCATGTCCACTCTCACCATCATCCCTCTAATGAGCCACCCGCACCTCCCTACTAGCAAGGAGCTGGAGAGCACCTGGCTGCATATCAGTGGGCCGATGAAGGCCCAAGTCTATGTTAGCATCACTCCTCGAGATGACATCAATGAGTTTCAGGCAACTGTTTGATTCTGCCATCCCCATTTGCAACATTTAACCACTCCTGCCTTGCATTCTAGCACAGACTGTCCCTTAAGTTCATTCCTCCCCTCCCCACCTCTGCACCTGCTTAAAATCTGTTACATTTCCAATTTTTTCAGTTCTGAAGAAAGGTCTCCGACCTGAAATGTTAAGTGTTTCTCTCTCCACAGATGCTGCCTGGCCTGCTGAGTGTTTCCAGCATTTTCTGTTGTTAGTTCAGATTTCCAGCATCCGCAGTATTTTGCTATTGTATTAGTGTCCGCAATCTGTTGTTCACAGCAAACATGTTCTCGTTGGACTGGCGAACAGGTGGCCATCCTTTCAATGGAACAGCACATCATCGTCATCACCTACGAGACTGTGGTGCTCATGTTGGAGATGGACTCTATTCTCTGTACAGTCGCACACAATCTGTACAGTCCCCGAGGTTCAGCATCTGCATGCAGCTCAGCAGAGCTTGGAGTGTCCTGCACCCTCCGGTGAGGACTCTCCACTGCTGTCCGTCTCCGCCATCTGCTCTTGCTCAGTTGTGATGTGAGACACCAGGTGACAACACTATATCTCTCACAGGACCAACCGAGGTGTGCGTATCGGCGTTGTGCTGGGTGTGCATGGGTCTACTGATGGTGCACCCTCAGAGACTGAAGCTTCCTCTGAGGAGTTGTCTTCCTCCTCTGGCTGGACGGCGGGGGCACTTGATGGACCTGTGGGAGAGTAAAGAGATGAATTTGAAATCTTATTATGCACATGGTAACATTTCACTGGCTGCTGTCATCAATCACCATATGAGTGACTTTTGTATGCCATGTGGCTGTATATTTAATTCTGTCACCAGATTGCTGGGAGGTCCCCCTCTCTCCCGTCTCCCACTGCCAGCAGCTCTGCCACTCAAGATTTCTAGCGCCGCCTCCTCTGCTGGGGTCAAATTTCTGAATATTGGAGGGCCACCTCCAGTTCTCTGCCGCACCCTGTTTTGGGCTCTCTTCTGCAAGGAGGGAAAGAGTCGTGAGAGTGATGGAATGAGTGTAAGGAATGGATGGGCTTCATCTGTAGAGGGTGACAATGAAGGAGTGGTGTGACATTGCCAAATGCCCTCCTTGTGTGGTGTTACTTGCTATGATTGCATTAGGATGAGGGCAAGTGTCAGTGGTGGTTAATCAGATGGGGATGTGAGTAGGTGCATAGACAAAAGAGGGATGGGTGCTCCTGCAAGGTAGGTTGGTGTGAGGATTGATGTGCAGAAGTAGGCTTGGGAAGGCAGAGTGATGGGGTTGGGGTGACAGGCACATCAGGATGTAGATGAATGTGGCATTGCACTCTCCTTTCCTGGCCTCATGAGACCATTGAATCATTTGCAGCACTGGATCCACGTCCGCCTCACCACATCCCTGCTGCTGACCTCCTCTGTGATCTCTAGCTATGCCCTCTTAGTGTCTCTGGCTGGTCTTTTGCGGCTATCCGCAGGGAAGAGGACCTCCCTGCGTGCTCTGACACCCTGGACCAGCACTTCCAGGGAGACATCTGGGAATCTTGGCGCAGCCTTGTCTGTGTGTCTCCATGACTCTCAGAAATCTCAATATTATGCAGCAATTTGTAGCTCTTCCAAACACCTTGATCTCTCCTACAGCAACCTTCAAATGAGATGTGTACAAAGCTGCTTTAAATATCCACGCTGAAAACTAGTCATTGGTGATGTCATCAAACCCACTCCATTTAATTGGGCCGGGAAACCCGCATGACCCTTTCAATTGAGTTAAACGCACAGTACAAAATGCGCTGTTGAAAAGTTTGGGATGGCGACCCGCTACGCGGCCTGCACACACCTGCCCCAACGCTCAAGTAAAGATTCCAGCCATACTACCTGCACTGAAAGGGTAACTGGCCATGATGTCACAAATTATATGAAAGTCAGACTGTAACATCCATTGTCTGTGAGTTTTGACCAATGTAAGGAATGGGACAAATGGCAAGTTTGAAAGTGTTACCATTTTTTGATTCCTACTGGTCCTTGAGAAGGAACGAAAAAAAGACCACCTTGATTATCTTTCCTGTTTTATTATTTGGAGGATGAGTAAGAAAATTAACTGTTTACATTTAAAAGTAGAGCAGAGAAGGTGAAGTGGAAATTTAATAGAGGTGTTCGAAATCATGAAGGGTTTTGATAGAGTAAATAAGGAGAAACTGCTTCCAGTTGCAGTAGGGTAAGGTCAGTAACCAGAAGACACAGATTTAAGATAATTGGCAAAAGAACCAGAGGTGAGATGTGATTTTTTTTTATAGATGCAGCGAGTTATGATGATCTGGAATGCACTGCTTGAAAGGTGATGGAAGCAGATTCAATAGTAACTTTCAAAAGGGAATTGGATAAATACTTGAATGGGAAAAATTTAAGATAATTGGTAAAAGAACCAGAGGCGAGATGAGATTTTTTTCCTAACAGATCATCATAACTCGCTGTGTAAAAAAAACCTCTCATCTCACCTCAGGTTCTTTTGCCAACTATCTTAAATTAGAACAGGATATGTTTTAAAGAGCTGGCACAGGCACGATGGGCTGAATGGCATCCTTCTGTGCTGTGTCATTCTATGATTCTATTCCACGAAAAGGAGCAAACCGAATCTTTTATAGATAACTGGTCAGAACCAGTAAACAAAAGCACATTATATGCTAATACTGCACAAAGAAATAATTCAAATAACTGTGCTGTCCACATATTGAGTGGAGGGTAGAGTATGCCTGATACCATTGCTATTAATTCAGTACTTTCTTTCTACCATAACCAAATTTATTTAAATTAACACTTCTATTTTATTTTAAAAGCAAGGATATGTCACACTAACTTGAAATATTTCTTTGCACAAATTACCAGTTTCCATATTTTTCCACAGCTGATGCACGATTTGGTCACTCAGAAAAGAGCCAAGTCACAGGTATTTATTGTTTATTCCAAAGGAAAATCTTCCCTTAAATACAGTAACTGAAAGTGATTTTGTGATACTCTATGTTGTTTTATAAAGTGTTTAAAATACAGTATTTGCCTACTTTTCTTTTACAGAGTGTGAAATCACTTTTCTCCTTGGTCCCTGATTCACCTATGCCATATACTGATTGTAGTTGAGAGGGCATATGGAAATCCTGCTGAAAGACCTATGCCAATGTTGTTTTGAACTGGTCATCACAATTAACATGAGAGTGACTCTCCTTCCAATTGCCCCTCTCTCAGGTGCAGGGCACTTTGCCTCTCCTCAGACCACACAGAGTACAAATGAGACTGGGAACTTAGTGGAATAGAGGGGAAATTGAAGTTGCATCTCTATGATGCCAAAGTTAATACTATGTTGTACCACCAAGTTGTATAAATAAAATACATTTGATATTTGATCATTTTAAAAAGGTAGATAATTCTAGTATCTTTGTATTATTAGTTTGAAAATATTTTAGAGGTAGAAATACTTCTTTTTAAACTTTATAGGTTTAGCATCTCTCACCTTTAACTTGTCACATGAAGAAATATTTTACGCCAGGGAATGTAATCACTTTTTGACTGGAATCATCCTGGACTCATATACTTTGAAGGATCCTCAACAAATAACATGGGAAATACTTCACCTAGTAAACATTCTTTGGGTATGACATATTAGTATTGTTTCAGCAATATGAAAGAGCCAGTTATCACCATTTGTTATTCTTTTTATGTTATTGTGCTTTATTCTTAAATTTAAAATTTATCAGTCCAGAAATGAACATAATCCAGTGATTAAGTTAAATTTCAATTTAACAGCATATTAAGTTTTATAATTAACTAGCTGAAGTGCCCGGCGGTGCCGAGGCTTTTTCGAGGGAATGTTGTTGTTGGAAGAGAGCGACTGGGGGGAAGAGAGAGAGCGACTGGGGGGGAAGAGAGGGAGGGGAGGGGTGGGGGGAAGAGAGGGAGGGGAGGGGGAAGGCAGGGCGGGGGGAAGTAAGGGAGGGAGGGGGGAAGGAAGGGAGGGAGGGGGGGAAGGGAGGGCAGGGGAGGGGAAGGGAGGGAGGGGGGAAGGGAGGGCGGAGGGGAGGGAGGGCGGCGGGCGCCCCCCCCCCGAGGGTCGCGGCCCCCCCACCCCCCCGGAGGTGAAGACCGCCGATTGCGCGCGCAGCAGGAGCTGAGACGCGGCGTCTCTCTCGGCCGGCGGGCCCGGTTGCCAGGGCAACCGTGACGCTGACCAAGCCAGAGAGACGCCGCGTCTCAGCTGCTCCTGCTGCGCGCGCGGCCCCCCCCCCCCCGAGGGTCGCGGCCGCCCCCCCCTCCCCCCGAGGTGAAGACCGCCGATTGCGCCCGTTGCCAGGGTAACGCTGGACGCTCAGCAAGCCCCGGCAGAGAGAGACGTCTCAGCGCCTGCTGCGCGCGCACCCTAGCGGCGCTGGGCTGAGGCTCGGCCCTCCAGCCTTCGAGTGGGGCCGGGAGGTGCCTAGCTCGGGCGTGGGTGCGGAGGAGACGCCGAGGCTTCTAGGCCTACCTGGAAAAACGGGGAAAGGTAGGAAAATTAATGAGATTAGATAAGTTAATTACTTTCTAAATCATTTTTTTTTAAAACAATGTGTGTTTTAAAAGCAACGTTTTTTTTTAAGACGCAGAAAGCGGGAAAAAGAAAGGAAAAGTTTGGAATCAAGATGGCGGCGACTCACCTCGGTTCAGAACGATAAAGCCCGGCCACACGCGCACCGATTGGCCCGGCGGCACACGCCAGCAACCCGGCGTACGATTGGTCGAGCTCGAGGTCACTCTGTCGCTAATGAGCGGATAATGAGATGCTAATGAGCGGAATGTTGAAGGTTTTTGGGATACCACGGGCGCAATTTTAGCCCGTCCGAAACGTAAATATGCTTAAAACCGTCTCGGAAGCGTAAGCTTTCTTTGGAGGTAACGCGCGCGTAGGTACGCCCTGTAACTTTCGAGTGCATACCCGCAACGCACACGCGATGACAGACAGATAGACAGAAGTACCGATTTATATATATAGATAATGTACAAGCAATCAAAGGGGGGGGGGGGGGGTTGAAATTTACAATGAAAGGGTTTTGATAGAGTAGATAGGGAGAAACCGTTTCCACTGGCAGGAGGGATGGTAACTGGAGGACACAGATTTAAGGTAATTGGCAAAAGAACCAGAGGGGAGATGAGAATGTTTTACACAGCGAGTTGTGATGATCTGGAATGTACTGCCTGAAAAGGTGGTAGCAGATTCACTATTAACTTTCAAAAGGGAATTGGATATATACTTGAAAAGGAAAAATTTGCAAGGCTATGGGGAAAGAGCAGGGGGGGTGGGACTAATTGGACTGTTCTTTCAAAGTGCTGGCACAGGCATGATGGGCTGAATGGCCTCCTGTGCTGTATTATTCTATGAAAGGGTCTTCCTTCTAATCATACAAACACATATATATATATATATATACACACACACACACACACATAAATAATGAATGACCTGGCTATCGTAAAACTGGGTAAGGAAAGGCATTAAATGTCCCTGCTCAACTATCTCCCTCCCTCCCTACCCAGACTACTGTCTGTGATACAATCTGACCTCGAGACAATATTATCCCATCATATACAACTAAGCCAAAAGTTATTAGTACTAATGAATGATCCTACTAATACCATATGAACAAAACATACAACTCAATCATGTAAAACTCTGAATAAAAATTTTCTTTTCATTTCAAAACCTGGCTGGTCAGTTAGGTATGACCTGTACATTTAAGATAGGTGTGTGGTCAGAAATCAGGATGTTATCCTTTATTTTGTCATCAGTTGAACAGATATTTTATGTATAGCAGTGCTTTGCCAAAATACTAATGCATAGTAATGCATCCTCAATTATACAACGATATTTTCATTCTATAGAAATGTTATTAAAATTTTCAAATATATACCGAGAGGAAAATGTTTCTATTTCACCACAGTGAATTTGCAGGTCGATGAGCATTGTTCTACAACCTGTTATATCACACTTACAGAATAATGTAACTGAATGATTTTCATTTAAGATGCAACTTATAAACCCCATTTCTTGTATTTTAAGACAGAACAAATAACACCAGAAAAATTTGTGTCAAAGTTGCTAAATCTAAAGGCCTTCAAGAACCAAAAACAGTCACATGACAAGCTGGTTAAATGGTTAACGGTAAGTAATAGGCATTTGACCATTAAAATAAAAGGAAATTCAACTGGGTGTAGAATCCTAATCTTCCTTTTCATCATGAGTTTATTAACATGAAGCAATTGCTGTGCAAGTCTTATATTTGTTGTAAACAATCTTTCACAGTAGAAAAGAAAAATCAATATTTAGTGAGCGCCTAACCATGGTTGATTTGCCAGACACAATTTGCCCTCAACAATTCAGAACCTCATGAGGGTCAAATTAGGAATGAAATTTATGATACAGTACTTGTGAAGATGGGCCAGACTGTCCAGTCCTACTGGTTGGGATAGAATGCTTGAGTGTAGTAGTGGTGCTGAAGGAGGATAAAGGCACCTGGAAATCTGCATCTATGATTTAGAGTGCATTATTCATTTACTAAGTTATTTGAATATATATTGACATGTTAATATATTGAAAAAAGTGCTGGAAATACACAACAGATCGACAGCATCTGAAGAGACTTTCCATCCCAACTCTGACAAAGGGCATTCACCAAACATTAACCTGTCTTTAGCAAAATACTGCGGATGCTGGGAATCTGGAAACCCCCCCCCAAAAAATGCTGAAAATACTGAGCGGGTCAGGCAGCATCTGTGGAGACTCTTTCTCTCTCCACAGATGCTGCCTGACCCGGAGTATTTCCAGCATTTTCTGTTTTTATTAACCTGTCTTTTCTGTTGATAATTGGCCTGCTGTATACTTGCAGTGTTTTCTGTTTTTATTTCAGATTTCTAGCACTTTGTTTTCATTTTATTGAAATATTTGTGTTGGCACCATCTGAATTTCCCAGTTCCTGGAAAACTTATTCTATTTAAGCATAGTTTTGCTGAAAAGCTCTTTGAAATTTTTATGTGGAGCATGCCATATCCATTACTTATAAAACAGAACTGTGGAAAAATATTTGGAGTATATCAATAGAACTAAAATTAAAAACTACTTCAGTCCAGACTTTAAGTTGAAACTAATCAGCTATCCAGTTACAGTTCACAATTTTCATGACAGAAACATAATTTTTTTCTGTGAATATTATCAGTTTGTACAGATTTAAAAAGCATCTTCCCACTGGTAAATATATCATTATTCTAAATGGTTTGTTAATAGCAAGCTGTGTTTGAGTAAGTGAGCCAATGGATAAAGGGAACTCAGTAAATGTAGTGCATATGGATTTTCAGGTGTTTGATAAGATGTCTTTTCTGGTGGCTTGTTAGAAAAATTCAGGCGTATAGTACAAGAGGACATGTAGCAGCATGGATAGAAAGTTGGATGACAGATAGGATTGCAAATGGTGAACTCCAGGGGTTAGTGCTGGGTCCATCTTAGTTCTCGTTATATATAAATGATTTGGACTTGGGCATAGAGAGCACAGTATCAAATTTTGCTGATGACATAAAGGTAGGAGGTTTGACAAACAGGGACAGACTGTAAAATACTTTGTGAGGACATATGGGTTAGTGGATTGGCCAGAAAAAGGTTTTTACAATTATGAAGGGTTTTGAATAGGAAAGAAACTATTTTCTCTAGTTGGGGAGTTAGTGACAAGGGGTCATCAATTTAAAATAATCGTTAAGAGGGCGATGCGAGAGATGAGGAGAAATTTCTTTACTCAGACCGTTGGAGCATGGAATGTGCTTTACCACAGGGAGTAGTTGAGGCAGAAACTATTACATCTTTTAAGGGAAAAGTGGAAAAATAATAGAAGCAGAGTAAGATACAGGGTGGAGAGAACATGCAGATTGCTCTGGCAATCCAATTCTGTTCTGTAAACTTCTATAATTTTAAAAGATTTCTGGAAAAATTAAATATTATAACTGTGAATTAAATCTAGGAACATCTTAAGTGTTTATTTACTGTAAATGGCTGCTGCTCCAAATATTACATATTTCTGAACAGTCAATAGGTATTATGGTATAAATCTATTTACTGGTCATGTGGGTCCTCCATTTAATCATTTTAGGTATTTACAATGGAATGAAAACTAATGTTTATAAGGATTAACTCAACCTCCTGTATTTTTGTTTCATTATCAAACACTGAGGCATGTACATTGAAAAAGAGTACAAAATAATTAGCCTGCCAGGTTTCAGTTCTTAAAATTTAAATGTTACATAAACATTGCATGTGTTTGTGTTTTTCCAGTTGACACTGCCATTTGCTCGGAAGTATAGCTACTGCATGGAGCTATTGTTGAAGAAAGGATATTATAAATCTGTCTCATTTCCTGTGTTAGGAAACGAATTTGAAAAAAAGGTCAACAGAAATGAGTATGAACCCAATTTTTATTGATTTCACAGTAATAATTGTATGCATTGATTCATTGTCAATATTTTGAAGCTGCGTGACAAATTTCTGTATAATTTGAATAGTAATCTATTTAATGCCAGATTTGTTTGTTTTGAAAACTGGGCTTCAGAGATGGAGAAGATCTGAAAAATGTGTTATGGTCAGTGCAATGATGATCAATCCAGCCCATCCACACCTTCTGTTTTCATCATCACTGTGGGATCATATGTAATGGAAGGAGAGCACAAAGAAAAATCAATTTCTGGAACAGGTTACAAAATACAGATCCGGACTAATTTTTCCACAAGATTGGTTTGTACATCGTACCTTGTATAAATCAAATGTAATTTCAGGTTTGGCCACCTGAAATTACTTTTTCGTTTTTGCAAGATTGGTAAAATCTCATTATTAGTGTATTTATTTATTTTTGCAGGAAAACATGTATTTTTCTTTCAGCTAAGTTCTAAATATATTGGTGTTTGGATCAGAGATCAGATTATATTAGTAAAAAAAACAAAATATTGTGACTTAAAAACAGAAAATGCTGGAAATACTCAGCAGGTCAGGCAGCATCTGTGGAGAGAGAAACAGAGTTAACATTTCAGGTCGATGACTTTCATCAGATGAACTTCGCCAGTTCTGACGAAAGGTCACTGACCTGAAACGTTAACTCTGTTTCTCTCTCCACAGATGTGGCCTGACCTGCTGAGTATTTCCAGCATTTTCTGTTTTTATTTCTGCTTTCCAGCATCCGCAGTATTTTGCTTTTTGTAAAGAAAATATTGTGACTGTTATTTTTCAGATATGTAGTTCTGAAAGATACCAATATCTGTTGGAGATTATGACAATTTTGGCAGTTAATGATATCTACATGAAAAGTTGATGTTAAGCTTAGTTCATTATTTGTAATTTATCGCATACTTGTCACTTTTAATGAAAATCATTCAGCATGTTTGCTTTTGTGTAACAGAAGCTTTATTATACAGTTCTATCAACTTTATATCATCTTAACTTTAATGGCTGTTTTAACATGCTAACTGTTTGCTGACACCATCTTGCAGGTACCAGCAGCTCACCTATGCTATGCAAATGACCCTGTGCCTGGAATTTGGGACAGGGATTCCGGCCTTGGGTGAAGGTTCCACTCGGTCACACCTTTTTCCTACGGAGTAGGGTTCCAGAAATTTCAAAGCCTTAGGGTCCAAACTTCAGATTTTTTTTGTGGTGCAAAAGTGGTGTAATTCCAGAGTAAGAGGAAGGAATTTGGATATGTCAGGAGGATGTCCAGATTTGGAGCTAGGGTCACTCTTAGCTTTGTGAGATGACCACAGCAGTAAATTATTATCCGAGGTGTGACTGGCAACTTCTGCTATATTAGTCAGGTTGCAGTCCATATCATTATAAGACAAGTTCATGCCCTATTTGACAAGACTGCTCATTTCATACTGGATGGAGGCAAATGAAATTGCATGGTCAATTTTTACAGAGTGGCAGGATTTCCCTGGGTTTTAGGTGCTAGACGATCTTCAGTTGATTGATGGGTAGGGTCCTCTTCTGCCACATTTTCCACCTGTTCAGTACAATCATCCTATGCATGGCGAGATTGTTCTGTTACAGTTATCTTGGATACCTGGGCCAGCCTGTACTGTATGCCTCTTCTGAGCCCAGCTGTACCCAAAGAACAGTGATGGTCAGAGTTACCACCTAAAAGTGGCGGGTGGAGTTCAACTTTAACTCAAGTACCTAGTGAAATAAGCAGTGAAACTCCTAGGTCAACATGCAGCTACTAGCAGACTCCCCTTTAAGGAACAGGAGCCAACATGGCTGAATGGGACAACTATTCCATACCCGTTTTTTTTTTAAACAGGAGCTGAGCTCCAGCAGGGCTGTTCAGGTGCTGATGCCATATTATGAGAGCATGAGGCTCTGATAAGCCCAGTACATGCCTGATGTGCAGATTTCAGTGGCATAGATGCTTACACACCCTATCATCTCACACTACATGCAGCGGCTGCATGGCAAGCCTCAGCACCTGACAACATGGGCTGTGAATCAGCGCATTATCAGTTCTAAAGTCAATTAAATTATAATTTCACAGTTCAAACTTTATAAGTCTGAGGAAACAACCAATTTTGTAATTTTTTGCTTTGTTCATTTGTACTTGCTATACTTTTTCTTTTGATAAAATTGTTGGAACTTATATAATGAAATATTGCTCATTCAAGACTTGTGAATAAAGTTCAAACAATTAGAAACAAAGCCGTTCATGTTTATTAAATACTGAAAATGCCCAAGTGTAGGAGTATATTAAAGGCAACAAAATGGATGACAGCACATGTACATGCTTATCTCAGTAAATTAAAGTAAGTATTTTCTATCAGATTAATGAAAGTAATTACCAATGGCACTTTAGTGATTTCCCTGTTTTGCTGGTAATTAGTATAGGAAAAAAGTGTTATATTTATACGTCTTTTCCTTCCCAAAAAACCCAGCACAACTTGTGCTAAGTACATTATTTACAGATTTTACAGAAACAATTATTTAGTGAGATAAATGTACTATGTTAAACTATTGAACAGGAGCTGCAAACTCCTCCGTCTTCAGTACCTCGTTAGTCTCACTATTTCATTTTATTATTAATGCTGGTCAATAGGCTACTCTAAATCTTTTAGCCAGTGTGACAAAAGATGTTTTAATTTGTAAAAGCAACTCTTATTCAACAAATATAATTGTTTAATTTTCCATCTAAGGGTTATCTACATGCACCTTATGCAAGACACTAGAAATGGCTAACAATCAATACCTAAGTAAATTGTTCATCTTAAGGAATTTGATCAAACAGACCAACAAAACACAAAGTTTGCACAGAAATGTTAACTAGTATTTACAAATATTTGTCTAATTGTACAGTATAGATACTGCACGATACTTATTAGCCAAAATGAAGAATGTAATGTAATTTGCCAAATATGTGAACTGCTGCAAAAATAAAACTGAAGTTCCAATGGTCAAGGTCTCTGGGCCACACAGTCTTCCAAGTTACCAGAATGCAGTCAGTGCACAAAAAATTATAATGGTTTCTAAGGAGTACCAAATCATGTTCCATTTTGGGGTGGTGTATACTGTACGAGGAAAGCTGCTTGTTCTGCTCTTCACAAGTTGTTTAAGGGGTTACATTTGCTTTCCAGTAATAGATGGAATACGAGAGATGTGTATCAAACCTAACAGAAAAGTAAATGCGTTAAAATGGTGCATCAGATTTTACATATTTAAAAATTACCAAAAAAAGGTTTATTAAAAGAAACATTTTGGTGAATTTTGTGCTCAAACTAGATGAAAAATGGTAACTTTGTTTCCAATTGCCAACAAATATCTGATTAGTTCTTTAGATGAGGGGTATAACTCCATTTACTCTGCTCAAGTGTGTCTTAAGCCTATCTCAGAAGAGCTCCACTGCTGTGCCAATATGACATTCCCATTTCCTATATAAGCTATCCTGTAGCCTCTCCAATACCAATTTAGCAGTCAATTATGGACTGGTTTGTACTGTGGGAAATCGCTCACTAACAATTGAGCTGAGACTGAAAATCATTACAATTAAGACCCTTATTAGTTTTTACAGAATGGAAATTTCCACCTCTTCAATTCTGAGTTGTATTCAATCCTAAGCTCATTTGTCTGATCTACAACAACAACTTGTATTTATATAGCACCTTTAACACAGTAAAACATCCCAAAGCGCTTTACAGAAGATTTATAAAATAAAATTCGACACCAAGCCACATGAGATATTAGGGCAGATGACCAAAAGCTTGGTCAAAGAGGTAGGTTTTAAGGAGCGTCGGCGGGAACTCAGCGGCAGCAGCGGGGCTATAAAAGTCCCAGAGACCAGGTAAGGCCTCAGTGCGTCGGCGGGAATCTCGAGCGGCAGCAGCGGGGCTATAAAAGCCCCAGAGACCAGGTAGGTTTACCAGTCTCCAGTCTGGGAACTCAGAGGGAAGGAGAGAGGTAAAAAGTAATCCAAGTGTGACGTCACCAGAAAGCGGGTAAGTGATTGGTTGGTAAGTATTTCTCCCTTTTTAAGCTTAAATCTCTTTGGTTTATAGTTTCTAAGGTGTGATACTCACCATCTAGAATCGGGGCAGAGGGTATTTAACAATAATATTAATAAATGTAATTAATTACATAGAATGGGAGATCAGGTGATGTGTTGCTGCTGCAATATGTGGGAGCTGGTGAACACCATTGATGCTCACGGTGATCACATTTGCAGTAAGTGTTGGCTGCTCGAGGAACTCCGGCTCCGTGTTGAAGAGCTGGAGTCCGAGCTTCAAACACTGAGACACATCAGGGAGGGGGAGAGTTACCTGGACTCTGTGTATCACGAGGTATTCACACCAATTAGATTAATTAATTCAGATGTAGTCCGTGGCCAGGGTCAGGATGGTGTGGCTAGAAGTGAGGCAGGTACGGGGATCCAGGAGGTAGTGTTGGAGGAGCCGCAGCCCTTGCTCTTGTCCAACAGGTTCGAGGCTCTTACTCCCTGTGAGGATGGGAACAGGGACTGCGGGGAGGATGAGCAACCTGACCACAGCACCGTGGAGCAGGGGGCCATTCAAGTGGGGGGAGTTAAAAGAAATGTTGTAGTGGGAGGGGATAGTATCGTTAGGGGGATAGATAGAGTTCTTTGCAGCCGAGAGCGAGAGTCCCGAAGGCTGTGATGCCTGCCCGGTGCCAGGGTTAAGGACATCTCCTCTGGACTGGAGAGAAACTTGGAGTGGGAGGGGGAGGATCCAGTTGTCGTGGTCCATGTTGGTACCAACGACATAGATAGGACAAGGAAGGAGGTTCTGCTGAGGGAGTTTGAGCAGCTAGGGGCCAAATTAAAAAGCAGAACCACAAGGGTAATAATCTCTGGATTATTACCTGAGCCACGAGCGAATTTGGCTAGGACAAATAAAATTAGAGAGTTAAATGCGTGGCTCAAAGACTGGTGTGGGAGAAATGGGTTCTGCTTCCTGGGACACTCGCACCAGTACTGGGGCAGGAGGGAGCTGTTCCGTTGGGACGGGCTTCACTTGGCCAGTGCTGGGACTAGAGTCCTGGCGGATCATATAACTAGGGCTGTAGAGAGGGCTTTAAACTAACTAGTGGGGGGGAGGTTCCTAGAGAGCAAATAATAAAAATGACAACAGAGAAGGTCATAGACTTAGGTAGCAGTGGGGAAATTAAAAACCAGAGCGTGTCAGGAAGGGGCAGAAGGTATGGAGTAAAAGGTAAAGTAATAAAAAGGGCAAAAGCAGGAACTAAGTGTCACAAAACATATTTGAAAGTTCTCTATCTGAATGCACGTAGCATTTGCAACAAAATAGACGAGTTAATGGCACAAATAACTACATATGGGTATGATCTTGTGGCCATTACAGAAACATGGCTGCAGGGTGACAATGCCTGGGAATTAAACATACCAGGTTATTTAACGATCAGGAAGGACAGGCAGGAAGGAAGGGGAGGTGTGGTGGCTATGTTAATAAAGGAAGGAATCACTGTAATACAGAGAAATGATATTGGGTCAAAAGATCAGGATAATGAAACAGTTTGGGTGGACGTAAGGAATAATAAGGGGAAAAAAACACTAGTGGGCGTAGTCTATAGGCCTCCGAACAGTGGCAACTCTGTTGGACGGAGTATCAATCAGGAAATAGTTGAGGCTTGTAATAAGGGAACATCTATAATTATGGGGGATTTTAACTATCATATTAATTGGACAAATCAAATTGGGCAGGGCTGCCTTGAGGATGAGTTCATTGAGTGTATTAGGGATGGGTTTCTTGAGCAGTATGTAACTGAACCGACCAGGGGGCAAGCAACCTTAGATCTGGTCCTGTGTAACGAGACAGGATTAATTAAAAATGTCCTAGTAAAGGATCCCCTTGGAATGAGTGACCAAAACATGGTTGAATTCCATATTCAATTAGAGGGTGAGAAGGTTGGATCTCAAACAAACGTGCTAAGCTTGAATAAAGGAGACTATGAAGGTATGAGAGCGGAATTGAGTAGAGTGGATTGGGAAAATAGATTAAAGGGTAAGATGATACATGATCAATGGTGTACGTTTAAGGAGTTATTTTACAACTTCCAAAACATTTTTATTCCACTGAGAAGAAAAGGGTGTAAAAGAAAAGACAGCCATCCGTGGCTAAGTAAAGAAATTAAGGATAGTATTCGACTAAAAACAAGGGCATATAAGGTAGCCAAATCTAGTGGGAGGATAGAGGATTGGGAAAACTTTAAAAGACAGCAAAAAATAACAAAAAGATTGATTAAGAAAGGGAAGATAGATTATGAAAGTAAATTAGCAAAAAATATAAAAACAGATAGTAAGAGTTTTTATAGTTATAAGAAAAAGGGTGGCTAAAGTAAATGTTGGTCCCTTAGAGGATGAGACCGGGAAATTAATGGTGGGAAATATGGAGATGGCAAAAACACTGAATGAATATTTTACATCAGTCTTTACAGTAGAAGACACTAAGAATATCCCAACACTGGACAAACAGGGGGCTAAAGGGGGGGGAGGAGCTAAACACGATCAAAATCACTAAGGAAGTGGTACTCGGTAAAATAATGGGACTCAAGACGGATAAATCACCTGGACCTGATGGCTTACATCCTAGGGTCTTGAGGGAAGTGGCGGTAGGGATTGTGGATGCATTGGTAATAATTTTCTAAAACTCCCTGGACTCGGCAAAGGTCCCGGCAGACTGGAAAACTGCTAATGTAACACCCTTATTTAAAAAGGGCAGTAGACAGAAGGCTGGAAACTATAGACCAGTTAGCCTAACATCTGTGGTAGGTAAAATTTTGGAGTCCATTATTAAGGAGACAGTAACAGGACATTTGGATAGTCATAATTTAATAGGACAAAGTCAGCATGGTTTTATGAAGGGGAAGTCATGTTTGACAAATTTGCTGGAGTTCTTTGAGGAAGTAACATATAGGGTGGATAAAGGGGAACCAGTGGACGTAGTGTATTTAGACTTCTAAAAGGCATTTGACAAGGTGCCACACAAAAGATTATTGCTTAAGATAAAAAATCACGGGATTGGGGGTAATATTCTGGCATGGATAGAGGATTGGCTATCTAACAGAAGGCAGAGAGTTGGGATAAATGGTTCATTCTCAGACTGGTAATCAGTAACTAGTGGTGTTCCGCAGGGGTCAGTGCTGGGTCCCCAACTCTTTACAATCTATATTAACGATTTGGAGGAGGGGACCGAGTGTAACATATCAAAGTTTGCAGATGATACTAAGATGGGAGGGAAAGTAGTGAGTGAGGAGGACATAAAAAACCTGCAAGGGGACATCGACAGGCTAAGTAAGTGGGCAGAGATTTGGCAGATGGAATACAATACTGGAAAGTGTGAGGTTATGCACTTTGGCAGGAAAAATTGTAGAGCAAGTTATTATCTTAATGGCAAGAAACTGGAAAGTACTGAAGTACAAAGGGATCTGAGGGTCCTGGTGCACGAAACTCAAAAGGTTAGTATGCAGGTGCAGCAAGTGATTAAGAAGGCCAATGGAATGTTGGCTTTCATTGCTAGGGGGATAGAATATAAAAATAGGGAGGTATTGCTTCAGTTGTACAAGGTATTGGTGAGACCGCACCTGGAATACTGCGTACAGTTTTGGTGTCCATACTTAAGAAAGGACATACTTGCTCTCGAGTCAGTACAAAGAAGGTTCACTCGGTTAATCCCGGGGATGAGGGGATGGACATATGAGGAGAGGTTGAGTAGATTGGGACTCTACTCATTGGAGTTCAGAAGAATGAGAGGCGATCTTATTGAAACATGTAAGATTGTGAAGGGGTTGGATCGGGTGGATGCGGGGAAGATGTTCCCGATGATGGGTGAAACTAGAACTAGGGGGGCATAGTCTTAGAATAAGGGGCTGCTCTTTCAAAACTGAGATGAGGAGGAACTACTTCACTCAGAGGGTGGTAGGTCCATGGAATATGCTGCCCCAAAAAGCTGTAGAAGCTACATCATTACATAAATTTAAAACAGAAATAGACAGTTTCCTAGAAGTAAAGGGAATTAAGGGTTACGGGGAGCGGGCAGGAATTTGGACATGAGTCTAGGTTCGGATCGGTCATGGCCCTGTGGGTAGCGGAGCGGGCCCAGGGGCCGTGTAGCCTGATCCTGCTCCTATTTCGTGTGTCTAATTCTGTTAGATTCAGGAGATGGTTCTGTGATAGTGGATTGGCGGTTAGGATCAGATCAGCCATGATCTTATTGAATGGCGGAGCAGGCTCGAGGGGCCGATTGGCCTACTCCTGCTCTTATTTCTTATGTTCTTATGTTAAAGGAGGAAAGAGGGGTGGAGGGATTTAGGGAGGGAATTCCAGAGCTTAGGGCATTGGCAGCTGAAGGCATGGCCATCAATGGTGGAGCGATTAAAATAGGGGATGCTCAAGAGGCCAAAATTAGAGGAGTGCAGATATCTTGGAGGGTTGTATGGCTGGAGGAGATTACGGAGATAGGAAGGGGTGAGGCCATGGAGGGATTTGAAAACAAGGATGAGAATTTTAAAATTGAGGCGTTGCTTAACTGGGAGCCAATGTAGGTCAGTGAACACAGGGGTGATGGGTGAACGGGACTTGGTGCGAGTTAGGACACGGGCAGCAGAGTTTTGGATGACCTCAAGTTTACAAAGGGTAAAGCGTGGGAGGCCGGCCAGAAGTGCATTGAAATACTCAAGTCTAGAGGTAACAAAGGTATGAAGGTTTCAGTAGCAGATGAGCTAATGCAGGAGCAGAGTCGGGTGATGTTAGTGATGGCGCAGATATGTGGTCAGAAGCTCATCTTGGGTTCAAATAGGACACCAAGGTTGCGAATAGTCTGGTTCAGCCTCAGACAGTTGTCAGGGAGAGGGATGGAGTCGGTGGCTAGGGAACAGAGATTGTGGCGGGGAGCGAAGACAATGGTTCGGTCTTCCCAATATTTAGTTGGAGGAAATTTCTGCTCATCCAGTACTGGATGTCGGACAAGCAGTCCGACAATTTAGAGACTGTGGAGGGATCGAGAGAGGTGGGGGTGCGGTAGAACTGGGTGTCGTCAGCATACATGTGGAAAGTGACGCTGTGTTTTTGGATGTCGCTGAGAGGCAGCATGTATAGATCCTTGGAGAACACCAGAGGTAACAGTGTGGGAGCGGGAAGATAAGCCATTGCAGGTGATTCTCTGGCTAGAATTAGATAAGAGTGAAACCAGGCGAGTGCTGTCCCACCACCCAGCTGGATGATGGTGGAGAGGCATTGGAGGAGGATGGTGTGATCAACTGTGTCAAAGGCTGCAGACAGGTCAAGAAGGATGTCATTTGTGACTTTGATACAAGCCGTTTTGGTAATGTGGTAGGGGCGGAAACATGATTGGAGGGACTCAAAGATGGAGTTCTGGGAAAGATGCACATGGATTTGGGAGGCGACAACATGTTCAAAGACTTTAGAGAGGAAAGGGAGATTGGAGATGGGGCGGTGGTTTACATGGGGTCAAGGGTTGTTTTTTGAGGAGAGGGGTGATGACAGCCGATTTGAAGGAGAGGGAGACAGTACCTGAGAAGAGAGAACCCTTAACAATATCAGCTACCATGGGAGCCAGGAAGGGAAGTTGGATGTTCAGCAGTTTAGTGGGAATAGGGTCGAAGGAGCAGGAAGTGGGTCTCATGGACAAGATGAGCTCAGAGAGGGCATGAGGGGAGATCAGAGAGAAACTAGAGAAAGATGCGAGTTCAGGGCTAGGGCAGGGGGAACCTTAGAGGAAGTTTGGCCCGGTGGGCTAGGAGAAGGGAGGGAAGTGGCAGAGGCAGCTGACAGGATGGTCGCAATCTTAGTGACAAAGTCCATGAGCTCCACGCACTTGTTGGGTCCTCGCATTTGTCTACCCAATAATTTTAGATGCTGTAAACAAATCCAGTTGTTAAAATTCAGCTTGATACAAAGCAGGACAGCACAGATTAAAAAGAGAGACAAAAAAAGCAAGATCTTACAAGCAAGTTTGAATCTTAATTTTAATCTTAACCTCTTCCTGGTCCCCATTAGATTTGAAAATATTGCTAGAGGGGATTTCTACCATCTTGATATTGTATACTGAAGATTTTCACACCAAGATCAACATACAAGATTGCACTGCTTGTAGCAGTTCATATATGGATTAATGTATTTGTGGTTGACAGCAATGTTTCCTTTAAGCCACGTGGCGCTCTGCAGTGCCCGCGCAGCCGGCTCATCAGCTTTTAAATAGGAAAAATCGCGCATGCGCGGTATTTTGAAGGGGCCGCGCACTCAAGAAAAAAATTAAAGGGAACACTGGTTGACAGACTCCTAGTTTGAAAGCTGTGAGCAACATTCTCAAGTTCTTAAAGAATCTCTGACCAACAGTTTTCTGTGCACTGTGCTCACGTCAGGCAGACACAGCATCAAGTTTTCTCGTTGGTGACATAATCTAGTTGCAATGTGACATTTTAGCATTAAAATACATTAACAAATGGCTTTGCAAATTTAGCAGTGAGGACAAACAGAAGAGCTAATCTCTTTTCTACCTATGTATTTACTGAACATGCACAAGGATTCTTTATACTGTACCAAGTTACAACTGCCAATAAATTTCCCACTGTATTGCACTATTTCAGTGTCAACATACAAAATAACAGACAGGCATCATAAAGGCTAAGATACGAGAAGTCTTAATTGTACTCAAATTCTATTTCATTAAATAAATCTTTTGCTCTTTGATTTAGGGGAAAGGTTTTATTAGTTTAGAACTAACGACTACCATTAGCTGGAAAATTGTGTCTGTGTTGCCATTAAGATTGGATAACAAAGAGGATTTAATCACTTCCTTGTTTCCCTTTAAGTTTTTCTTTAATTTTAATTTTATTTTAACCTTCGCCATCTTTCAGTGTACTCCACTTTAATTCCGCTTACCACTGCTAGCAGCTTAACTGCACACAAATCTACTGCACACTTCTCACCCATAATTTCCCCACGTCAACATAACCCACTTAAATAGATTTAGATGCAGAAATGACTAATGTCTACAAGGATTCTGGCCATCAAATTGATTGCATTGCATTTATTTGAACATGAAGAAGCTCAAGATTCATAAGACAGCGAGAGCAGAACCTTCGAATGAGCATGTCCTGAGAAAATGACTCCCTTTTGTCTTGGGGAATGGTGATGTATAGCTGCCAATAATCAGCCATCTGTGATAATTAGGGAGTTTAATTATATTTCACATCAGAGAAAAGCCTTTATATTTTAAGTTTCTATGCACTGTCATTTCTTTACTGGAGGGGCAAGGGCCGTCTGTCTTTCATTGGGATGCTTGACTGCAAACAATCATCGCCACTGTTTTAATGGTTTATTCGATCACTTCAGGCCAATGGGAGACCTGAGAGGCCTCCTCATTATCTGCTCTAATGACTCAGCTATCTGAAACAGTTAAGTTCCGTAAGTAGCCTAATAAGATAAGTTGGTACTAGATAATCAGGAGGCTGTTAATATGGTAATGTTTTAATTGCAACTTGTCTACCTGCTTATAATAACAGAAAATGCTGGAGACACTCAGCAGGTCAGGCAGCATCTGTGAAGAGAGAAACAGAGTTAATGTTTCAGGTCGATGACCGTGAAAGGTCATCGACCTGAAACGTTAACTCTGTTTCTCTCTTCACAAATGCTGCCTGACCTGCTGAGTGTCTCCAGCATTTTGTGTTTTTATTTCAGATTTCCAGCATCTGCAGTATTTTCTTTTTGTATTAGCATCTGTGGAGACGGCCTGCTTTTTTGTTCAGATGAATGGTCGTTAACATCTATTAGTTGGACACTGCTGCCATTCTATCAAATAGTCTTAGATCTGCAGACATTTCCTGTGTCCAAGATTCTGTATAATAAGCAGCTTTGATTCTGGAAGGTACATTTTGAATTTTCTTTGCTCCTGGTTGAACTTCAAAGGGTGCTAGGCGTAAAGCTCAGGTAACATGTGCCAATTCTTCAGAGACCATCAAGAGGACGGCTAGAGACTCCATAGGGGAAGAGACAAATAACCTCATGGAAACTTGCTGTTAAGGGAAGCCATCGCAGGGCCAGCATTTATTAAGTGAATTAGCAAACAGTTGCAGTTGTTTATTATTTTCTAAATCTGAGGAGGATTAGTTATGTTCTGTAAATCACTACAATTTGCTGTACCATTTATTTGCTAATCTTTATCTGTTACTTGTAATTTCTGTTCCATAGTTTACAATATTATTTAAGCAACTTTTTTGGGTGGGTAAAGGAGAAGCTATTAGAGGGTTAAAAGAAAGTTTACTGAACAAAAATAGCAAGAATGCAACACCTCACTTACTTAGACAAGGCAGGATAGAGAACACAACAACTCTTACACCATTGTGGATGGACTTATGGTAATTTGATCTGATTTCTGCTGAGGAAAAGTAGAATGGCAGGTTAGAGAAAGCAGTTAATGACCGACACCAAAGAAAGAGAATGGGAATGACCCTCACAGTTTCACACCATCAGTTTCTTCAGATTTAAGACAGCACTGCAAGTGGCACAGGAAGCATTAACAGAGCAGAAGCACATAAGATGACATGGACACAAGGCCTTCCGCACAAGCAAGTTGAAACTTTTTTTTTACTTTGCATCTAATGACAATACAATAGATCTTAATCCCAATCTTCTCTCCCCACATTAATCTGACATTTCCATTCTCTAATCACATAAATTTCACACCCAAGATTATCAAATTACAGTAACTGCTATGTGACTATGACTACAACTTCGCTGGGTGTTCTAGATTGAAGGTCTGTGCTTCAGATGCATTGCTTGGCTGAGCACTAGAAGGAAACAAATATTTAAAAATAGCATACTTTTCTAAAATATAAACAAAAAGTAGATTCTGTTAATTAGTAAGGAAATCTGACCCAGACAACTACATGTCCATTGGCTTCACATCAATACTAGGGTAACTTAATGGAGCAGTACCTATACAGCAATAATATAAAAAGAAACAGCATGGATTTAGATTGGGATGGCATTACCTGACAAACCTCAACTCCCTTGTTCACTTTATAATAAAAAGATAATGGGAGTCAACGTTTCAGGTCGAAACCCATCGTCAGGTTCGTGACGAAGGGTTTCGACCTGAAACGTTGACTCTATTTCTCTCTCCACGGATGTCGCCTGGCCTGCTGAGTTTTTCCAGCATTTTCTGTTGTTATTTCGGATTTCCAGCATCCGCAGTATTTTGCTATCGTACAAGATAATGGGAGTGTCTGATTAGTTTCTTTGTAGCTTCAGAAAGTATTTGATGAAGTTCTACATGAAAGACTTAAGACAGGAATTTTGTGTAGAATTTGAGACTGGATAACAAGTTGTTTAAAAAAAAAAATAGAAATAGAGTATTACTATTGGATGCAATGCCAAATTTGGCAAGAGTGAGGTATTAGGTGAAGTATAACAGGGATCAGTGCTTGTGCCTCTGTTTCTACTTAAATGGCCTGAATGTCAAAAGCAGTTGTAAGCTTCAAACAATTTTCAGACTAACATTAAAATAGAAGTTAATAATTTGCAGAAGGATCCATTATGCAATTGGGAAGGCACAAAGATAATAAAACCTAGCACTGACAATTATAAAGCGTCACACATTGGAAAGAAAACAATTTGTCGCTAAGTATGCAATGAACGGAACAGAATTAGCTAGGAAGATTCAGAAATGGACCTGGGTGTAGTAGTGGACTTAACAAGGTCAATGTCCAGACAATGTGGCGAGGCAATTACAAAAGCTAAATTATGGGCTATATTACCAGAAGAATGAAGTACATGTGTGCAGAAGTTATGCTAAGGCTTTGTAATGTACTGAACAGACGACACCTAGAATTTGGTGTTCAATTCTGGTTATCACACTGCAAAAAGGATGTGTATGCATTGCGAGAATGCAGAGAAGAACAAGAAGAATTATCTCAAGTGTAATGGAGATGGTCTGAGAAGTAATATATTAAGATTATAAGTTGTATAATCCAGAAAGGTGGTTTGGGGGACCTCACTGAGGCATATATATGTATTATTTTTTATTCATTTTTGGGATATGGGTGTGCTAGCAAGGCCAGCATTTATTGCCGATCCTAAGTTGCCCTTGAGAAGGTGGTGGTGAGCCACCTTCTTGAACCGCTGCAGTCCGTATGGTGAAGATACTCCCACAATGCTGTTAGTTGGGAAGTGTCTGGATTCTGACCCAGCGATGATGAACGGCGATATAGAGTCATAACGGCACAGAAGGCCGCCATTTGGCCCATCGAGTCCATGCCAGCTCTCTGCAGACTAATCCAGTCAGTCCCATTCCCCTGCTCTATCCCCGTAGCCCTGCAAGTTTATTTCCCTCAAGTGCCTATCCAGTCTCCCCTTGAAAACATTGAGTATCTCCGCTTCCACCACTTCCGTCAGCAGCGAGTTCCAGGTCCTCACCAGTTACTGCGTAAAAAA
Organism: Somniosus microcephalus; assembly: GCF_052327205.1. Classification (NCBI taxonomy): domain Eukaryota; kingdom Metazoa; phylum Chordata; class Chondrichthyes; order Squaliformes; family Somniosidae; genus Somniosus; species Somniosus microcephalus. The sequence continues at coordinate 205,720,880 of NC_140992.1, read as the reverse complement.
GCTTTTCCTCACATCCCCCTATATCTCTTGCCCAAAACCTTAAATCTGTATCCCCTAGTCCTTGTACCATCAACTACTGGGAACAGCCTTTCCCCGTCTAGCCTATCCAAACCCGTCATAATCTTGTTCACCTCTATCAAATCACCCCTCAACCTCCTTTGCTCTAATGAAAATAAATCCAGCTTCTCCAACCTGTCCTTGTAGCTAAGATCCCACATCCCCAGAACCATTCTGGGAAATCTCCTCTGCATCCTCTCAAGGGCCTTCACATCCTTCCTAAAGTGTAGTGACCAGGACTGGGCGCAATACTCCAGTTGTGGCCTAACCAGCGCTTTATAAAGATTCAGCATAACTTCTCTACTTTTGTACTCAACACCTCTATTTATGAAGCCCAAGATCCTGTATGCTTTGCTAACCACTCTCGCAATATGTCCTGCCACCTTCAGGGACCTATGCACATTAACTCCCAGGTTCCTCTGTCCCTGCACACTCTTTAAACTGTGCCATTAAGTGTATATTGCCTCTCCCTTTTCATTCTGCCAAAATGCATCACCTCACACTTCTCTGTATTAAATTCCATCTGCCACATGTCTGCCCATTCTGCTTGCCTTTCTATGTCCTGTTGCAGTCGATTGGTATCATCCTCACTGTTTGCCACACCCCCAAGTTTGGTGTCATCGGCAAATTTAGAAATTCTACTTTGTATTCCAATATCCAGGTCATTTATTTATCTATATATATCAAAAAAAGCAATGGCCCCAGCACTGACCCTTGGGGAACACCACTGTCTACCATTCTCCAGTCTGGAAAAACAGCCATTTACCACAACTCGCTGTTTTCTGTCCTTAAGCCAATTCCTTATCCAAGCTGCCACTGACCCACCTATTCCATGAGCCTCAATTCTGTTAACTAGCCTTCTTTGTGGTACTTTGTCAAACGCCTTCCTAAAATCCATGTAGACAACATCCATTGCCATTCCCTTCATCGATCCTCCCAATTACTTCATCAAAAGATTCAATTAGATTAGTCAAACATGATCTGCCTTTTACAAATCCGTGTTGGCTCTCCTTAATTAGCTTAAACCTCTCCAAGTGCCCGTTAATTTTTTCCTTGATTATTGTTTCTAAAACTTTACCCACCACTGATGTTAAACTGACCGGCCTGTAGTTACTAGGATTGTCCTTGCACCCTTTCTTGAACAATGGTGTCACATTTGCCACTTTCCAATTCTCAGGCACCTCCCCCGCATCTACGGAAGATTGGAAAATTATGGCAAGCCCTTCCGCTATCTCCTCCCCCAATTTCCTTAACAATCTGGGATGCAAGCCATCTGGACCAGGCGACCTATCCACTCTAAACATACCCAGCCTTTCTAGTACATCCTGTCTATCAATTTTCACCCCTTCCATTGCTTCTACCTTTTCCACTTCTACCAATATTTGGTCAGCATCCACCTCCTTAGTAAACACCGATACAAAGTACTCATTGAGCATTCTAGCCCCTGCGCCTCTAAGCATAGAACACCTTCTTTGTCACTAATAGGCCCCACCCTGCCTCTTACTACCCGCTTACTGTTTACATGCCGGTAGAAGATTTTTGGGTTCCCTTTTATGTTAACCGCCATTCTACTCTCATATTCTCTCTTTGCCAATCTTATTTTCATCTTCACTTCCCCTCTCAACTTACTGTATTTGGTCTGGTTCTCCCTTGAAGAATTCACCTGACCTGCATCATACACCCTCTTTTTTTGTTTCATCATCTTCTCTATCTCTATCGTCATCAAAGGAGCCCTTGCTTTGGTTCCCTTACCCTTCCCACTTGTTGGAATGTACCTAGCCTGTACTTGGAAAATCTCCTCCTTAAAGATCGCCCATTGTTCTGTTACAGTTTTTCCTGTCAGTCTGGCTGGATCCTTTTACCCTGGGGATCCTTTTGCATCCCATTGACGTTAACCCTATTCCAGTTTAGAAGTTCCACTCTAGATTGTTCCTTGCTCCTCTCCATTGCTAATCTAAATCTTATGATACGATGATCACTCGTACCCAGGTGATCTCCCACAGACACTTGGTCGACCTGGCCCACTTCATTCCCCAGCACCAGATCCAGCAATGCCTCCTTCTTAGTTGGGCCAAGAACATACTGGTCAAGGAAATTCTCCTGAACACATTTCAGAAATTCCTCCCCATCCTTTCCCTTCACCCTAGCATTGGGTGAATCGATATTTGGGTAATTAAAGTCCCCCAACATCACCACTCTATAGCTCTTGCATATCTCTGCAATTTCCCTGCAGATTTGCTCCTCTATCGCCCTCTTACTATTTGGAGGCCTATAGAATACCCCCAATAGTGTGATCATACCCTTTTTACTCCTCAACTCTAACCAAATAGATTCTGTCCTTGTCTCAAGAACATCCTCCCTTTCCAACACTACAATGTCTTCCTTAATCAGCACTGCCACCCCACCTCCCTTTTTCCCTTCCCTATCTTTTCTGAACACCTTGTACCCTTGAATATTAAGTGCCCAGTCTTCACCATTTTTAAGCCACATTTCAGATATTGCCACACGGCTAATTGTGCTTGTAGCTCACCAACCTAATTCACCACACTTTGTGCGTTTACGTACATGTATTCTAAACCCATTTTTGAATTGTTCGTAGTCTTTCTTAGTCTGCTCCTGTCTAATATGGTACTACTTCCGCCTCTAGTACTTTGCAACACACTCACTCATGCACCTTTTTCCTCTTTTCTACTCCTATATGCTGGTGCCCATCCCGCTGCCAAGCTAGTTTAAACCCTCCCAACAGCACTATCAAATCACTCCGCGAGAATATTGGTACCGGCTCTGTTGAGGTGTAACCCGTCCGGTTTGTACAGGTCCCATCTTCACCAGAAACGGTTCCAATGCCTCAGGAATCTAAAGCCCTCCCTCCTGCACCATCTCTCCAGCCATGCATTCATCTGTTCCATCCTCCTATTCCTGTACTCACGAGCACGTGGGACTGGGAGTTCTGGGAGGATGTAACTGGTAGAATAGATAAGGGAGAACCAGTGGATGTGGTGCATTTGGACTTTCAGAAGGCTTTCGATAAGGTCCCGCATAAGAGATTAGCGTGTAAAGCTAAAGCACATGGGATTGGGGGCAAGGTACTGACTTGGATAGAGAACTGGCTGGCAGACAGGAAGCAAAGAGTTGGAATAAACGGCTCTTTTTCCGAGTGGCAGGCAGTGACTAGTGGGGTACCGCAGGGATCAGTGCTAGGACCCCAGCTATTCACAATATATATTAATGATCTAGACGAGGGAACTAGATGTAATATCTCCAAGTTTGCAGACGACACAAAGCTGGGTGGGCGTGTGTGCTGTGAGGAGGATGCCGAGAAACTCCAGTATGATTTGGACAGGTTGGGTGATTGGGCAGATGTATGGCAGATGCAGTAGAATGTGGATAAATGTGAGGTTATCCACTTTGGTGGCAAAAACAGGAAGGCAGATTATTATCTGAACGGCAATAGATTGGGAGAAGGGGAAGTGCAACGAGACCCGGGTGTCCTTGTGCACCAGTCGCTGAAGATAAGCATGCAGGTGCAGCAGGCGGTTAAGGCGGCAAATGGTATGTTGGCCTTCATAGCGAGAGGATTCGAGTATAGGAGCAAGGATGTCTTGCTGCAGTTGTACAGGACCTTGGTGAGACCTTGAGTATTGTGTGCAGTTTTGGTCAACTTATCTGAGGATGGATGTTCTTGCCATGGAGGGAGTGCAGCGAAGATTCACCAGACTGATACCTGGGATGGCAGGAATGACGTATGAGGAGAGATTGGGTCGATTGGGCTTATACTCGCTAGAGTTTAGAAGAATGAGAGGAGATCTCATTGAAATTTATAAAATTCTAACAGAACTAGACAGACTAGATGCAGGAAGGATGTTCCTGATGGCGGAGGAGTCCAGAACCAGGGGTCACAGTCTAAAGATAAGGGGTAAACCATTTAGGACAGAGATGAGGAGGAATTTCTTCACCCAGAGTGGTGAACCTGTGGAATTCTCTACCACACAAGGCAGTTGAGGCCAATTCATTAAATATATTCAAGAAGGAGTTAGATATATTTCTTAAGGCTAAAGGGATCAAGGGATATGGGGAGAAGGCAGGGACAGGGTACTGAGTTTGGATGATCAGCCATGATCTCATTAAATGGTGGAGCAAGCTCGAGGGGCTGAATGGCCTACTCCTGCTCCTATCTTCTATGTTTCTATCCAGGGATTACTACCTTTGAGGTCCTGCTTTTTAATCTCTCTCCTAGCTCCCTAAACTCTGCCTGCAGGACCTCATCCCTCTTTCTGCCTATGTCGTTGGTACTGATATGGACAACGACCTCTGGCTGTTCACCCTCCCCCCTCAGAGTGTCCAAGTCGGGATGATGTATGACTTGGATGGGAACTTGGGAGGTGAAGTTGGATGTATTACATGTTGTTGGTAAGGTAAACTCAGAATATCACTCAAAGTCAGTCAGGGTAGTAGACCCAGGGAACTTAAATTAAAATTAAATTTAAAATACGTATTAGAATTTCTTTACTCTAAGGGTCATAAATGTTTGGAATAATTTGTCAGATAAATCAGTAGACAGCAAGTTAAAATGCAGTTGATTGTTAGGCTGGGAGAGTTAGGTGCAAGAGTGATAAACTTCAATGGTCAGAAAGCTTTTTCTCAACCTTGCCTATTCTTATGAAAGATGCCAACCTAAATTATTGAAATCCAATCATGACTAGTTAACTCCCTGTGTGGAACATAGCAATGAGTTCAACTAATAACTCAGAAAACTCTAGTTTCCCCAACCACAACATAGGACTAAACCACTATACAAGTAAGTATTGTCATCCAATGGGGCATCTTACAATTTGTAAAACTTATGTTCAGTAGTACTCGTTACCAATGCAGCTTACTTCACCCATTACAAAAGCAAAATACTGTAGATGCTGGAAATCTGAAATAAAAACAGAAAATGCTGGAAATACTCAGCAGGTCAGGCAGCATCTGTGGAGAGAGGAACAGAGTTAATGGTTCAGGTCATTGACCTTACATCAGAACTGGGAGAAGTTAAGAGATTTAACAATTTATAAGCAAGTACAGAGCCAGGGAAAAGGGGACGGAGAGAAGGAAATAACAAAGGGGAAGGTCTGTGATAGGGTGGAGGGCAGGAATGATTAAATGACAAAAGGGATGATGGTGCAAGGCAAAACCGGGTGGTAATGAGACAAGTAAAGAAATAAAAGATGGATCCTAAAGAGAGCTGTAAATTGCCTCACCCCTTCGCCTCCCATCCAGAACCATGAGAGCACCTCCCCCCCACCCCCTATTCTCACCTTCCACCCCACCAGCCTCCACGGTCAAAGGATCATCCTCTGCCATTTCCGCCACCTCCCATGCGATGCCACCGCCAAACACGTCTTCCCCTCCCCTTTCAGTATACCAATCAGACCATGCCCTCCGTGACACCCTGGTCCACTCTTCCATCACCCGCTCCCCTTCCCGCAGCACCTTCCCATTCAAGTGCAGGAGATGCAACAGGTGCCCTTTCACCTCTTGCCTTCCCACCATCCAGGGCCCCAAACATTCCTTCCAGGTGAGACAGAGATTTACTTGTACTTCTTTCAATTTAGTATACTGTATTCACTGCTCACTATGCGGTCTCCTCTAAACTGGGGAGACCAAGCACAGATTGGGTGATCGCTTTGCTGAACACCTCCGTTCAGTCCATAAGGGTGACCCCGAGCTACTGGTCACTTGCCATTTCAGTTCTCCATCCCCGTCCCACTCTGACCTTGGCCTCCTACACTGATCTAATGAAGTTCAACGGAAGCTCGAGGAATATCACCTCACCTTTCGAGCAGGCACTTTACAACCTTCCGGACTCAACATTGATTTCAATAACTTCAGATCATAACTACTGATTCTATTTTTTCGGGCAGCAGGTGCAGGTAATGTTTCCGCTGTTGCCATTTACAACTCTTCTAGACTCATCTTTTGTTTCTTTACTTGTCCCATTACTACCCCCTTTTGCCTTGCACCATCATCCCTTTTGTCACTGGGACCTGGAAGGAATTGGCATCAGAGAATAGAGAGAGCGGGAGGCCGAGGCAGCGCGGACCTGCGAGGAGTCGGCATCAGTACAAATCTGGCCAATTCTAAAACAACAGCAAAAAACAAGGAGTGATGTCACAGGAAAACAGGTAGGTGATTGGTGGGTGAGTATTGAAGTTTTTTTCTCTCTCTAAGCTAGGAGGGAGGGATAGGACAGGGAGAGGACATGACAGGGAGAGGGGGGACACACAGGGGCAGGGAGACCAAGCGCCCCAAAATTGCCCTCGCAACGCGGGGCTCCCCAGCTAGTATAACTATAAATCTCTTCTTCTCTTAGGTAGTCCCTCGGAACCGAGGATGACTTGCTTCCATGTTAAAAATGAGTTCACAGGTGACTGATGAGTCCAATGCGGGACCTACAGTCTCTGTCACAGGTGGGGCAGGCGGTGGTTGAAGGGGCGGGTGGGTGGGGTGCTTGGGTTGACGTGCGCTCCTTGCGCTGCCTGCGCTTGCTCCCGGCGAAGAGACTCGAGGTGTTTGGCGCCTTCCCGGATGCTCCTCCTCCACTTTGTGCGGTCTTGGGCCAGGGATTCCCAGGTGTCGATGGGGATGTTACACTTTTTCAATGAGGCTTTGAGGGTGTCCTTGAAGCGTTTCCTCTGCCCACCTGGGGCTCTCTTGCCGTGCCAGAGCTCCGAGTAGAGCGCTTGTTTTGGGAGTCTCGTATCGGGCATGCAGACAATGTGACCTGTCCATCGGAGCTGATTGAGCATGGTCAAAGCTTCGATGATGGGAATGTTGGCCTGAACAAGAACACTGACATTGGTGCGCCTATCCTGCCAATGGATTTACAGGATCTTGCGGAGGCAGCGTTGGTGGTACCTCTCCAGTGCTTTGAGGTGCCTGCTGTACATGGTCCATGTCTCTGAGGCATACAGGAAGACCAGGACCTCAAACCCAGCACTAAGCTCATGGTCTACAGAGCAGCAGTGAACTATAAATAATCATTTGAATAAAGACGCCGAGAGTGAGAGGAGCTGCCAGAGATAAAGGTAGGCCCGAGAGCGGACCTGCGGGAGAACGAGAGGATATAAAGGTAGGCCTGACTTTTAGTCTTAAGTTTATTTCTGTTAAGTTAGTTAATAGTCCATTAAATAGAAGCATGGCAGGGCACCTCAGTCCCATGGAATGCACATCCTGTGCCATGTGGGAACTCCAGGATGCTTCCAGTGTCCTGGACGACCACGTGTGCAGGAAGTGTCATCAGCTGGAGGAGCTCAAGCTTCAAGTTTCGGAGCTTAAGAAGCAACTGGCGTCACTGCGGTTCATCAGTGAGGCTCAGAGCCATGTGGATAGAATGTTTCAGGAGGTGGTCACCCCGCAGTGTGCAGGCAGAGAGGGAGTGGGTGACCGTCAGACAGACAAGGAAGACCAGGCAGGTAGTGCAGGAGTCCCCTGAGTGCATCTCACTCTCTAACCAGTATGAATACCGGTAAGGGCGATTGTTCCTCTGGGGAGTACAGTCAGAGCTAAGTCCACTGCACCACGGGTGTCTCAGCTATATGGGGCAGGGGTCAGGGGGGGGGGGGGGGGAAGACCAGGAAAGCAATAGTGATAGGGGATTCGATAGTTAGGGGAACAGACAGGCGTTTCTGCGGCTGCAGACGTGATTCCAGGATGGTATGTTGCCTCCCTGGTGCCAGGGTCAAGGATGTCACTGAGCGGCTGCAGAACATTCTGAGGCGGGGAGGGTGAACAGCCGGAGGTCGTGGTCCATATCGGTATCAATGACATAGGTAGAAAGAGGGATGAGGTTCTGCAGGCAGATTTTAGGGAACTAGGAAAGAGATTAAAAAGCACGACCTCAAAGGTAGTAATCTCCAGATTACGCCCGGTTCCACAAGCTAGTGAGTACAGAAATAGGAGGATAGATCAGATGAATGCGTGGCTGCAAAGATGGTGCAGGAGGGAGGGCTTTAGATTCCTGGGACATTAGGACCAGTTCTGGGTAGGTGGGACCTGTACAGGCTGGACGGGTTGCACCTCAACAGAGCCAGGACCAATATTCTTGTGAGGGGGTTTGCTAGTGCTGAGGGTTTAAACTAATTTGGCAGGGGGATGGGCACCAGGATGTAGCATTGGAAAGGAGAAACAAGGTGCACAAAGGATTGGGATAGACAGATAGCAATACGGTATTAGGTGGGGTTAGACTAAGAGAGAATACAAGGTGGTCTAATATAGGCTTACAGTGCATGTGTGTAAATGCATGAAGAGTGGTAAATAAGGTTGGTGGGCTGCAGGCGCAAATAGTCATATGGGAATATGATGTTGCGATAGCGGAGACCTGGCTCAAAAAAGGGCAGGATTGGGTACTAAATATTCCTGGACATCAGGTGTTCAGGAAAGATAGGAAAGGAAAGGGGTGGCAGTATTGGTTAAGGAGAATGTTACAGTGCTGGAGAGAGAGACAATGGGCTAGAAATTCAGTAGGCTTTGCGCCCAGTTTTCGCCCAAAGAGGGCTTTTGCGCCACTTGCTGAGCTTTCGCCGATATTCAGCGCTGCGGTAATGGCGGCGTTAGCCAGTAGCGCTGCGCCGCCACCGATGACGTCATCGGTGTGCGCAGTGCCCCGCTACCGGCCCGACCGCCATATTTAGTTGCGGCCGCCTCTTCCGCAGCGGCCGTAAACAGCGATCAGAAAACGGGGCCGTCCTGTAGCGTTAGTGGGGCGGGTTAAGGCGGAGGTGCGGTCGGCCGCTTTTTCGGCGGCCGCCTGCCCGCACCTCCTTCACCGCCCCCCCCCCCCCCCCCACGGCATTGCCGGCTGTTTTCCGGGAGCCCGGCACTTCTCCGTGGTGCCGGGCTCATTTGCCGGCACTAGCGAGCGGTGATCTCGCTGTTGCAGGCACCTCCCCCTTAAGAGAGGGAGGAAGGCCTGCAGTACCGCAGCCTGCCGCTCCGCAGCGGGTGGCGCTGCAGCACCTAGCGCGCCGATATTCAGTTTCAGCGCCCCAAGCGGGGGCGCCGAAACCCTTGAATAGCGGCCGCCTTCAAGTTGGGGCGCTGAAACTGAATTTCCAGCGGGCGCAAGTGGCTCCGCGCGCAGCGGTACTTTCTGGGCGCGAGCGAGCTGGCCGCCCCAAACTGAATTTCTAGGCCAATGTCCTGGAGGGGTCAAGGACAGAATCTATTTGGGAAGAGTTAAGAAACAATGAGGTGCCATTACACTACTAGGTGTATTGTATCGGTCACCAACAAGTAGGATATACAGGAGCAAATTTGCAGTGAAATTACAGAGGTGCAAGAACTACAGAGTAGTTAAAATGGGAGACTTCAACTATCTTAATATAGACTGGGATAGTAATAGTTAAAGGGCAGAGAGGGAGAAGAATTTCTGAAGTGTGTTCAGGAGAACTTTCTTGATCAGTACGTTTCCGGCCCAACGAGGAATGAGGCATTGCTGGATCTGGTTCTAGGGAATGAGGTGTGTCAAGTGGAGTAAGTGTCAGTAGGTGAACATTGTATCACAAGGTTCAGACTAGCTATGGAAAAGGACAGGGAACAATCTAGAGTACAAATACTTAATTGGAGGAAGGCCAATTTCAGTGGGTTGAGAACGGATCTGGCCCGGGTAAATTGGAATCGAAGACTGGCAGGCAAAACTGTAATCGAACAATGGACTGCCTTTAAAGAGGAGATGGTTCGGGTATGGTTGAGGTACATTCCCACAAGGGGGAAAGGTAATGCAACCAAAGTCAGAGCTCCCTGGATGACGAAAGAGATAGCGAGTAAGATGAAGCTGAAAAAGGGTGCGTATGACAGACGTCAGGTTGAGAATACAAGCGAGAACGAGGCTGAATATAGAAAGTTCAGAGCGGAAGTGAAAAAGAAAATAAGAGGGGCAAAGCGAGTATGAGAATAGATTGGCAGCCAACATAAAAGGGAATCCAAAAGTCTTCTATAGGCATATAAATAGTAAAAGGGTAGTAAGGAGGGGCGGGGCCAATTAGGGACCAAAAAGGAGACCCACGCATGGAAGCAGAGGGCACGGCCGAGGTACTAAATGAGTACTTTGCAAATGTCTTTACCAAGGAGGAGGATGCTGCCAAAGTCATAGTGAAAGAGGAGGTAGTTGAGATACTGGATGGGATAAAAATTGATAAAGAGGAAGTACTAGAAAGGCTGGCTGTACTTAAAGTAGATACGTCACCAGGACCGGAAGGGATGCATCCTTGGATGCTGAGGGAAATAAAGGTGGAAAGTGCGGAGGTACTGGCCATAATCTTCCAATCCTCCTTCGATACAGAAGTGGTGCCAGAGGACTGGAGAATTGCAAATGTTACATTCTTGATCAAAAAAATGTGTAAGGATAAACCCAGCAACTACAGGCCAGTCAGTTTAACCTCAGTAGTGGGGAAGCTTTTAGAAGCGATAATCAGGGACAAAATTAATAGTCACTTGGACAAGTGTGGATTAATTAAAGAGAGCCAACACAGATTTGTTAAAGGCAAATCGTGTTTAACTAACTTGATTGAGTTTTTTGATGAGGTAACAGAGGGTTGATGAAGGCAATGCGGTTGATGTGGTGTACATGGACTTCCAAAAGGCGTTTAATAAAGTGCCACAAAATAGGCTTGCCAGGAAAGTTGAAGCCCATGGAATAAAAGGGACAGTGGCAGCATGGATACGATATTGGCTAAGTGATAGGAATCAGAGAGTACTGATGAACGGTTGTTTTTCGGACCGGAGGAAGGTATACAGTGGTGTTCCCCAGGGATTGGTACTAGGACCTCTGCTTTTCTTGATACATATTAATGACTTGGACTTGGGTGTACAGGGCACAATTTCTAAATCTGCAGATGCCACAAAACTTGGAAGTATAGTGAACAGCGAGGAGGATAGTGATAGACTTCAAGAGGACAGAGACAGGCTGGTGGAATGGGTGGACATGTGACAGATTAAATTTAACACAGAAAAGTGTGAAGTGATACATTTTGGTAGGAAGAACGAGGCGAGGCAATACAAACTAAAGGGCACAATTCTAAAGTGGGTGCATGAACAGAGAGACCTGAGGGTATATGTGCACAAATCGCTGAAGGTGGCAGGGCAGGTGGAGAAAGCGGTTAAAAAGACATATGGGATTCTGCGCTTCATAAACAGAGGCATGGGGCTGGATTTTGATACTGGAGGCGTGTAGGAGGTGGGACTACAACTTTTGGGGTTGTAGTCCCGCCTCCATCGAGTTGTGGCCAATCCACACGATCTTCACTTGATTGACCTTGTTGAGAGCAGGCCAATTAAGGGCCACCCGGCAACAGGTTACGTCACAGATTGACATTTCATCTGTCAAGAGCTTTTGACAGATGAAATATCAGCGTTTGACAGCTCTTTGAAGCTGTCAAACACTGAATCTGTACACTAAGTTAATTCCTTCCTCTCAGGCTGATTTAGAGATCTCTCCAGAACAGAAAGCTGCAACTTCTGACAGCTCACAGCCATTCTGCTTTCTGTGCCGGTGAGATGAGGGACTCCCGAGACCTGAAGGAAGGCTGTAAAGGTAATTAAACTTCTTTAAACACTTTACACACACCAAACACACTTACCTCTGCACTCATGCACCCATCACTCACCTGAACACCGGACATCTCGAACCCTCCAAGCCCTTCAACCCGACAGTCCGCCTCGCTAACTTGGTGTGGTTTGGAGCCTTCGGGAATTCCACACTTCAGGAATAAAAATAGGATTAGGCTAAAAACTGCCTGTTAACAGGCAGTTAATTGGCACTAATCCCTTTCCTGCCTCGGGGAGGCGGGTCCCAGCACAGGTCGGGTATCCGCCTCCTTTGAAACTGGCATGGAGGTGGGATGGGTTCGTGCCCCCCGATTTCGTGATTTTAACCACCCACACGCCTCCAATCCCGCCTCCATGGCCCAATGAAAATCCTGCCCATAGAGTACAAAAGCAAGGAAGTTATGATGAACCATTATAAAACACTGGTTCGGCCTCAACTGGAGTATTGTGTCCAATTCTCAGCACCGCACTTTAGCGAGGGTGCAGAAAAAATTTACAAGAATGATTCCAGGGTCAGGTACTTCAGATACGTGGAGAGACTAGAGAAGCTGGGGTTGTTCTCCTTAGAGCAGAGAAGGTTGAGAAGAGATTTCATGAGGGGTCTAGACAGAGTAGAGAAGAGAGAAACTGTTTCCATTGGCGGAAAGGTCAAGAACTGGAGGACACAGATGTAAGGTGATTAGCAGAACCAAAGGCGACACGAGAAAAAACTTTTTACGCAGTGAGTAGTTAGGATCTGGAATGCACTGCCTGAAAGGGTGGTGGAGGCAGACTCAGTCGTGGCTTTCAAAAGGGAATTGGCTAAGTACCTGAAGGTAAAAAATTTGCAGGGCTACAGGGAAATGGGACTAACTGAAGTTAGTCTCTTGCAGAGAGGTGGCATGGGCTCGATGGGCTGAATGGCCTCCTTCTGTGCTATAACCATTCTATGATTCTATTTAATCACTCCTCCCCTCCACCCCCCTTTCCCCTTGCTCTGTACTTGCTTTTAAACTGTTAAACCTCTAACTTCTAGTTCTGACAAAAGGTCATTGACCTGAAACATTAACTCTGTTTCTTTCTCCACAGATGCTGACTGACCTGCTGAGTATTTCCAGCATTTTCTGTTTTTATTTCACCCATTGTAGGCTGTCTCTACACAATTTGTAGGAGGTATCTGAAACTTGAAAAATTGAAGCATTCGGCATAACTACAAGATAGCATCAGCTGTATGAACCAAGGATAAATGTACATACAATACATACCGCTGAAATATACTGGCTGTTAGAAAATCGAGGCTTGTCTTCCAGTGGAGAGGTGGTACTAGAGCTGTGCTTGGATCCCGGGAAAGAATACGAGGCAGATATATCGGATGGCGATCCTGTCTCTTCGGATAGATTTTCAGGAAGGAGACTGGAGACACAGCCACTATCAGACCCACTAGAGCCACTACCAGACATGCAGTGGAAAGAAGACTCCGAGCTTTCAGTTGCTTAAAAAGAGGAATTAATCAAATTAAAGTTTGTAGTAATTGCCCAAGAAGAAAACTTTTCTGAAACATCTGCAGGAGAAGGCTTTAGTTGGAAATGTAAACAATAACTTATTTTACTCTTCCTTTAAATAAGTAACCAGACATCTCATTGTAAAGCCATGAAAAATTACTGGATCTGTGTGGCCTCTTGAATCCATTCATTATTGACATGATTGAACGTACTTGCAAAGTTATTTATAGGCAAACAGTATTCATGTGTAGCTGTGGTTATGAGAAAATTACATTTTGTTTATTTCAGTTATATTCATATTGCAGTAAAAGGAACACATTTATAATTAAGAACTTGTTTATAATATCACTTTTCCCTGTAAAATTTAACATTTATTCTGCTGATGTATATAACTGCACACAGAACACAGAATAAATAAACCTAATTTTTAATTAATAAAATGTTACATAAATTCAATAACAACTAGCACTTATATAGTGCCTTTAACGTAGGAAAATGTCCCCTGGTGCTTCACAGAGGCATAAAGAAAAACTGATGCTAAAGCCAAAAGGAGGAAAGATTAGGTGGGATGACCAAAAGCTTCATTGAAGAGGTGGATTTTAAGGATGGCCTTAGGGGAGGAGAAGGAGATGCAGGATCTTGGGGAGGGAATTTCAGGGGTGGGGCTAGGGGCAAAAAGAGGGATATACAATTGGCTGGAGTCAGAGGAATGGATAGTTGGGGGGGGCGGGGGTGATGGTTATACATTACAGAAATAGGGAAAAGCTTAAACACAGGCATAAGCATTTTAAATCTGAGATGTTGAGAGATTAGGAACCAATGTGGGTCATTAAGGATGGGGTGATGGACGAGTGGGATTTGGTGCAGATAGGATACAGGCAGCAGAGTTTTGGAAGAGCTGTTAAAAAACGTTTAGGGAGGGTGCAGAATGGAAGGTTGGCCTGGAGAACTTTTGGGTAATTTGAGTCTGGAAGTGAGACAGGTAGGAAGAGTTTCAGATAGGCTGAGGATGTGAATGTAATACGCATGAAGTAGGAGCTCTTTTTAAACAAAGATAAGGGGTCAGAAACTCATCTCAGGGTTGAATAAGGAGCCAAGGTTGCAAACAGTTTGCTTCAACTTCAGACACTGGCCATGGGGTGGGGAATGGGAACTGAAGTGGTTGTGAGGGTGCTGAGTTTATGCTGGAGGCTGAAGGTGATGCCAATGGCTTTGGTTATCCAAATATAAGAGTGGAACCACGCAAGGGCACTCCACTAAGTTGGATGGTGGGAAGAGAAGCACAGGAGAAGGATGATGTAATCAACCACATTGAAGGCTGCAGGGAGATCATGGAGCACGAGGAAGGATAATGCACCATGGTCACAGTAGTAGAGAATGTTAATTATGGCTTTAGTTAAGGTCATTTCAGTGTCGTGGAAGATGCAGAAACCTCATTGAAGGGAGTGAAACAGGGAGTTGTGTGAGAAATGGGCACAGATCTGGGAGGTGACAACACATTCAAGCATCTCTGAGAGGAAAGGGAGGTTAGAGATAGGTCGTCAATGAGAAAAGAGATGAGGGTAAAGGACGTGATAAAATAGTTTAAGAAGGAGATTGATGTTGGAGAAAGGGAGTCTAGGATTCTCTTTGCCCTCCACAATGTTCCTAGATTCATGGACGGTTTTGGCAGGGGATAGCTTGATGCGGTCGAGCCAATTCTGATTATGAATAGCTAAGCCAATTATGTGCTCGGTACACTCTCAAGTCTTTACCCATTGGGTTTAAGGGAGTGAAGATGGTGGCTGTACTGAGAGGAATGATAGAACTGGGAGACAGTGAAGACTTTGCTGGGGGCAAGGGGACCAAAGATGGAGGTGAAGGAATGGTTCAGCAAATCAACAGCTGCAGCGGTATCATGAAAATGGAAGGTCAAAGGCTAGGCAATTGGGAGTTAACAAGTGTTGTTAACTCCTGTTTAGGGAGGGCAGGAGATCAGTGAATCAGAGGAGAAAAGGCAAGGGGAATTGTTGTGGAGACTGAACTCACTGAGGATGAGGAGTCGCTTTATGCAGAGGCTGAGGGGGGAAAGGAAGGAAGGATATCTTGGGGAGAAATTTAATGTAATATTACCCCCTTTCACACAACCTGGATTGCTTAATATTTTGTATATTTTCTCCCTTGCTCTTTCTCTATGATTCTATGAGGCAGAAATCGGCTAACCCCCGAAAAGGGTGTGGGGATCGCGGTACTTGATTAACTCGCACCCGTTCATTGCATGCAGGCAGCACGTTAAATTGGTGCTGCATGCTCTTTTAATGATTGGTGCGTGCAGCCAGCGCTCCCTGCACTGTTCATTGGCTGCACGCATCAGCAGGGGGCCTGATATTGTGAGTGGCTAGCACTACTTAAAGGCAGCCTGCTCCTCTTAAGGGGAGGTGCGTTGTGTCTACAAGAAGTGGCAGGAGTTTTTTCAAAAGTCAATCAGTGCTGTGATACTTTGAGCAATGGCTGAAAATGCGAGAACCAAGGTTTTCAGACAATGCATTGGAGGTCTTGGTGGAAAGATGGAGATGTCCTGTATCCGCAGGGAGGCAGGAGGCCTTCCACAACATATGCTCAGGAGGCAGTAGGAACAAGTAGCGGCGGAGGTCAAAGCCAGGAGTGTTGCTCCAAGAACATGGATGCAGTGGAGGAAGAAGTTTAACGAGTTGTCAAGGTGAGTGAATTAATCTTCAAATGGCATATCCTGCCAACTGCACTACTAGCCTCATCCACTGCTCAATTCTCTACTTGCCTATCATCAACCTACCAACAGTCCATATCGATCAGTACTTAACAGCTCAATTCATATGCTTCACCTCACCTTCACACACTTAGCACTGTTGCAAGCTTCGAACCCACAACTCTCAGCTCGCACACACTGGCAGCTATTCAGCCATGACAGCCACATCACCCAAACATATTGCAGGACACTCACTGACACACTTCTCTTTCTTGCAGGAGAAGGTGGTGCATAACAGCAGGCAGCAGCAACGAACTGGAGGAAGACAAGCACACCTGCACCTTTTAACCCCCATGGAGAATGTAATGCCGGCCATCATGGAAAGGGGCATCACTGAGGCCGTGGCCACTGGTGAAGTTGGACAGATCAATGATGTGGGTATCTGCATACCTAATCCTCCTCCTCTCACATTCCACAATCTCTTCTGACGCACAAGCTGCAGGTGGTGTAAGCACTCATTTCTTTCTTACTTTCTCCTCTCCCCTCACCACAACCCAACCATTGTCATTTCAGATACTCAAGAACTGGAACCTTCCCAATCAGTGGCAGGAGTAGAAGAAGACAGTGAAGATGAAGAGACGCTGTCACTCAATCTTACACTCTCAGCCACCAGCTTAGAGGCTGACACTGCGTATTTTAGAGGCTGCGATAGAAAAAGGATCTGCATGTGGTGAGACACCGGGCACAAGAGCCAGGGCAGGGTGGGGGGGGGGGGGGGTGTGGAAGGATAGTGCAGGTGCCAGCTTGCTGGAGGGCGAGGTCGTACACTAGTTCTGCTGAGTTAGATGAGGACTTCGATCGGCCAGGCTACAGAAGAAGGCTGATGGGTGTACATAACCAAATGCTTAGTGCACTGGAAAGCCTGCCTGAAAACCTGCAGTCAATGTCAAGGACCACGGAGGAGTCCAGCACAAATTTGGCACAGGGCTTTGCGCAGACCTTGGAACCCATCCTTTCCAACATGGAACGAGTGGTCACATCCATCAGCACACATGTGGAACCCACCATAATGCAGCGTCTGATGGCCGATGTCTCAGCTTCCATTGCTGCACGAACAGCTTCCATCAAAGGTCTGGGTGCAGTAGTGGAAGCTCAGACTGCTGCCATCATGGCTCTGGATACCACTGTTCATAGGGATTTCCAGGGTGTCACAGCAGTCCCTCAATCTGTTCTCCAACACATCAGTAGGATTGCAGAGGCGCCACCCTGAGAAAATGGATATGGCTCCACAGAGCACAAACCTGCTGTGCTCTCTCAAGATGACAGCATTCCTGCTCCCAACCCTACCACTCTACCAGTGCCCGTTAGTCAGTCAGCCCAGGTTGAGATGGTGCAGTCTGAAGCTGGGCCATCTAGACCCAGAACTGCTCCAGGTCGCACTCCAAAGACATGCAGTCTCCTCAATTGAAGGTCAGCAACCTTCCATCACCCATGCTGCAGCTAATGGGGAAGCACCTCGTAGGAGTACTAGGATAGGCAAATGGAAGACAAGCACTAAGGGAATGTACAAGGGTGATTAGTTTATTTTTGCATGCATTATGCCTTTATTGAATTTATATAATTGGATGACAATGTGCATTTTCTGGTGGTTTTTATTTTTGTGTTGTTGGAATGAGGACGATGTGATGGTCTGTGATAAAGGAAAAGTAAAGGAGCGTGGGACCCTTGGGTGAATGGGGAGGTATGGTTGAGGTTACTAGTATCACTCATTAATTATTTGATCACCTAGAGCCCGGCAGAAAGGGGCTGTCTTCGTTGTAGCCTTCCTCCTTCTTCGTGTTCTCCCACTTCCTTGTGCTCCTCAGCTTCCATCCTGATAGGTGGTGGCATAGCACCTAAAAAATGGGCGCCACACAGCCTAATTTCTCCTCCCACGAATCGGAAAAAGGCAGGGCAATGGGACTAAGTTTTTGCATACATACATTAAACTTAGACCTTGTCTGATGGAAAAGATCCCATGGCAATTCTTTTTTTATATAAAGAGGAGCAGGGAGTTGTCCCGATGTCCTAGCCAACATTCATCCTTCAACCAACACCACCAAAACAGATTAACTGGTCACTCATCTCATTGCTGATTGTGGGAATGTGCTATGTACTAATTGGCTGCTGCGTTTATCTATAAAACAAGAATGACTACACTTCAAAAACAAATAATTGGCTGTGAAGTGCTTTGGGGCATCCTATGTTTGAACAGATAGCTCTTCCATAGAGCTGGCACATACTTGACGGGCCAAGTTTTTTCAAATGTATTCATTCCTGGGATATGGGCATCGCTGGCAGGACCAGCATTTATTGCCCATCCCTAATTGCCCTCGAGAAGGTGGTGGTAAGCCGCCGCCTTGAACTGCTGCAATCCGCGTGGTGAAGGTGCTCCCATAGTGCTGTTAGGGAGGGAGTTCCAGGATTTTGACCCAGCGATGATGAAGGAACGGTGATATATTTCCAAGTCAGGATGGTGTGTGACTTGGAGGGGAACTTGGAGGTGATGGTGTTCCCATGCTTCTGCTGCCCTTGTCCTTCTAGGTGGTAGAGGTCGTGGGTTTGGGAGTTGCTGACAAAGAAGCCTTGGCGAGTTGCTGCAGTGCATCTTGAAGATGGTACACACTGCAGCCATGGTGCGCCGGTGGGGAGGGAGCGATTATTTAAGGTGGTGGATGGGGTGCCAATCAAGAAGGCTGCTTTGTCCTGAATGGTGTCGAGCTTCTTGAGTGTTGTTGGAGCTGCACTCATCCAGGCAAGTGGAGAGTAACTAATGGTAAGCTTGGGCAAAGTCAACATGGATTTATGAAAGGGAAATCCTGTTTGACAAATCTATTGGAGTTCTTTGAGGATGTAACTAGTGGAGTAGACAAAGGGGAACCGGTAGATGTGGTGTATCTGGATTTTCAGAAGGCCTTCGATAAGGTCCCACACAAGAGGTTGGTGAACAAAATTAGGGCACATGGAATTGGGGGTAATATACTAAATGGACTGAGAATTGGTTAACAGACAGAAAACAAAGAGTAGGGATAAACGGGTCTTTTTCAGGATGGTAGGCTGTGACTAGTGGGCCTCAGCTATTCACAATCTATATCAATGATTTGGATGAGGGGACTAAATGTAACATTTCCAAATTTGCTGATGATACAAAGCTAGGTGGCAGTGTCAGTTGTGAAGAGGATGTGAAGAGGCTTCAAGGGGATCTCGACAGGCTCAGTGAGTGGGCGAGAACATGGCAGATGGAATATAATGTGGATAAATGTGAAGTTATCCACTTTGGTAGAAAAAACAGAAAGGCAGAGTATTTCCTAAATGGTCAAAGATTGGGGAATGCAGATGCTCAAAGAGACCTGGGTGTCCTTGTACATGCCTTCATTACAAGAGGATTTGAGTACAGGAGTAAACAATTTTGGTCTCCTTACCTAAGGAAGGATATACTTGCCATAGAGGGAGTGCAACGAAGGTTCAGGAGATTGATTCCTGGGATGGCGGGACTGTCGTATGAAAAGAGGTTGAGTAAACTAGGCCTGTATTCTCTTGAATTCAGAAGGATGAGAGGAGATCTCATTGAAGCATTCAAAATTATTACAGGGCTTGATAGGATGGATTCTGGGAGAATGTTTCCCTTGGCTGGGGAGTCTAGAACCAGGGGCCACAGCCTCAGGATAAAGGGTAGGCCATTCAGGACTGAGATGAGAAGAAATTTCTTCACACAGAGGGTGGTGAATCTTTGGAATTCTCTACCCGAGGGCTGTGGAGGCTCAGTCATTGGGTATATTCAAAACAGAAGTCGATAGATTTCTGACTAGAAAAGGCATCAAGGGATATGGAGATAGGGCCGGTGAATGGAGTTGAGGCAGAAGATCAGCCATAATCTCATTGAATGGCGGAGTAGGCTCGAAGGGCCAAATGGCCTACTCCTGCTCCAATTTGTTATGTTCTAAGTATTCCATCACATTCCTGACTTATGCCTTGTAGATGGTGGAAAATCTTTGGGGAGTCAGGAGGTGAGACACCACAAAATACAGGAAACTTTGGTTTATCCGGAGGTTGTATGTCCGGAAACCTCAATCTAACGGCAGAAATCCGCAGCCATTTTGTTAGGTTTTTTTTCTTCTCCTAGCATTTTTCTTCTCCTAGCATTTTTTTAAAGTCAGTCTCTGAAAAGCCTCTCTGAAGCTGTTGCTAAGCTACAGAGACGCTTCCAAGGTACGAGCCGACTGTTTACAAGCTGTTGCTAAGCAACAGTGTTTGTTGTCAGATACGGAGATGAAAACCTCCGTATCCTTCAACATTAGCGCTGGTCTGTCTGGAAGTTTTCATAGATCGGCATCACGCCGGTCCCATCGGTGCCGGATATCGCGAAGTTTCCTGTACCCAGCCTCTGACCTGCTCTTGTAGCTATAGTATTTATGTGGCTCGTCCAGTTAAGTTTCTGGTCAATGGTGACTCCCAGGATGTTGATGTTGGTGGATTCAGCGATAGTAATGCCGTTGAATGTCATGGGGCAGTGGTTAGACGCTCTTTTGTTGGAGATAGTCATTGCCTGGCACGAATGTTACTTGCCACTTATCAGCCCAAGCCTGAATGTCATCCAGGTCTTGCTGCATGTGGGCACAGACTGCTTCATTATCTGAGGAGTTGTGAATGGAACTGAACACTGCAATCATCAGCGAACATCCCCATTTCTGACCTTATGTTGGAGGGAAGGTCATTAATGAAGCAGCTACAGATGGTTGGGCCTAGGACACTGCCCTGAGGAACTCCAGCAGCGATGTCCTGTGGCTGAGATGATTGGACTCCAACAACCACAACCATCTTCCTTTGTGCTAGGTATGATTTCAGCCAGTGGAGAATTTTTCTCCTGATTCCCATTGACTTCGGTTTTACTAGGGCTCCTTGATGCCACACTCGGTCAAATGCTGTCTTGATGTCAAGGGCAGTCACTTTCACCTCACCTCTGGAATTCAGCTCTTTTGCCCATGTTTGGACCAAGGCTGTAATGAGGTCTGGAGCAGAGTGGTCCTGGCGGAACCCAAACTGAGCACTGGTGAGTAAGTGCCACTTGATAGCACTGTCGATGACACCTTCCATCACTTTGCTGATGATTGAGAGTAGACTGATGGGGCAGTAATTGGCCGGATTGGATTTCTCCTGCTTTTTGTGGACAGGACATACCTGGGTAGTTTTCTACAATGTTGGGTAGATGCCAGTGTTGTAGCTGTACTGGAACAGCTTGGCTAGAGCCACGGCTAGTTCTGGAGCGCTCGTCTTCAGCATGACAGCCGGGCTATTGACGGGGCCCATAGCCTTTGTAATATCCAGTGCGCTTAGCCATTTCGTGGTATCACGTGGAGTGAATCAAATTGGCAGAAGACTGGCTTCTGTAATGGTCGGGACCTCAGGATGAAGCCGAGATGGATCATCCACTTGGCACTTCTGAAGTGCCCTCCTTCTATGCCGTAAAATTTGATGATGCTCTCCTGAAGGCACTGACTCACGCTGTGGAATGGTCCCATGGGTGGTAGAAGCTCTCCAGTAGAAATAACACATTCATCAGGTTACTTTCATCAGTTGGATTACCTGTTATCTAGTAAAATGTGGTGCAGTTCTGTTGTATGTAATGTGCAATAAAGCAGTCAAGTTGCACAGACACTGACTGCAGCATTCTGTCCAACTTCACATATGGCATTTGTTACTCAGTATCAGAGCTGAGAATCTAGGAATAAGGAGGTGATTTCCACTCAAAGCAGGGATTTCTTTTATACACAAGATGCCACTTTGCTATGAACATTTATGGTTCTTGTTTCCTAATTGTAGTTTGACCATTACTAAAGAAATATGAATTCTGTACACTTAGTACAACAGACATGAGATGACACTAGCATACCTCTGAAATAAAACCACAATATCTTATCAAAGTAAAATTAAAATAAAACAATGCATCCTGGGAGCACCGTAACACAGGGCATTTCAGCATCAATATACTCGGACATGTACTGATGGGACATTGGTTTGTGCCCATAATTCTCCACATGCTGGGTTACTGGTCTCAGCCGTATGTTAAACAGAAGCCAAAACCTTCCCCAAGACGCAAAGTATCCCTAGGGCAATCACACGCCCTTCGTAGTGGGCAATTTGAGTGTGCCATGTGTGTAGGGAGGATGTTCATTCACACACTCGAGGCTGATGTCTCATGCATGAATACTAGAAAACAGCAGGAGGAAAAAAGGCAATTGAGTTTAACCTAAAAAATACACACTCAAAACAATTAAGTACTCCACTTCAATCACACCAATTATGTACTGGCTGTACTTTAAATTTGACAACATGCGGTAATTTACATGAAGCAATTTTTGAATCTGAAGACACAGTGTGTTAGATCTTTCAGTTTATTAGAGGTGTAACACTTACTCATGGAGGGTTGGCTGCTTGTTTCTTGTTCCAGTTCATCCTCCTCAATGCAAGTGTTGACATCAAATGGTCGTTCATTGGCCAATACAGTGTTCACCCCTGAGAGCAACGTCTGGTTCGTGTACATATGGAGGTTGAGTGGCCCCAACAGTGAGGATGAGGACGGGCCACCAGCTGAAGGATTGCTGTTATTTGAAATGTTTTGTGTCCTTCGAAATGGATTTGTGTGGTCAAATAATGACACTGCAATTGAAGCCCTGGTTCGTGCTCCTGTAAGAAATGCAAGTTTTGCAAATGTATTCTAATGAAGAAAGGACAATTACCAGTGAAAATAACAAGTGTTTAAATAATACCTTACAGGGTTAAAAATAAGACACTTCATTTGAAACCTTTATCGAAGTTTGAGTTTCATTTGAACAAAGAACAAACTGGATAAACTTGTGATAGTAATATGTGGGTGGAAAATCTGTACAACAGAGCTGTCAATATCCAAGTGTGTATGTAGATAAAAAAATGAAACAAGAATATTTTATAACATATATAAAAAAGATTTTGATTGCATTTCTTTGTTAGAAGACTTCAGTTATAGATTCTCCACTCCAAACATATTTCCCATTTAGTGAGACACTGCATTCAGATTGAGTTGATTTTATTTTTCATAAAGGCCCTAAAAGGTTTAATCTGGTTATCATTTGCAAGCTGTTTTCTTATATATCAAGATTATGCTGCCATGTCACTAAACCTAGTTAGAGGACTTACCTCTGCCTTTCATAATATAATCAATGGCTCGATCATTGATTGCAGCCTCACTTGGTTTGATGTCCAAGAACGGTTTGTTACCGATTCCCATAGACACCATTTCCTGCATTCGTACCTCTGAAACAGATGTTCATTGTGTAATGTTAAATATGAAGTAAACTAGTTCAACACATTCAACCAAGGTCAACAATATCTCTAATATAAAACAACTGACTCCAACACCCCCTTCCCCAGCCTTAGGCTGAATCAGGCCATGTGAAACCTCGGTTTTCTGTCTGACACACAGATGGGCTTCAAAGCCCACATAATAGTCAATTTCACGATATTTAGCTTCCACTACTGCAACATCTCCTGCTTCTGCCCCAACCTCTCACTCACTGCTGCTGAAGCCACACTTCGTCACCTCTAGATTCTCTGTGGGAGAAATTTGGGGACGCCATTTTTAAGGCACCACCCGATGGCGAGGTCTGAGGAACCCCAGATATTGGACCTCAGACCTCATTATACTGAAGATGTAAGAAGTCACACAACACCAGGTTATAGTCCAACCAATATGTGTGACTTCTTACATTGTCCACCCCAGTCCAACTCCAGCATCTCCACACCATGTATACTGAAGATGGCAGTGTGTGAGGAAGCCTGACAGGTAAGTGACGGGGTTGGTACTCATTGGGGGCCTCGGGTGTTTGGGAGAGAGCAATTGTGGCCTCAGGTGTCTGGGAGGCATCGTGGGTTAGGTGGGTTCACGATCGGGGGCGGGGGGAAGAGAGAGAGGCGACAACATCGGAGATTGGGGCCTGGGGCGGCAGTGATGGGGATGGTGATCGTGGCGAGTACTTAGCTTTTATTTTCTGCAGCCGATGTTTATGGTTGGTTTACCGTCAGGGCAAACCAATGTTGCCAATGGGGATCTGAAGCAGGCGTTAGGCCCTTCGTTACATGTGTAAAAGGGTCCAACGTTTGCTTCAGGCGTGGGTAAAGAACACTTCGTTTGTCTTTGCCCAATATGGTAGGTGACGTACTTCCGGTCGGAAATGTGCGCGTGCTTCTTGGCCGCCATTTTGGGGCCTTAGGAGACTGCGTAGCACCTGAAAACAGGCTATGTAGCCCAATTTAATCTCTACTATCTCCAGTTTCCGCTTTGCTGACCTCCTGCCCTCCATCTTCAATAAACTCGAACTTGACCCACACTCATATCCCGGCCCTCTCCAAGTCCCGCTAATCCATTAATCCCATACTTACTGATCTACATTGGTTCCATGTCCCCCCCAATGCCATTTAATTAAAAACCTTCGTCCTCAGATCCTGCCATGCTCCCGCCCCACCCTATCTCTCTAACCTCTGCCAGCCAGTGTCCCCTTCCGCACCCATTATTCCTCCAAAAGGCATTCAAGTGTATCCCCCCTCCCTTCACCTCATCAATATTAGCAGAATCTTTAGCTGCCATAGCCCTACTCTCTGGAACTCGCTCCCTAAACCCCGCAACCTCTCTCTACATTTAAAAACTGTCTTAAAAACCTCTTTAACCAGCCTCTCCTAAATTTCCCACTATGGCTTGGTGCCGGTTCTCTTTATTTACTTATTCCTTTCCCTCTATAAAGCATCTTGGGACATTATGTTAAAGGGTGCTATATAAATGTAAGCTGAAGTTGTTGCTGTTGCTATTCAGGCAAAAACAAAAATATATATTGGCATAGCTCTCAGCTGAAATAATAATCTAGAAAAATAAATCTTTCCAAATGTATTACCTTTATTTCTGGTAGCTTGCTGCCATAAGATGTTTGCTATATCTTTTGTCCAGGCCTGTTTCACTTCTTGTGAACTTGCCTGGAGAACATATGTATCATTGGATTTCCGACGACGAAACCAGATTTCAAAACGTATACCACTTTCACCACTAGTTTCTGTCAAGCCTATATCTGCTGTCTACAAACAGGAAAAACATATTAAACAAATTTACTGGATATATCGATACACTCGACTTACATAAAAAGTTAAATATGGTTTGCAAAATGATACATCCTTTCTCAATAATCAATTTAATTTGGTATGCCATTATGCTGCAGGTCAAATTTTCATCAATAGTTTTGAGTTGGACTTCGCACTATAGACTTCCTGTTGTCTATAACCCACATTCACCACTCTCCCAAAAGAAACCACGCAGGAAAAGTTCCCAATTCCCATTAAAAATTGAAAGGAAACAGGACCTTACTGCAACTTTACTGTTGTGCGGTGATCACCAGCTTATCTCCACATTCTGGACAGTAAAAAACCTTTATTGGAACCATCAGGACACAATAATTAACACATCAAATACAAACTAAATTTATACGGGGATTATGCAACATTTTCAGTATCTCACTTTGAAGGAATGCTTGTAGATATAGACATCAAATCCACCATCAATCCGCTTAGGTTTGCTGAAAAGAATGAGGTCTTCAAACAGAAAGACATGTCGCTGGTACTTCTTGCGCCCACACCAGATAATGAACTCGTCTTGGCGAACCAATTGTCCCTGTTCCTTCAAGTTCACCTGTTTTGATACAATTTAAACAATGACTTTCAGTCTCATGCCATCTAGTTTCCTGTAACCAGATTATTTAAAAATATATGTTTTTAATGTCTAAATGTATGTACTTTTTGTGTAAATAAATTGCCTTTTAATTTGCTGTTCTTGTTAATTCTGAGTTTCCCATGACCATTTTTCCATTGTCTGTCAAGTATCACAAGGTTCAACAGATTTAATGTGAAATCATTCTGAAAAAAGAATAACATTCCATCCACATTTATAAAGGCTTTTACAGTGAAACCTGTAGAAACAGACACTCGCAGAAACAGGCATCTGCAAAAAAACCGGACACTTATCGAGACCTCCAAATAACTTACACAGCAAAATATACAAGAGGCACTCTCAAATTACAAACTATGGATAGCCTTCAATGCACCAAGCTCTTTTGCAACTTAAAACATGGGACTCAGCCTGTTGCAAAACTGCTGTATCTGGAATTTTCACTGAATCGGGATCACTGGCGCTTTCCCTGCAGCTTGCTTCCTTTCTGGCCCCCAAATTCTCATGAGGTCACTGTATGCAGGTCAGCGGGTTTTGTGAAAGAAACGGCTTTTGTGGATTGGGGAGCTCTTTACCCAGCATCCATAGTGGCAGAGAAACCATTATCTCTGGGATTGAATGCTTGCATGGCTCTACCCAGGCATAGAGCGGTTTCTCCGCCACTATGGATGCTGGGTAAAGCACTCCCCGTTGTACTGAATATTTTTACAGTGCATACAATGACCATTTTGAAAATAAGCACACCTGCAATAAAAGGAAAACAGATGCCAGTCCCCAAGGCATTCGTAATTTACAGGTTTCAGTAATTACAGTTTCAAATAGACGGGTAACGCAGATTACATTTGGATTAAGGAAAACACCAGGTCATTTGGGTTCTCTTCCTAACAATGTATTACCTCCATTCTCAGGGAGGATTCCCTCCAACAAATGCATAGCATAAGGTTGACCAGCTCAACTGGAGGTAGGGATCAGAAATGACAGACCTGTCGACTCATAAAAGACGTGCTAGCACAATAATAATGGCCCCTAACTTCCCTCCTTTGCACAAGCTCGCCAACCATAGTCCAGTATTTGTGGGCCATTGAGGTGCCCCCACTGGATGAGAAATGAACAGGATGCATGATTAAATTGTCTTTGTATGCCTACAATTGTAATTATTTTTTCAAGAACAGGTTTAGAACAGAAAACATTTTCAAAATGCGATAAATCGTGTTCAAATTATTAGCTTGCATTTCACCATGGTAATAAAACCCAGTAATATAGGTCATGTGAGCTTGTAAGATACAAGATGGCCAATTATGCGGTAATTGCCAATGTAGATAGATTGGACGGACTTCGTACCTTCGCCCAGTCATTTAAGAGGGGGTTGTGGGATACTGGATGCTTGTTTACGATGTACATGGCAGCTTGGTGAAAGACTACCATTATGCAAAGGGCTAATTTGCCCACATTTGGGGGCTGTGGACGACTACAGAAGTACGCTTGCCTCTGAGTCAGCAGGTTATGGGTTCAAGCCCCATTACAGCGACTTGAGCATATAATTTAGTCTGACACTTCAGTGTAGTACTGCGGAAGTGATGCACCGTCATAGATGTGGTCTTTTCAATGAGACATTAAACCCAATCCCATCTGTCCTGTCAGTTTGATGCAAAAGATCCTATGGCACTATTCAAAGAAGAACAGGGAAGTTGTCGATATCCTGGCCAATATTTATCCCTCCGCTAACATCAAGAAAAACGACCCAGATTATTTGGTCATTATCCCATTACTGTTTGTAAATTTGCTGCTGCATTTTCCTACACTGCAACTGCAATTCAAAAGTATGTCATTGGCTGTGAAGTGCTATGGGACATTCTGATGTAGGATTCGCAAAAATCCATGAAATACAGTATACGGGTAGGGCCCCTGAAATGGCCACATTGTGAGAACACAGAATGGAGTTGGCAGTTCTCATGGCCCAGTTCAAATGGACACACACACAGTACCTAACAGCAGTCTGAGTCATCATCGATTAGAAGAATCCAGAACCTTACTGTTTTTGATACTGTAATGTGGTTACAGCAGTAAACGGGGAGTCGCCCGTGTAATTACTGTTGTTTTAATATTTTGGATTGTTCTGTACCTTGTTTGATTTCGCATTATATTGTATTATGATTATTCTGTTATGACTCTAGGCGAGTCTGTATATTGTTTAAAGGTTTGTCTCCAATAGGAAATGTTTTCTCAAACTTCGTTGTTCGGAATGAGGAAAGTGCGGGCGAGGTACACTCCTTAGCAAGGTAAATTACGGGGAAGGTCAGTTGGGGAGGGAACGGATTTGTGCTCACCCAAAGACATTTTATGATACAAAGACGATTGAAGATGCTCATTGTATCACAGGGGGGACTGTAGGATTCGCAAAAATCCATGAAATACAGTATACGGGTAGGGCCCCTGAAGTGGCCACATTGTGAGAACACAGAATGGAGTTGGCAGTTCTCATGGCCCAGTTCAAAAGGACACACACACAGTACCTAACAGCAGTCTGAGTCATCATCGATTAGAAGAATCCAGAACCTTACTTTTTTTGATATTGTAATGTGGTTACAGCAGTAAACAAAACTATTAGCACCTGGAGGTGCGCTAATCGCTGGCAGAGCGGTAACCGATCTCAGAAACCGCTGAGCACACACAAACGGAGGGACACTAAACGGATTCCCATTATGGCAAAGCGGTAACCGATCTCAGAAACTGCTGAGCACACACAAACGAAGGGACACTAATCGGATTCCCATTAGTTCGATTTGCGAGCAGTTAAAATTAATGTGCTTGCTTTTGTTAAAGCAACCTTAACAAAGGAAAACAGTTGATTTGGCGCCAAGATTAGGGCCAGAAAAAGAGTATAACCGTTCAGGTAAATCGTCAGCAAGTCAGTCTAAGATTCGACCAGAGTAAGGAAGACTCCTCCGGAGACGGTTCACACCGTGAAGTCCAAGTCCAGTTACCATCAGGAGTTCGAAGACCGTGCGGAACAGAAAACGGCTCGAGGATTTCGGAGGACTTCCAAAGTTTGTACAGGAGAGCGAGTCCAGGAGCCGGTCCCATAAGGAAGGTCGGAGGTCCCGGATGACACCAAGTAACAGGGTCTAGGAGCCGGTCCCATAAGGAAGATCGGAAATTCCAGACGTAACAAGAAGTACCAAGGTCCAGAAGGGTTTTGAAATTCTGGTGAGCATAAAGGCCCAACTCTACCTAACTGACATAATTGAGGTATATTCAGTAACGGGAGGGTTTGTGACGTTAAGGGTATTTGTAAGTCAGGAGTGTGATTTATCCCTCGATGTGTCCGTGCGCTTCCCTCACCCCCGCTTTTAGCTTATCGCTATTTTAGAACTGTTTATATGCTTTAAAGTTATTTTTCTCAGTGTATAATTTAGTCCTCTGTGAGAAACGTTATTTTTTGTCTGCATTTATTCTTGCCATTTTTCTCTGTGTACATTCTCTTTCAAAACTAAAGATCGTTTTGATTTAAAACTCAATCTGTCTCATCTGACCATTTGTCTTCCGAGTCACGAGTTGGGCCAACACACAAAGGTTGTCTGGCAATAAGCCCAGTGTCTAGAACCGTGAGGGGGGGAACGCTTCGAAACCGCTCACGAGTAGTGCGAAAATCAAAACCGATTTAGCACACCATAAGCTCGTTAAAACGACCCCTTACACTGATGTTGTGAAAGGCGCTATACAAATACAAGTTCTTTCTTTCAACGTACACCACCGTATTCAGGAATCCTCCTTTGTAAAGCTCATTACACACAGATATTGAAGGGATGAATATCTACTTATGATGCAAAAACAGAATAAAACCATCTCATCAAATGGAAACGGAACGCATCATTTAATTTAAATATTTCAGCAATGTGGGGAAGCTAGTGCTGGAGAATGGAATCAGTTTCCACTTTTGGTACCCAATTTCAGTATTGAGTATTTTGAGGTCAGGAGCAATACAGATGCAGAGTAAAGCTCCCTCTATTTATTACCAACAATATATCCTAACTTCAAACTTTGAAGAAAACACCCTTCTATACTGGTGGGATTTTTTTAGAACTACCCACACTAAGCATCCTTAGGACCTCTCAGAGCAAATTTGCCAATTAAATTCTGGACAGTTCTGTGCTATGGTCCCGCTCCCACTAGACACTGGATTGAAACTATCAAAATTTACTTCACTTAAGAGCTCCTTTCAAGGAGCAGCAATTCAGCCCATCATCTGGAGTGGATTAGAACCCAGACCTCAGAAAGTGAAATAGCAATGTACAAATTTACTGCGCCACCCAGTCTCCAAACAGTGCATAATTATAGGCAATGGATACCAATGAATGGTTTCAAGGCAGTAATCATGGTGCTGGGTTCAAGCCATTTGTACATCTCAATTGTACTGCTGCCTTGCATTATAGGGGAAGATTATGAATTCCTCACTGCCTGAAAGAACCTGCGATATCCTGTGTTATTTTGCATCATGCCCTATATTCTATGAGGTTCTGCGTATAACCTAACTGCAATGGTGAAGCTGTAGTGGCGGCATATATATATATAAAAAATTGGATGTGCAGCACAGGCAATAATGCATTTCCAGCCATCCAAAACTCTTTTATGCAATCACTCACAGTATATTCAGTATGCATTAAATGAATCAAGAGCACTACACTTCTGTTCAAACAGTTGTAACCGGGTTGGAGAATAGCTCAATTCATAGATATTTCCCCACTGCTCTCAAATCAATATTGCAAGCTACTAAACACTGAATATTAATTATTTTATTGGACGACTGGAAACAAACAAAAAACATCAGAAAAGTGCGGAATGTGAGGAGACCATTTTGATCCATCATGGCTCATCCCTCAAATACATTAACTCTCCCATTATAACCGCTAACTGTTTTTCAAATTCTGAAGTTTTACCTCTATTACCTTTCTTGATATTATTCCAAGCATTTATCATTTTTTGAGTGAAGATGAAGATGTTTTTCCTTATTGCTGTTCTAAATTTGCTCATCACTAATTATTTCCATTTATGCCTTCTGGTCATACTTTCATGATGTACTTGGCGGTAGTAATCTGAGCTAATCTCATCCATTATATTTAATATTTTCTATACTTCAATGAGGCCCTGTTTTAACCATCTTTCTGAACTGCAAAGCTGAAGCTTTTCCAATCCTTCCTTTACACTTGGAAGCAGGTCTTACTGCTCTTTTTTATATTTTTTGTAAATGCTATAATCGATTTGTCATCAATCAGCACCTTGTAGCAAACCAATCCACTCCTTGACTGAAAAAGTTTATTTTAATCTCCCGGTTAATGTACCTAGTGCTTATCATGGCCTCTTGTCTTTGATTTACCCATAAGTGAAAAAATCTATTTACATTTACCTTGTCGATCACTTACTATTTTGGACAACTTTAGTACTTCCTTCAATTTTCTTAGTTTGAGAGAATATAGCCTTAGTTGCTCCAGCTATTCCAGGTAACTCAGACTCCCAACAGGCTTGATATCATCCTGGTAAATCTGCATTCACCACTCAAGGCTATTATATCCCCCCTATTATGAGAGCCCAATACTGCACATAGTATTCCAAACGTGACCTAACCAATGTTTTGTAGTCATCTTGATGTCTTTGCTTTTATATTCAACCCCTCTCAATATAAGCCCAAAATCCCATTTGCTGTCTTAAATGGTTTAAAACCTGTCCACCCACTTACTCCTGCTTTCCACTCGGGATTGTTATGACTTTTAGCTTAATCAGTCTTTCATCTGGAACTTTATCCAAAGCTTTCTTAAGTCTAAGTAGCCACTATTTACTCTATCTGTAACATTCTCAAAGAAGTCAAGGAATCAATGTTAGGCTTACATCACAATCCCTAATAGCATCCATAGCCAGCAAGTCATTGCCGTGTTGAAGCTGAAATTTAACCATTTCTTCTGCCGCTCTGAGGTAGTTTAGCTCTTGCTCCTGAGCCTCACTGCACTCCTTGATCAAGTCCTTCAGTAACAGTGCGTATTTGCTCATCCGTTGGATGGGTTTTAGCAGGTAGGAAGCCAGATTCATCTTATCACCCAGTTGTAGTTGCTTGTACTAAAATAACAAAAACAGGAGTAAACAACTGTACTGAGATGTAGTCAAGTAAACCAGTAATATTTTTAAGGTAGCTACAGAGTAATAAAAAGTTTACTGCACTAAAAACATCAATGTCAGTTCAAAGAAAAAAGCAAATAATCAAGATTCAAAGCACTAAAATAAAGACTTGTATTTATATAGCGCCTTTCATGACCACCAGACGTCTCAAAGCGCTTTACAGCCAATGAAGTACTTTTGAAGTGGAGTCACTGTTGTAATGTGGGAAACACGGCAGCCAATTTGCGCACAGTAAGCTCCCACAAACAGCAATGTGACAATGACCAGAAAATCTGTTTTTTGTTATGTTGGTTGAGGGATAAATATTGGCCAGGACACCAGGGATAACTCCCCTGCTCTTCTTCGAATAGTGCCATGGGATCTTTTACGTCCACCTGAGAGGGCAGACAGGGCCTCGGTTTAACGTCTCATCTGAAAGACGGCACCTCCGACAGTGCAGCACTCCTTCAGCACTGCACTGGAGTGTCAGCCTAGTTTTATGTGCTCAAGTCCCTGGAGTGGGACTTGAAACCACAACCTTCTGACTCAGAGGTGAGTGTGCTACCAACTGAGCCACAGTTGACACAATGACATAAATATAACCTCATCAAACTGACAAATCCTCGACAGACCCTCCTCCCCACCCATAAGCTGTAAAATTGGACATCATCATTATTTTGTAATGGTTTTGCAGATAGGGTTCTACTGAACTAATGTTTGTGTAACATGTGAAGTGCTTACCTTGAAAAAAGTGTTGCCATGACTGGCTAGCAGAGCATCAGATTTGGGTTTGTTCTTGCTATACAATGCATACATGCCAAACTGGTCTTGCTGTAAATATATCAAAATGTTACATTTTATTTGTTTATTTGTATATTTATGTTTCTATCACCTTTCGTTACTAGCTATGAAATATTACATAAAATCAAATTAAAATATTTATAGTAAATTAATTTTGATGCTATCCTTGTCACATATCACTAAATGCAAGAGTTGAGTTCACTGTCGTGTTTCAAATAGGACAGAAAAATCAAGACATTTGAAATTATGTTGTAAATTCTACTTGTTAAATGTCCAGTTAACTTTAAAAATTATAATTAATTAATTTTAAGATACTTTGTTATTTTGCGGCTGGGTTTTTGATTAACTGTTTAATGCTGGTAACATTGTTGGTGGAGCTATCTTGGCAGACATAATGGGCTGGATTTTGTCAATGGAGAGCTTTTGGAGGCAGGACTCCACTTGTTGGGTTTTAGTCCCGCCTCCATCGACTTGTGGCCAACCCACGTTATTTTCCCTTGATTGACCTTGTTAAGCCCGCCCAGCGGGCTTAGCAGGCCAATTAAGGGAAAGCCAGTTACAGGTGACGTCAGCGAATGTTGTTTCATCTGTCAAGAGCTTTTGACAGATGAAATGTCATCGTTTGACAGCTCTGTAAAGCTGTCAAACACTGACAATCTGTCTTCTAAGTTGTGTCTTTACTCAAGACTCAATTAGAAAGTCTTCCTGACCAGAAAGCAGAAGGCTGCAGCTTTTGACAGTTCAGCGACCATTCTGCTTTCTGTGCTGGTGAGCTGAGGGACTCCCGAGACCTGAAGGGAGGAAGCCTGCAGGAAGAAGTAAAGGTAAGTAAAACTTATCAAAACACTTTACACACACCTCACACACTTACCTCTGCACACATGCACCCATTACTCACCTGCACACCGGACATCTCGGCCCCTCCGACCCCCGCAGACCGACGGCCCGCCTCGCTGACTCTGGCGAGGTTCGGAGCCGTTGGGAAGCCCACACTTCAGGGCTCAAAATAGGGATTAGCCAAAAAACTGCCTGTTAACAGGCAGTTAATTGGCATTAATCCCCTTCTCGCCTTGAGGCGGCGGAACCTGGCGCGGGTCGGCTACCCGCCTCCTGGCAAGATGGCAGGGAGGTGGGTTGGGCATCGGCCCCCAAATTCTGCCATTTTCCCAGCAGTCCCGCCTCCAAACTTGCCTCCCCAGGGCTGGCAAAATCCAGCCCACTGTGTGCAATAATGCAAGGATGTTGAATGAGCAGTTGAAAAATGATTGTTGAAGCACATTGATCTACTGACTGTATCTACTGATGTTAATCCAGCTCTCACACTTGCTCTTTTTAACTATTATTTTTCCCCAATTTCATTTGTGTCCTCCCATGCTACACACCACTCCAAGTGATAAGGTGGGCAGGTAACTTTTTCCTATGCTTTTAGTAATGCCACTTTTTGGTTAACTGCTAGGAGCTGCACAAGAGAAATTTACCATCAAATTTCCCCCCTGCCTCACTGCAGAGTGCCTAGCCTTCACTTTACATTTTCCCTGGGAACCCAGCTGAGATTATATCAGCGGAAGCACGAGTGAACGTGAGTGCTACTACTCCATGGAACTGCACACTTGGTAAACAAACACTGTGAGACTGTGTTGTAAATAGCTTGATTTTTAAATGAAGTTTTCAAAGAGATTCACACTAATGTTTGAATTCAAAAAACCCTCGATAACTCTATGGGGGAAAAATTCAGTATCACCCTGTTTGGGGCGTCATTATCGGCCGTGCGCAAAGTTTAGCGCCTCCAAAGGCAAACTTGGCCCTTATCGCCCCTGGAGGTGATTGGAGCGCTAAATCAGGCGCTTCATACCCGTCTTAAGGTGCAAAGGCCGAGGAGCGAGGCGCTACCTCAGAGCGCTGGCGAAGCTCATGTGATGTCAGTCAGCAATGGAACACAGACACACTGGCGCCGGCCATATCTTAAAGGGGAGTTCTGACGAAAGGTCATCGACCTGAAACGTTAACTCTGTTTCTCTCTTCACAGATGCTGCTTGACCTGCTGAGTTTCTCCAGCATTTTCTCTTTTTATCTTAAAGGGGAGGGTTGATTTTGCTCCCCATCCACATCCTGCTCATTGCAGCCTTGAATCTCGGCCAGGAGAGACCTGTACATCAAATCTGCTGGTAAAAACAATGGAGACCCCCAGGGAAAGAGCTCAGAGTGCAGCCCCCACAGTCTCTTCTAAATAGATACAAGGAAGGGCAAATCAAAATGAACCTGCAAAGTGCTGCTCAGTACCCTAAACTCCTTCACACAGTGTAGAATCTCTCCAGAAGTCTCTCTCTCAGAATGCGTGATGCAAAAATGTCACCAACAAAAAAAGGCAGGAAGCAGTCGCCTTTAAATAGCGCTCCCCCAGTCCCTTCCTGACTGCAAAACGCTCCCCTCAACCTGTCGTTGCTAGTGGCAAGCGGTAAGGCAGGGGGCGCCACTCAATATCCGGTCCAGGGCGCTACCGGGGCGTTGCGCACTCGACTGACGTCACCATCAGCTGGCGCAGGTGATCGTGGCGGTCGCGTTTTTATCGCCGCCGCAAAATGTCTAATTAATTTCGAAGCGGCGCAAACATCGCCACGCCCGGGCACTAGTTGCTTTAGTGCCCCATTAGTGCCCTCTTAAGGCGCTAACGGGAAGCGCAAACAACTGAAATTTTCCCCCTCTGTATTTAATAAGTAAGTTGTAACAAAATATTCTGAAAGCTGCACATATATTTCTTGGTGTCTAAAAATGACTTGTGGTAATGAAGAATAGATTTAAATAAATTAATTTCCATCCTGCAGGCGTCACATTGTGATCATTGTTGTTGGTTGTTATTGCTATGCAATAGTCAGTCTGGTCACCAGAGAGTTATGGCAGCTGTTTAGACGTTTAAAATAATCCTCTCCCCTCTTCTCCCCATAACTGGGATTCTATCCCTTAATAAGCAGCGAAAGCCAAAGCCCTCAGGTGCCCAGGGATTCCAGCGCAGAGACAAGACCAGTTCCTAACAGCCTCGTCTCCTATACTGATTGCAGTGGCAACTACTGGAGAAAACTGGCTGGTTGCACAAAGATCAAGTTGAAAGCAGGAATTTCCCCTTCCCCAAAATGTAGGGCAAATTTAACAATCCGACACTTCCACTGGGGACCTATTCTCAAAGGCAGCACAGGCCAGGGATAATACTCCAACACTAACACCAATTCTCTGACCCATGCTCTCTTTAAACACAGCTCCTCAGTCGAAGTATGGGATCAGTGAATTTGCCCTTGTACTGTTTATGATTGTTACCTAGGTGGCAAAATTAAGCAAATTTAGCAATATTCAACAAATAGGCAAGTAGTTAAATGGAAACCATTTATTTAATTCCTTTAATTTTTTGATTACTGCATATATATTCAATTACTACAATACACTATTCATATCAAAGTTGGATTTCAAAAAGACCAAACTGATTCAGAACTAATAGCAAATCATTTTAATTGTCAATTGAAGGGCAACATGAATTGAAGCACATTGTATATGTAAAAAGCAAATTGAAAGCAAACAGCGAGTATAGTAATCCAGTGTTCCGGTTCACTGTGCATGCTTTCAAAGAATTAGTCAGAGGACATTCCAAAGCTGTGTAAATTCTTTTGAACTGGTGCTCCTCCAGTTGCCTTACCGTAACTTGCCTCAGTGAAGCATTAGATGAGTTTGATCAATTCAATATGAGGCAGCATGACCAGTTTGAAATTTTGGCATACTGATATTCACAATAAAAGACATGCAGGCAATAGAGATTTAGAAGAATTTCAGTAGGCACTGCAGTTTAGCCTAAGTGTATCGGAAGTTCAATTTACCTCACTCTAATACAAAAGCTATAGATAAACCTCTACAGCTAAATTACTGATCATAACCAGAAGCTTTCCTACCCCGCAGTCCTCTATAACTGGCACAGTAATGCAAAGGGCCTGAGCTACAAAGGGAAAAAGGACTAGATCATTCATTGTGTTAACTTGTGAACATGCACATAATTCCTTCATATGTAGATGGTGATTCTACAGTGCTGGACAGAAGTCAGAATGAGCTTGTGGAGTTAACAAAGGATAGGCAGGGGTTGGGCCTGGGAAAATAGGAGTTTCTTCCATCCCCTACACAGCTGTGCCTGTCAAAGGCACAGCATTGTGTGCCAAGTACCCGAGAGTGTAATACGAATACACACTAGATTTGAGTTCCATTGCCTGAGATTCATTGTCTCTCAGTGGATGCAAGTTCTATGAAGTACACTGCAGACAATAAACCCTTCAAATTGCAGTATCAGTAATTACTGTAAATGGTACAAAGATTTAAACAGGCAAAAACATAAATGCCAGATCTAATGTACATTCACGGTGAGTCAGGCAGGTAAGCTGTTTTAATGTGACAGGATACACCATGTAACACACAATGTATTATATAATACTTTTGATCTGTGCCCTGGCTCAGAGAAAGAAAATCCTCTCTTTCTGCATCTGTCTGTCATTCTTTCCTACTTTTTTTTCCTGTTTGTCTTCCATGTTTTTCTCCCCCTCTGTATAGTTATCAGATTATTTTTGTGGTATCTATCAGTCTATGAATTTTTCTTACTTTCCCATTGTTCAAATAAATCTTCCCTTCATTGGGTCTACTTTTCCTGTATCTCTCTCAATCTTTTGATATGGTTCACACACATGTTCCTTAATCAATGTACTTTCAATTTCTACCTCACCTTATTTTGAAACCCTTGGATACGCAGGAAGATGGCAAGTAGTATATACTGGTTTGGAATCTGTCAGTATGGTCCTGAAGAACTAAGTAGTACTGGGGTCTACCTATATTGGGGATGGCATTTCTGGGGTCTGTAAGTACTTGGGGGGTGAAGTCTGATAGTAATAGGGAAGGCCCAGGGTCTAAAGTGCTGGAGTCAGAAATATATGGAGTTTGATAGGACTGGGGCTGACTTTCAGGGGGTGCCAGCAATAGGTGACGGGGTGGAATATAGCAGCACTGTATGGAGAGGGGAGACCTGGGATCTGGAAGCACTAGGGGGTGCTGTGACAAAATTAAACATTTTTCTTATGATGCATCTTTCTTTGTCATGTTACAAATGACATTAAAAACCAGATTCAGTCATAGAAAATGGCCCAGCTTGTTTTGTTATGCCATAACTCCAGAATACAAATGGTCTGCATCAGGAATCGAAAGGAGTGGCTAAGCCATTCAATTCAAATATAAGCTTCTTGGCATATGTGTTTGACTGGCAGCTTCTTTTGAGTTTGAGTTTAAGAGACATATATTTAAATTTCCTTTGTCAGAGTCAAATATTAAAAAGTAGTTTAATTGAACAGCTTGTCCAAAGCCATCAGGAACAGGTAGGTAATCCAGAGAGACGCTAGACAGTCGAGCATCAAACCACAACATAAAGGTTAATAGTTAGGTACCTTGATGTCTAGTCTACATCGCGGTTTAGTGCAGCAGATGTGACACTTATTTTTTCTACCTTTCAAGGAGGTATAGTTAAGCCAGCAACTACTGTAACATTTATAGTGTGTCATTGCTTATGTTCATTTATCCATATACTGTTTAATAATTTAAGAAACTGTTCATTCGACTGCCTTCAGAAGTTGAGGAAGATCATGTGTCTGCATATGATACAATCAGTAAGCCGAATTACAGTAATTAGGGTTTTCTGTACAATGAGCTTGTTACAAATTATTTAGATATTTGGCAGCTAAATGCATACTCTGGGCTCTAGGGAGAGGGGGCTTCCCTAAAGAAGCAGTCTGAGATGCTGAACCCAAGGAGATTATCCAAAGTATAGAAACCTAAAACTGTAATGGGGAAGGGGGCCTTCTGTATATGCGAGCACATCTGCAGTATTTGTGAGTTCGCATCCAGATATACACCAAGTTTATATGCATGGCGATCAGTTTGAGTTGCATGAGAGGTCTGATCTGCAAGTGGAGCTATTTAGTGCCACCCACAGCTGACAGATGCAACTTGGGAGCTGGGATGTTCATGTGGGAAGACTGAGTCAATCAGAACTAAGTATAAGAAATGGCGTTAGTAAAATTAAGCATGACAGACAAGTGTGAGACAGGCTTGATGACACGAAAGTCTTAGTAGACAAGAATCACAGGACATAGTTAATATGATCAGTTAACCCTGTTCCCAGTACAAACGTGGATTTAGGTATAGATTTGCTAGTTTTTGCAACATAAAGGGCTGGATTTTGTCATTGGGGCGGGCTGGGGTCGTGTCATCCGCTTTCAGTGTTATCCACCCGATTCCAAATCGATGTGGGAGATTGATGCGATTTCCACATAATTGGGCAATTGAGTTCCAGCATGTGGGAACCCATGGCCCAATTCGTTGTTTCAGTCTGAAACTCGCCTCTGATGACGTCATCATTGCTGCTGCATTTAAGGTCTGCAAGACGCCTGGCTTCTTCTGCAGACTGCCAACCTTTTGGCCTTTACAGTGAGAGGGACCTGGAGGTAGAATGAGCAGCGGGAGACCAAAGTCTGCTCCCAGATTTGATGACGTTGCCCTGCAAGCTTTGGTGGAGGGAGCAAGAGCTAGTAAGGAGGTGCTCTTCCCTTCTTCAGGGAGGAAGAAGCCTCCCCAGCAGACGAAGGCTGTGTGGATCCAGGTGGCCCAGGAGGTCAACTCGTTGTCGATGATCCGCAGAACCTGGGTTCAGTGCAGGAAGAGGTTTCATGACCTTCTGCGCACTGGAAAAGTGAGTATGACTTTCCCATCACCTTCAATCTGATCCCCATTGCCTCTCCTCACCAGCACTCAGCTTTAGCAACCTCTTCCTCCACATCCCACTTTACACTGACATCCCTGCACCCTTACCCATTCCCTCTCTCTCTATGGTCACATTCACCTAACTATTCGACTATGCAGCCCTCACACTCCCTATTGCTGTGATGCTATGAAAACAACTTACAAAACACAGGGAGGGCCCTTGGTCTTGCCAACTCACTCCAGCTTTGTCTCCTTCTAACCATCAATGATATGGATTCTCTACACTCACTCCTTCATTCTCATTCAAACTCCACTTGTCTCCCTCATTGCAGGAAAAGAGAGCTCACAATAAGAGGGAAAGAGCGAGGACAGGAGGAGGGCCACCCGCAGTAGCCTACCTCACCCCTTGGGAGGAGGCGGTCATGGAGATCGTGGGACTCTAGGACGATGTGCAAGTGGGGGACAGACAGACGGGTGCATCAGAGAAAGCTGGTGACAGAATAGTTTTTCATCTCTCTCATTGACATTGCATGAGTCGCTGATAATGATTCTGAAGCTCTAACAGATGGACTTATGATCATCTGCAAGATGCGATGTGCATGTAACCTTGGCCTCACATCTCTGACTCTTTCCTTTACTCCCCCACAGGACCATCGCAAGCATCCGTCCCCACTATCCAGGAGGAACAGCCTAAGCCTCCAGACTCCTCAGAGGAAGCTGCAACCTCTGAGGGCGCAGCGTCAGCAGAATTCAGCGCACCCAGCACCAGCGCAGACACTCACACCTCGGTGGGACCATCGCGAGATAGAGTAGTGTTGTCACCTGGTGTATCACAGCTCACAAGTGAGCATCAGCAGATTGTGGAGACAGGGGCAGCAGTGGAGAGTCCTAGTCGGAGGGCGCAGGACTCTCCCAGCTCGGCTCAGCTGCATGTCGACCCTCTGTCTCTGGGTCCATCCAGAAGAACAGCGGTGCTGGAACTCCAGGAACAGGTGCAGGAGTCTCTGGCAGGTTTTGTCTCTAGGGTCGCTGCGAGTGTGGAGTGAATGGAGGAGTCCATCGCGAACATGAGCAGAGCCTTTGTGGAGTCATTGGCGCATGAATGCAGCACCACGGAAAGGATGGCAACCTCCGTGGAAAGGATGGCTACAGTAGAAGAAAGGATGGCTACAGCCATGGAGGAGCTAAGTCGCCAGAGTGTAGAAAACATGGTGAGTGTTCAGAATAGACTGACATCTCTGGAGGAGTGATGGTCAGCTATTGAACAGAGAAACCAGACCTTCATGGAAGTCCTTCCGAGTAGGACTGCCAATGCACATACGGGTGCCCATGGCCCCCCTGATGTGTAGCAAGGTGCTCTCAAGCCACTTGCAAGCGCTGAGGTGGACCTGACCCATGAGAGGGATGTTGGTGGCAGAGAACAAGGAAGTGGGGGCTCCTCTCCAAGCCCTCACACTTCCATGCCATTGCCAAGTCCTCGGTCAGAGCCCCACCAGAGTCCCCACCCAACTGAGATCGGCGTCCCAACCCCTGCACAGCCGCAGGAGCAGCAGACTGTTGCCGAGCCCTCACAGGTTCGCAACCCCAGAGGACGCCCGCCAAAGGTGTCAAGACAGGAGCAGCAAGAAAGTGAGCAAGGGGCCTCAACATCTGCTGAAGCCACAGGGGAAGCACGACGTAGGTGCACAAATAGTCACCAGGGTAGTCACTTGGGTGAAGTGTGTTTATTTTAAAAATGCCATCAGTTGGTTATTGTAAATAAAAATTCTGATGGCAACTGTTGCAGTTGTGGCGTGTGTCATTTCGCAAATGGGACTTCCACATTGAGGGCTTAGGATTACTTGCAATTGTCAGTATGATGGTCAGAGTGCTAGGAATCTGCTGGTTCTTGGCCATTGTCGATGCTCAGGTAAGAAGCTGCGAGGCAAAAGTGCTTGATTGGCTAGGCTAAGCAAATCTTGCCAAGATGAGTGCGTTCCTTGCATCCTGGGCAGCAATATTCTTGCGTACTGCTGCCGCTGGTTGATGGGCCTCTGCAAGATGTTCGTTTTCGCTCTCCTCCTCCTCTGAGGAGGATATGTGAGGAGCCACTTGGTCATCAGGAATCTGCAAGCCACGACGCTGTGCCATGTTGTGAAGTGCACAGCAGACCACGACGATTCTGGGGACCCTGGCTGCTGAGTACTGCAGGGCTCCACTTGATCTATCCAAGCATCTGAAGTGCATCTTCAGCATGCCGATAGTTTGCTCGATTACAGATCTGGTGGAAATGTGGCTGTAGTTGTAGCTCTTCTCAGTTTCGTTGGATGGGCTCCTCAACGGCGTCAGTAGCCACGTCTTCAGGGGATAGCCCTTGTCTTCAAGCAGCCATCCGTTAAGTTGGTCTGGCGGACTGAAGAGCGGAGGCACACTAGACTGGCGCAGTATGAAGGAGTCATGGCAACTGCCAGGGTACTTGGCACAAACATGCAAAATTTCCTTCTTGTGGTCACACACCAGCTGCACATCGAGGGAGTGGAAGCCCTTGCAGTTGACAAAAATACCTGGATTACGATGCCTTAAGGGCCACATGTGTGCAGTCAACGACGCCCTGCACCCTTGGAAAGCCTGCCAGATTAGCTAATCCAACCGCACGCGCCGTGACACTTGCTTGATCCTTGGAGAAATGGATGTGATTGTGCACGATGGCAAAGAGGGCATCGGTTACCTGCGTGATGCAAGTGTGTGCGGCCACTTGGGAGATGCCGCTGATGCCTGCTGCTGATCCCTGGAATGAGCCTGAAGCAAAAAAGTTGAGTGCGGTGGTGACTTTGATGGCCATTGGCCAGGAGGAGGAGGCTCCAAAAATATCCCCATCCTCAATGATGGTGGAGCTCAGCACGTGAGTGCAAAAGACAAGGCTGAAGCGTTTGCAACTATCTTCAGCCAGAAGTGCCGAGTGGATGATCCATCTCGGCCTCCTCCCGAGGTCCCCAGCATCACAGATGCCAGTCTTCAGCCCATTTAATTCACTCCACGTGATGTCAAGAAACGGCTGAAGACACTGGATACTGCAAAGGCTATGGGCCCTGACAACATTCCGGCAATAGTACTGAAGACTTGTGCTCCAGAACTAGCTGCGCCCCTAGCCAAGCTGTTCCAGTACAGCTACAACACTGGCATCTACCCGGCAATGTGGAAAATTGCCCAAGTATGTCCTGTCTACAAAAAGCAGGACAAATCCGACCCGGCCAATTACCGTCCCATCAGTCTACTCTCAATCATCAGCAAAGTGATGGAAGGTGTCGTCGACAGTGCTATCAAGTGGCACTTACTCAGCAATAACCTGCTAACTGACGCCCAGTTTGGGTTCCGCCAGGGCCACTCAGCTCCTGACCTCATTACAGCCTTGGTCCAAACACGGACAAAAGAGCTGAGCTCAAGAGGTGAGGTGAGAGTGACTGCCCTTGACATCAAGGCAGCATTTGATCGAGTGTGGCATCAAGGAGCCCTAGCAAAACTGAAGTCAATGGGAATCAAGGGGAAAATTCTCCATTGGTTGGAATCATACCTAGCACAAAGGAAGCTGGAGGTCATTCTTCTCAATCACATGACATCACTGCAGGAGTTCCTCAGGGCAGTGTCCTAGGCCCAACCATCTTCAGCTGTTTCATCAATGACCTTACCTCCATCATAAGGTCAGAAGTGGGGATGTTCGCTGATGATTGCACACTGCACACTGTTCAGCACCATTCGAGACTCGTCAGATACTGACGCAGTCCGTGTCCATATGCAGCAAGACCTGGACAACATTCAGACTTGGGCTGACAAGTGGCAAGTAACATTCGCACCACACAAGTGCCAGGCAATGACCATCTCCAACAAGCGAGACTCTAACCATCTCCCCTTGACATTCAATGGCATTACCATCGCTGAATCCCCCACTATCAACATCCTGGGGGTTACCATTGATCAGAAACTGAGCTGGACCAGCCATATAAATACTGTGGCTACAAGAGCAGGCCAGAGGCTGGGAATTCTGCGGCGAGTGTGTCACCTCCTGACTCCCCAAAGCCTTTCCACCATCTACAAGGCACAAGTCAGGAGTGTGATGGAATACTCTCCACTTGCCTGGATGAGTGCAGCTCCAACAACACTCAAGAAGCTCGACACCATTCAGGATAAAGCAGCCCGCTTGATTGGCACTCCATCCACCACCTTCAACATTCACTCCCTCCACCACTGGCGCTGCAGTGTTTACCATCTACAAGATGCACTGCAGCAACTCGCCAAAGCTCCTTCAACAGCACCTTCCAAACCCGCGACCTCTACCACTTAGAAGGACAAGAGCAGCAGACGCATGGGAACATCACCACCTACAAGTTCCCCATCAAGCCACACACCATCCTGACTTGGACCTGTATCGCCGTTCCTTCACTGTCGCTGGGCCAAAATCCTGGAACTCCCTTCCTAACAGCATTGTGGGTGTACCTACACCATATGGACTGCAGCGGTTCGAGAAGGCGGCTCACCACCATCTTCTCAA
Source organism: Somniosus microcephalus (assembly GCF_052327205.1). Taxonomy (NCBI): domain Eukaryota; kingdom Metazoa; phylum Chordata; class Chondrichthyes; order Squaliformes; family Somniosidae; genus Somniosus; species Somniosus microcephalus. The sequence goes on along the minus strand of NC_140992.1, from coordinate 205,677,027 downwards.
GGGCAATTAGGGATGGGCACTAAATGCAGGCCTAGCCAGCCAGCGACGCCCACATCCCATCAATGAATTAAAAATAAAAAGGGGTGTCCACCTGCTCTTCTGGACTCCAGGTCTTGCTGCAGCATTGCGCAGATCTCACCCACTACCTCTCGCGCAAGTCGGAGCCGCCTTTGGCACTGCTGCTGACTCATGTTGAGGTAGCTGATCCTCTGTCTGTAGACCCTGTTTGGGGGGTATCTCCTGCGCCGATGGGCTTCCATGGGCTGGCGCCTTCTGGCCTGTGCAGCTTCAGGTGGGTGAGCAGCAGCTTGGCGCTCCTGTTGTTGCCGCTGCTGTTGTTTATGGTTTTGCTGCTGCCGCGGCTGGTCTTCATCCGAATCGGATGTCCAGGAGGAAAGAAAATAAAAGGTTCCCATGCTTCTGGTAGATGCCTCAGTTGAGGAAGCGCACAGTCAACGTGGTGAGAGGGGTTTCCCAGGAGGTCACACTGGAGATGGGTGTCAGGCTCCAAACTTCCACAGCTATGGTTATGCCTGCTAAAAGTTCCCCCAGACCTGAGACAACAAAGTCCTGCCACCTGCAAATGATGACTGATCAAATCTCCTATTTAATGGTGGAGCTGCAGCTGATAGTCAGCAATCCAATTGTGCTCCCGCCAGGTTTCACCGTCGTGTTTCAGAGGAGACGTGAATCACATGGGAAACGCCTCTCAAAATGGGCTTATAGAGGCAATTCAGTGGTTGTTAAGGGCCTTGGAGGCGGGACGGAGACAGTATCAGAAACCACGCATTTGGGAAAATTGCTTGGAGGCGGGATCAGGCCCGCCCGCCACTTTTTGCAATTTTAACACCCCACACGCCTCCATTCCCGCCTCCTCAGGCCTGGCAAAATCCAGCCCAAAGTTTGCAATACTGAAAGGCTCTTCAGATCACTGTCGCTAGTCTCATTTAGAAATCAGGAATTCACCTATGCCACCATAAACTCCAGGGCAATGAACAAATGGAACTTCTAACAGCTGCAATATCAACACTGTTGTATACGTTTGTTAAATGGTAGGCATGCACACAAGTAAGCCAATTTGGTTCCTAATCTTGCCCAGTGTATCTCAGACCTCACTCAACACCATACATCACTGTTATGAATAGACCAAGGTAAATCAGTTTTCTTATAATTATGTATTGTAAATTGAGTATTTGCTTACATGTCTGAGGAAGCAGTGGCTGGCACGTAGTGGGTGGTTAACACAACTTTCCAGTTCTTTCAGGAAATACTGGCTGTGGAAGTTGTAAAGCTTCTCTAGGTTTCCAAAAATAACGCTGCGTTTTCCTCGCAGATCCTGAGGAAGGTCAAAACGTTCCATCTCTGGGTAGTAATTATCAATGATGTACCGGAGAGATTTCACATACTCACGTTCTGTTGTGACCATCTCCTCAATAATGTGTCTCAGTTTACTGTAATGAGGAAAACATATTTTGGGCATTATGAAGCATATTTCACAAAGTGTAGCAGCAAATATATTAATTAACTCTTGGGAAATCATACTCCTTAAAAATATTAATGGTATACAAAAAAATTACTAACGAAATAGCCACACTTTTGTTGGGGATAGTGAGAGGGCAGGGACAGCAGCTCTGCTTCTTTTGCTTTTAACAACATTCTGATTACCTGATTTGGATTCAGAGAACCATTAAATTTGTACTCTCTACTCAACTCCAAGTTACTTAATTGAAATTGAAATTGTGCAAAGAACACTTCCCAATGAAAATTTGTTGTTTAATCTGAATATATTAATTGAAATTATTGGTTAGTTTGAATTCCTATTACAAATGGTTTATGACCAGTGAAATCTGCTACTTAATTCAAATTCAACTTGGTTTAAGCAGACCAGGGCAGTGAATCTTCCTGGGTTACCTGATCTCATCTTGCTGGTAAAGGCAAATGAATTCACTGAAAAATTTGGAACCAACCCTGATTCAGCATCAAAAATCAGATGCTGCAAGACCATGCAATCACGTCCACATCTGGGAGGGATAAGCCATATTCCCAGAGAAAAATAGACAACTGGACGCTTGATAAAATTCCTGACATTTCCTCTCATTATAACCCCAAAGACATCTTTAACACTTAGAAAACTGGCCTTTTAAAAAAAATAAGTTGAATGCAAGCAGAATCATCGAATCTTATAGCACAGGAGGCCATTCGGCTTTCATTAGCAAAAAAATGGCTAGGTGAGGAAAAAAAGTTAAGCAGCGAATTACATTCATAGTTTAAGCTAGCAAAAAGCTGCTGCTGATTGGAAATCTTCCCACAAAAAATGTTTTTGTAACATACAGAAATAACAAAAAGTGGTGGTGTTCTTTCTGAGGGGTGGCTGTGTCACTTCAACCAAAGCATGGCATTATAAAGCAGAAAAATCACCTTCATAGTTGACAATGGTGGGGCTCATGTAAATCCGACAAAGCAAATATAACATTTGTAATTCAGCCAATTGATATTGGTGTGATTTATGCTATGAAACAGCACAAGAAATGTTTGGTCTGAAAAGTGACTGCCACGTACAATGCTGGTGTGTCACTGTTATTGGATGTTCTGAAGGTAAGCTACATGATCCATTCATCATGGGAGGAGCTGAAAGCAGAATTCACTGATTTTGGCACTGAAAATTCATCCCACCAGCAGAGGATGCAGCTGGATCCGACAGTCAAGGATCTCACACAGATGGTCGACACTGCAGCAAACCTTTTTAAGCACATAGGTTCTCTATTGTGACTGTGAGCAGACATGAGTTTTGAATTGATTGTTGATATTGATAAAGAAGTCCTGATTGATAAAGAAGTCCTGATTGCTAACTAACACAGAAAATGTTGACCTTGTGCTCTCCTGTAAAGCACCATGGGATGTTTTACTATGCTGACAGCGCTATATAAATGCAAATAGTTGTTGTTGTTGAGGATGCTCCTGCTAGTGGGAGTGAGAGTAAGGAATAGGTTCAAGCGAGTGGATCCAGCGAGCAGACTGAAGTAGAGGAATTAGCCCCCACCATGGTGTGCAATTCTGTGCGATTGCTGAGGAATGGCCAACAACTAAGCTAGATGTCCCGATGGAACTTTTTTTGGCACTAAAACGAATTGACATTTTCTGGATTACGGTGTCGTCATCAAGAAGCAAATCATAATCACAATATTTTGCAAAATGACTGAACTTTGTATTGCACAGTTTGTACAGTGTTGGTTTCAATTATGTGCATTTCAATAGTGACTTTGATGTTTTATGGTGTTTTTAGTATTCCCGTCATATTTTAGTATGTTGCTTCATTAAGGTTGCTTAATTCAAATGTTTTTGGTGAAAGATTAAGTGAAATGTACATATTTTATTTTACTTCACAATTCCCTCATGCATTTCCTTTATATATTTTTAATCATTTTCTAACAGTTAAATATGTTAAATACTAAAGTTTTCTCTATTGTAGTATGATCAATGCAGTTTAAAAATTAATTATTTGTGTTAATTTTATTAGTAAGACTGTTGAATATTTTGTCAATTTAGTTATTTTGATTTCTATTATCCATTTGTCACCAGGGACTCTGAACCTAACAAGCCACGATACCAGGCTAATCAACAAGTCGCAGGTGTCCTTAAGCATCTGCTTCACTTCTAAAAATTGCATACAATACTGTACATTACAATAACCCTAAAAGGTAACAGATCTCATCTCATACATTTATTATTGCCATTTTGATTTGTTTTTCATCACTCAATCCCAACACTTTTAAAAAAAAAAACAGAAAATACAGTAAGAGAACAAAGCTGGCTTCTTTTCAAAACACCTGCATCAACAGTAGAAGAGAGCGCAATCTTGAGCAAGAAACAGTTATGTTTTTATTTTAGTCTAGAAACTTGACATTCCAGAATGAGTAAAGCGAGTCAATGCTAACTAAGATCAAATACAACTTACTGTGGCATAGTTGGTACAAGTCAGCCAGAGTTAGCTCTTTTTGTGAACGTCAGCATCACTGAATTGGAAGCGCAAGTTGCCTCAATGGAAGCAGTGGAAGTTGAATGCTACCACAAGACAAACATTTTGGACTTCAGAGTTGAGGTTTCCAAAGACGCACAAACCTTCTGGCTATACTCCCAACTCTCCAGACCTCTGCTTTAGCCTTAGCAGTGACACAGAGAATGTTTCTTTATCAGTGGCTCTAAGTAAAAAAAAAAAATGTACCTCTGTACTTTATGATTCCCTCTCATCATTAATTGGTTGCAGTGTCCACAAGGGAAGATGATTCAATGGCAGTTGGGGGAAAAAAATCATGTTTGGACAAAAAACACAAAATATTTGATGCCAATGTCCACAGCAGCAAATACCTTGCTGAAAGACTAAGGGCTTTGTCACTTTGTACTGATGAAAAAATATGGGTTATGGCAAAGAAAAGATTTTTTTAAAAACCCAGTAAAACAAGTATTCACTAGTACCAAAACTTGAAAACAATAATGTGGGGGAAAATTATTTAAACTGCAATCAACGTAGAATTGAAAACTGAGCAAGTCCTTTGCCAACAGAAAAAGAAACTGAAACATCACCTCAGAGAAGGGCACATCTTGTATGCATGGGAAGGAAAAGCTACACGGATGACATCCCAGTCATCATGTCAATATGTTCAAGGGCCAATATCCTAGTGATTAAGCTAGACTTTTAAACAAGCCTTCATCCGACTCAGTGTGCATGCTAGACTGCCAGAAGGGGAGAGTTTGGATTACAACCTTAAATATTCCCTGTAGGGTGGTATAAGCCATTAAATATTTAAATTCAGCATCAGGAATTTTCCCATTTCCACCAGAAATCAGAGTTCCTCTGAGTGCCAAAGGTGAGCACATACATCTGACCCAGATGTCAGTGGGGAAAACAGGGTTGGAGTCTTGCCCTGTGAAGGACAAGACCCAGCTGTTTTAGATATATGTATGCAAAAACAAAAATGACTAAGTACTCAGGAGTAAATGCTCATCTTTGGTGCTCCTGATGCAGAACCTTGCACACCAGGACCGCATATTTTGTGTGCAGCCCGATTTGCAGACCCCCAACACTCTGACAATGCAAATGGCCCATAGCACCCTGCATACCCTTGCCACCGATTCCATCCCCTGTCCCAGCCACTGTCTCAGGCTTAACCAGACTGTACAACCTTGGTGTTCTAGTCGACCCCGAGCTGAACTTCAAACACCACAAAGACGACCTACTCCTACCTCCATAACAGCACCCGCCTTGCACCTACCTCAGCTCATGTGCTGCTGAAACCCTAATCGATGCCGTTATCACCTCCAACATTGACTATTCCAATGGTCATCTGGAAGGCTTCTCGTCTTCCGTCCTTTGTAAACTTCAGCTCATGCAAAACTCTGCTGTCCATACCCTATGCCGCAACAAGTCCTGCTTACCAATCACCTCTGTCCTCGCTGACCTACATTAGCACCCGGTCTCCCAAACCGTCAATTTAAAATTCTCATTCTTATGTTTATATCCTTTCAAAGCATTGTCTCTCCCTCTTTTTGTAACCTCCTCCAGCACTGCAATTCCTCCCCTCGAACTCTATTCCTCTGACTAAGGCGTCTTGTACATCATCATAGACAGCTGTGCCTTCAGCTGCCTAGGTCGCATGCTCCGGAGTTACATAGCAACAGGAGTACACCATTCAGCCCCTCTAGCCTGTTCAGTTACTCAATGAGATCATGGCTGATCTGTATCCAAACTCCATTCACCCACCTTGGCTCCATATCCCTTAATACCCTTGGCTAGCAAAAATCTATCGATCTTAAATTTAAAATTATTAACTGAGCTAGTGGGAGAGAGTTCCACACTTCTACCACCCTTTGCATGAAGAAGTGTTCCCTAACTTTTCTCTCCTGAATGGTCTGGTTTTGATTTAAAGGTTATGAAAATGTTTCTCTATCTACCCTATTAATTCCTTTCAAAATCTGAAAAACCTCAATCAAATCACCCCTTAACCTTCTATATCCCAGGGAATACAAACCTAGTTTATGTAATCTCTCCTCATAATTTAACCCTTGGAGCCCTGGTAACATTCTGGTGAATCTGCACTGCACTCCTTCCAATGCTAATATATCCTTTCCCAGGTGCGGTGCCCAGAACTGTACATAGTACTCCAGATGTGATCTAACCAGAGCTTTGTATAGCTGTAGCAAAACTTCCCCCCTTTATATTCTAGCCCTCTAGATATAAAAGCTAACATTCCATTAGTCTTTTTGATTATTTTTTGTACCGGACTATTACATTTTAGTGATCTGTGTACATCGATCCCTAAATCTCTTTGGATCTCCACAGTTCTGAGCTTTTCACTATTTAAAAAATACTTGGATCTACCTTTCTCAGATCCAAAATGGATTACCTCACACTTACGTGCACTGAACTCCACCTGCCACAGTTTTGCCCACTCACTTAATTTATCAATGTCTCTTTGTAATTTTATGCAATCAACATCACTAAAAACAGATTATCTGGTCATTATCACATTGCTGTTTATGGGAGCTTGCTGTGCGCAAATTGGCTGCCGCGTTTTCTACATTTCAACAGTGACTACACTTCAAAAGTACTTAATTAGCTGTAAAGTGCTTTGGGATGTCCTGGGTCGTGAAAGGCACTATATAAATGCAGCACTTCCTTTCTTTTTCCCGTCTACACTATTTACTATGCCACAAATCTTTGTGTCATAGGCAAACTTGGATATATGGCTCTCTATTGTGTTATCCAAGTCATTAAAAAATATAATGAATAATTGAGGTCCAAGCACAGACCCTTGTGGGACACAACTAGTCATTTCCTTCCAATTCGAGTACATACCCATTATCCCCACTTTCTGATTTCTACCGCCTAACCAATCTCCTAACCTGGCCAATAATTTGCCATCAATTCCATGAGCTTTATTTTTAGCTAACAGAAACTTCTGAAAGTCAATATAAACTGCCTACATAGACATCCCTTGTCTACTACTTTAGTTATTCCCTCAAAAAATTCTCTACGGTTCGTTAAACATGAACTACCCTTTACAAATCCATGGTGGCTTTCTCTGATCAGCTCAAATTTCTTAAAGTACTCAGTCACTCGGGCCTTAATTATAGATCCCAGTAACTTCCCCACAACAGATGTTAGACTAACAGGTCTATAATTTCCTGGTTTCTCTCTCTCACCTTTCTTAAATGATGCAGTTACATTTGGAATTTTCCAATCTAAAGGGACAATTCCTGAATCAAGATGACTTTAGAAGATTATGACTAAAGCATCTGCAATTTACTCACCTATTTCCTTTAAAACCCAGGGGTGGAAAGCATCAGGTCCTGGGGATCTGTCAGTCTTTAGTACCATTATTTTATCTAATACTGTTTCCTTGCTTACATTAACTTTAGTGAGTTCCAGTCCTTGATTCATTATTAGTTTCCCTGGAATGTCAAATATATTATCCTCTTCCTCTACTGTGAAGACTGACACAAATTTCTTATTTTCATTTGCAATATTACTTACATCTGTTTTTAAAGAGCCCACATTACCTTTGACGACCCTTTCTCTTCTAATTTTTTGATGAAGAAACAAGGAGGATTGATGAAGGGAATGCAATGGACGTTGTCTACATGGATTTTTGGAAGGCGTTTGACAAAGTACCACATCGAAGGCTGGTTAACAAAATTGAGGCTCATGGAATAGGCAGCTTGGATAAGGAATTGGCTTAAGGACAGAAAACATCAAGTTGTGGTAAATGGCTGTTTTTCAGACTGGAGGATGGTAGACAGTGGTTTTCCCCAAGGGTCAGTGCTGGGGCCACTGCTTTTTTTGATATATATAAATGACCTGGATATTGGAATACAGAGTAGAATTTCTAAATTTGCCGATGACACCAAACTTGGAGGTGTGGCAAACAGAATGGACTGATGGAATTTTTTAAAAATTTATTTTATTTATTCGTTCCTGGGATGTGCCCATCCCTAATTGCCCTCGAGCTGCCTTCTTGAACTGTGTGGTGAAGGTACACAGTGCTGACTTTGTAGTAGCGGTTTGGCACAACTGAGTGGCTTGCTAGGCCATTTCAGAGGGCAGTTAAGAGTCAACCACATTGCTTTGGGTCTGGAGTCACATATAGGCCAGACCAGGTAAGGACGACAGATTTCCTTCCCTAAAGGACATTAGTGAACCAGTTGGGTTTTTACGACAATCCGGTAGTTTCATTCACCATTACTGATACTAGCTTTTTTTTTTTAAATTCCAGATTTATTTAATTGAATTTAAATTCCCCAGCTGCCATGAGGATTTGAACTCGCATCTCCGGATCATTAGTCCAGGCCTCTCGATTACTAGTCCAGTAACATAACCACTATGCTACCGTACCCCCCCTCAGAGAGGTGTGAGGTGATGCATTTTGGCAGAAGGAACAGGGAGAGGCAATATACACTTAATGGCACAGTTTTAAAGAGTGTGCAGGGACAGAGGGACCTGGGAGTTAATGTGCATAGGTCCCTGAAGGTGGCAGGACATACTGAGAGAGTGGTTAACAAAGCACATGGGATCTTGGGCTTCATAAATAGAGGTATTGAGTATAAAAGTAGAGAAGTTATGCTGAATCTTTAGAAAGCACGGGTTAGGCCAGAACTGGAGTTTTGCGTCCAGTTCGGGTCACCACACTTTAGGAAGGATGTGAAGGCCCTTGAGAGGGTGCAGAGGAGATTTACCAGAATGGTTCCGGGGATGGGGGATCTTAGCTACAAGGACAGGTTGGAGAAGCTGGATTTGTTTTCATTTGGTCAAAGGAAGTTGAGGGGTGATTTGATAGAGGTGTACAAGATTATGATGGGTTTGGATAGGCTAGATGGGGAAAGGCTGTTCCCACTAGTTGATGGTACAAGGACTAGGGGGTCACAGATTTAAGGTTTTGGGCAAGAGATACAGGGTGGATGTGAGGGAAAACTTTTTTATACAGCGAGTGGTGATGACCTAGAATTCGCTGCCGACAGAAGTGTTGGATGCCGAAACACTCAATGTTTTCAAGGGGAGACTGGATAGGCACTTGAGGGAAATAAACTTGCTGGGTTACGAGGATAGAGCGGGGAAATGGGACTGACTGGATTGCTCTACAGACAGCCGACATGGACTCGATGGGCTGAATGCCCTCCGTCTGTGCTGTTATGACTCTTCTATGACTAATATAATTGTAAACATCCTGCGTGCGGATGCCTCCGATCGGGAAAAATCTATGCACTTACCTGCTGGCTCCATAGGTCCCGAGACTACCGATCCTGGGCCTCTCCTGGTCCACGTGCGCAGAGGCCCAGTTATCTCAGGGGCGCAGGCGGTTCGCAAGCGTCCCTGGGATCACGTGGGCCATGGGGAACCAATCAAAGAAGGGAATCCCCCTTCACACTTTTGACAGGTCTCTACACATAGATCTGTCAAAAGTATGAATGAGGATCACTCAAAAAAGTTAAACATTAAATAAATTTTAAAAAAATCACGTATTTAAAATTAGATTAAATTAAATATTTTAAAAAATTTAATTAAAAAAAAATTAAAGCTTTTTACGGGGCTCCAGAGTGTTTTCTTATCCACTGTTTAACACAAATTTCATTTTTTAAAGCACCTAATGAAGCAGGATGTATCCGATGGCTTCAAACATAGCTGTATTAAATGCTTTGCTGAGATTGTGGCACAATGACACAAACTTCCCAGTTATTCAGTTGACATACTTTAGTAACTTGTATAGTTAACGTTTAAGATATTTACTTATGGTTTAAACTACAACAGACAGATTTTCCATCAACAAAATGTAAATATATAAATGCATATCTCTGAAAAGGTTATAGCTAACATACTATTTTGGTATTTAATGACCATGACACTTAAGCAGCTGAAAACTTTCAGAGCCAAGTTCAATAAAGTACAATATCTATGTACCTTAAAGTGTTTCCTTATTAGTTGATGCAAGACAATTTGTCTACTTTAGCAAAGTGACACAACTTCAATACAGTAAACTTCTGAGTATTGGCATTGCTACTCTGGTTTTGAATTTCCATTGACCCTTAAGCACAATAAAACATTTAGTCACACTTTAAGCCTGGGAAGAAGGTGACATCACATTTCTGCCATTTACTGGTGCCAGCCTCATAAATTGGTAGTGAATAAGAAGCAAAAGGTTTCCTGCTGAGAACAATTCAATTAGGTTTTATTTTTCCAAATTATTTGTCTTGACCCATGCTGGAAACTCTCCCACAAGCTCTGTGTTCAACCTCTTCATTATTCACTACCCTGATTTGTTTTTACAATGAATCTGACGGGTAAGCATTGACTGAACTTCCAAATATTCACTTATCGCTGGGAAACAAGCCAATTCATTTTCAACTTTTATATCACAGGAAAATATATTAAATTAAAACTAAAAACATTCGTTTTAAATCGGTATGGTGTGCTGTGCCAGTTCCCTTTTAACATGCATAGTGTCATTTACACATTTTCCCGCAGAAATATGCATCCTTTGTTTTGTATTGTTTCATCCTGAGCATTAACTGATGATTGCAATAGCAAAATACTGCGGATGCTGGAAATCTGAACTAACAGAAAATGCTGGAAATACTCAGCAGGCCAGGCAGCAACACATCTTCCCCTCACCTCCCCTTTCAGCATTCCGTAGGGACCGCTCCCTCCGCGACACCCTGGTCCACTCCTCAATCACCCCGAACAGCCCTTCCCCTTCACCTGGCACCTTCCCGTGCAGGCGGAGATACAACACATGCTCTTTTACCTCCTCCCTTCCCACTGTCCAGGGCCCCAAACACCCCTTTCCAGGCGAAACAGCGATTTCCTTGTACTTCTTGCAATTTAATATACTGTATTCGCTGCTCCCGATGCGGTCTCCTCTACATTGGGGTGACCAAACGCAGATTGGGCGACCGCTTTGCGGAACACCTCCGTTCAGTCCGTAAGGGTGACCCTGAGCTTCCGGTCGCCTGTCACTTTAATTCTCCGCTTCACTCCCACTCTGATCTCTCTGTCCTCGGCCTATTACATTGTTCCAATGAAGCTCAACGTAAGCTCGAGGAACAGCACCTCATCTTTCGATTAGGCACTTTACAGCCTTCCGGACTCAACATCGAGTTCAACAATTTCAGATAATAAACCCTGCCCCAATTTTTCATGCTGTATGATTTTTGCCATTCCCATTTGCAACATTTTATTTTTCCTGCCTCTTACATAAGCACAATATATTCTTTCAATTCCTTCCTCCCCTCCTAACACCACCCCTGTCTCTGCACCTGCTTAGTATCCGTTACATTGCCAGCTTTTTCCAGTTCTGATGAAGGGTCCCAGACCTGAAACGTTAACTCTGTTTCTCTCTCCACGGATGCTGCCTGGCCTGCTGAGTATTTCCAGCATTTTCTGTTGTTATTAACTGATGGTTTATTGATTGTATTGCTTGCAATATTGCATACGACAGCATGTGTTCAGCTACCAATCTCAGCTAGGGCACTATTGAGGGTGCTACAATTAGCCTCAGTATCCCAGGGAAGGGGGAGGGGATAAATGGCAGTGTTCCCACTCCTAATTGATTTTAAAAAAAGGTTGGGTACAACTAATAAAAAAGGTACTGATTGAGAAAGTTGCTGCAGCAAGAATAAGAGTTCTCCGAATATTAAGCGGTCACTGTGAAACAAAGGCCAATATTCAGAACAAGTGCACGCTTTCCATAAATATTTTTCCCCCCAAAATCAAAATTGAACATTTTACAAGTCCCCATCTTAGTAGTTTCTTATAAGGGGGGGGGGGTCATTTACAAAAGTACTTTTTTTTTAAAAACATAAGTGACAAATTTGAGAAACATCTGCTGCTGGCTGCATAGTAAAGAAGTTTACATTTAAGTTAAAATTTTCCCAACTGAGCGTGCATGTGTCTATATATTATATGCCTTTGGATCTTGGATCCCATAGACCAGATGGGAAAAATATATTGGCTTTTGGCACCATGGCAGTTTCAGTTTGGTGCCAGTTTGTGATAAACTGTAGTGTTATAGTATATTTTGCTGATACTGTTGCTGTTCCAGTTTACATACTACAATATAACAAGGTTAAAAGATGCAGGGGTGGAAATTCCTTTGTGCCCTATTTTGGGCCTGAACTCTATAGTCAGCCCTAGGCCCGTTCGAAATTGGGCTTTATTATCATTATTAGGCAGTTTGCCCATTTTATAAAGATGACTGTCAGGCCGCTTACCTCACCGGCAGTGGCCTGAAACTAAGGCACAGAAAAACGGAAGTGGGGGCAACCGCGGGCCAGCAGCACTCCTGTTCCTCCTGGCCCTACATCAATCATGTAAAAAAAACTTGCCATTTTGGTCACGACTGCTTGCTAGGCCCCATCCACGCCCGAAAAATCCAAGTGGAGCATATGTAAGTGGTCATAATGCTTGCTTTAGGCGACCGCCCCAGGCGACTCAAAATAGGCCTGATTCAATATTGGGTTGGACGTCTTCCAGATGTCCTTGGGGCGCAGGACATTGGTCCCCGAAATTGGCCCTCGTTGCGCTCATAAAACAGGTGCAACGTAGTCCAATTTCTAGCCTGCAATTTGAGGGATAAACATTTTTAGTTGCCATTTCCTCTATATTCCTGAAATACCATTGTAATGTTTTGGTATATGTCCCACTTATAAACACAGTACTCAGCTGAATGGTTCACAATTTATATTACTCCTGGATGAAATTAATACCCACCTGCCCTTAGCCTTGGCCTCTGGTAAGGGAGTGTAACTTCTGTGGCCTTCTGCCTGGTTTCCAGTCCAATTAAACAATGCTTGCTGCCTGGAGGTACAAGGTCTATCATTAAGTTCAGTGCTGCTCACTTCTAGCCCTTTAATGAACACCCCTGTGTTTCCACGCCTTGTAGGTTCACTAAAGGTTCTTTGACATGAATTGTACCTGAAGGTATCACTGGGTGAAAAGTCAAAGCTCTGTGCTTTCCGTAATAGCTTTTTCAGATGTTGATTCTGGGAATCTGGTGTTGACAAACATCTGGACTGTATATGAGACGAGTCAATATTACTATCACAGTTGGTTTCTTCATCAGAGATACTGTGCAATAGTCTATGAGCATCTGGTGTTGACGTATGAACAGAAGCACAAGCTCTCCCTGCTCCCGTTTGATCAAAGCCTTGGAAACGGGGGGTAGAGTTTTTGCTGAGAATGGCTTCAGGTACAAAAACATCCTCATTAGTTAGAGTCCTGTAACAACTGCCTGAAGACTGTGGTGAGAGTTTGTCTTTCTGCCACACACCACAATGTGTTGACTTGTTGCTCAGAGAATAAATACTACTGTTTGAGCTTGCAATACCCTGCTCACACTGTAATCTTTGCTCCATACCATCTGAATGCCTCCTGTGTCCTATGTTAACACTCTCATTCCTCATACTATCAAAATCAGAAAGCCTACGGTCTGATGGTAATGACTTTCTTGTCCGCAATGCAGCTTCTAGCTTCTTTTCAAAGATGAGCTTTGTCTCTTGGCATTTGGACCAAGCAAACTTCCACTGTTTCATCCCCTTCTCATTTTTTAATTCACATGCCAATTCCTTCATTTCTTGAAACTTTGCATCTGGAATTTCAGGATGCTGACGATGATGATTTTCCAGATATTTCACAACTGGCCCACAGCGCTCTGGGGAATTACAGTCATCCATGCTGATGCACCCAAGGTGCCGCATACCTTCTAGGGCCCACTCATAAGCCTGTAATAAAGACAAATCAGCTTAGCAACCAAATTGGTAAAAACAAATTCCAAAATTTCTCAAGATTAAGGTTGTCACCGAAAAAGAGAAAGTACAAAACGGTTAAGAGCTCTAGCACAAAATACATTTGGGGGTATTTAAGGACTTTTAAAACGAGCAAAACAGATTACTCACTATTAGCACAGTTAGTGATAGACACAAAGTAAACCCAGTGGCTACTGGATAAATAACCATGGTAAAAGGTTATCCTATTATTATATTTATATATTACAGGCTTGAGACAGAGATGATGAATTTTCTATTCACAAAAATCTCATGGAAAAGGTGCATAACTTTGATTGCAGAAGAATTTTTCTTTTTTAATACAATACTCACTATATACTGTAATGATCCAGATATTTTGTAGGTGTAGATAAACATACAAATTTATGATACTAACAAACCCACAACAGTCTGTTTTTGCAGCTCAAGGTGACTATGCTTTCTTTTCCTCTGGCAAACAATTCTCAAGACCTTGGTTCCGAGACTCAAACATAACCTCCTCCAAGGGCAGATGTGAACCAACTGTGACATAACAGCTATGCTGAGCTGCAATTGCCTACAAGCTAAATGTCATTCATCATGCCAAGATTACACAGTGCAATAGTACCGAACAAAGGTGCTTCACTCAGGATCTTTTTGTCAAATGTAACACTGATGTAAGTAATATAAAAACCTATTTACACACAATATTAATATGTATCCAATAAACCAGCATAGTTCAAGGAACAAAGAATATCATTCCTGTTATGCTTAATGCACATCCCTAGCTAATCTCTGAGGTCTAAATTTTCCAAATATATTAACCTATTTTAGAAACTCTTATTAACTGTTTTATAAAGCGGAATAAAAATCTTCTTCAACCCAACGTTTTCAATATATTTTTATTGCAGAGACTAAAATGGTGTACTCTTAACAGAATTTAAGGCAATTTCATCTGTGCTTGAATCCAGTTTACCCTGAAGTGATGATTGCCTTCTCTCATTGCTGGCTATAAGGGTCCCATGTGAAATGAGGTTGGGAAGTCTCAATCCAGTTCCCAAAAGACATGAGCCAACAGCACAAAACTTACCATAACTTTGCATAAATTCATATTAAATTGACAATCATATTGTAAAGGCTGCTGGTGTGGAAAGTAGACAAAATTATGCTGATACAGTAAAAGGCGCTTTTGGATTAAGTCAAATTATTGGACAGAATTGAAAGAGATTTATTTTGCACCTGACCCAGGAATGCTTAATGCTGCCATTAGATACCAAAAGAAAGAAACTGTTCCATTCCTCATCATTGACATGTTCACCATGATCAGCACAAAAATTCAACAAAATCAAAATAAGAGTTTGAGCCAAAACACATGAAGAATAAGGCTGATTAATGTCTATTTCTTCTTCGAGTGTTAAGAATTGCATTGCGCACAAATTATTAGTGAAAAAGCTACTAATTCAGCTTTTCTTCAGGGTGAGAATCCCTCTTAAAATGTACTTATGTTTTGCTGCCTTCCTCTTTCTATTGATTTTCCTGCACTATCCAAGGTTAAACTAGCCTGTTCCCACACCAATACCATTAGTTTTTCTTCTCCCTGTGTTACTTGGCCTCTGGTAGGCAATTCCCCGTGGCAATCACAGAGAATGGGAGCTCAGCATGCAAGAAACCCAGCCATGGAATAAATGGAATGCATGGAGAAAGTTCTAGCTGATGAAGTGGTACTAAATTGATCAGTTATTTTAATTGAATCGCCTGGTGTACCAATAAATTGCCCCAGGTCAATCTTACTCTGATTTAAAGACATTTTCTATAAGTTCAGCTGAGTCATCTTTGGAAGATAGACAGGCACTTCCCCACAGGCAGGAAAACCTGAAGTGAATTCTGCTCCTGTGGATTTTGCAGCAGCTGTACTAAGATTGGCACTAGAATTGACCTAGGAACAGGCAGACCTCACTTGAGTGATGGTGCAAGGTAAAGAAATAAAAGCGCATTTTTTAGGGGAGGGGCAGGGGAGAACAAGGCTTTCAATTATTCAAACATGAACTAGGAAAGATCATTGGTAAAAGCCATGATCAGCAACATGGTATTTTTACATACAAGTACATAGTATCTACAGCACAGAAACAGGCCTTCGGCCCAACTGGTCTGTGCTGGTGTTTGTACTCCGCACGAGCCTCCGCTTACTCTAATTATCTTTTACCACCCTGCCCCTGTATCCCTCTACTCCTTTCCCCCTTGTGCATGCATCAAGTCTCCTCTTAAATGCATCAATGCTATCCACTTCGACCACTCCATGTGGCATGAGTTCCACATTCTCACCACTCTGTGTAAAGAAATTCCTCCTAAATGTTTTAACTATTAGTGGCTATCTTATATTTATGCCCTCTTGTTCTGGACTCACCCACAAGTGGAAGCTTTATGCAGTCTATCGAAGCCCTTTGTCATGAGTTTTTGCATAACAGTAACTGCAAGCAAGACTAAAAACCTTTCCAATAAGGATTTACGTGATATTGAATTTTGTAGATCTGTACAAATTACCCTTAAATGTCTCAATACTTATGAAGTGATGGTGTTTGAGGTCAGTACACAAAAATGTTTTGTTACATTGAGCTGTTCTATGTGTCCTTTCTGTAACAGCTACCAATTAATATTAGGCAAAAAGTGGCAAATGTTAATAGAAACTCATGTTCCAGCATTCTGTGATACAGCACTCTTATGACGTTAGCAGTACAGAATATTGCTCGTTAGCTTGTGCTGATGATAGCACACTATGCTGTTGCACTTATTAACAACAAGCCTATTCACACTGCTCATGATTGCACCAATAGTGATATCCAGTGAAAAGAAGAATGGAAAGTAGCACTTTTAAAAATCACTGACATATCCTAGATTGTTCGACTCGATACAGAAAACCTACAATCTTCCATTTCGTGAGGGTGGGCAGGCTGTGATGATGCAAGATGAGATGATTCCCCCTTGCAGCATATGCAAGTCATGGGCTGAGTTTTAAGTGTCTCCACTGAGCATTTACTAACAGACCATTCAGGAAACTTGGTGTCACACTGTTTCATTGCTGGGAGCTCTATATGAATCCCTCTGCTCTAAAATGTGATACGGTTCCAGGAAACTTAATTTGGTCAGTCTCAATCTAAATCTTAGTGGATACGTGGCCACAACACAAACTGCTCATTATTTGGTACTAAGTTGATGATCTTACTCAGAGGCAAGTGTCGCTGAAAGAAGAAAATGTCACTTTATTGGAGCAGTAGGACATGCTCGTCTTAATTTGTGGTCAATTTATATTGCAGGGGCACGTTGAGGAAGCTGCAACGAACAGCAGAGCATTGGGCCTGGGTGTGAGCAGTGAGGTGAGGCGAGGCGGAGCTTAAAACCGGCAGCGACCCGAGGCCCGACCAGAGCATCGGACCTGGGTGTGAGCAGTGAGGTGAGACGAGGCGAGGCGGAGCTTAAAACCGGCAGCGACCCAAGGCCCGACCAGAGCATCGGGCCTGGGTGTGAGCAGTGAGGTGAGGCGAGGCGGAGCTTAAAACCGGCAGCGACCCGAGGCCCGACCAGAGCATCGGACCTGGGTGTGAGCAGTGAGGTGAGACGAGGCGAGGCGGAGCTTAAAACCGGCAGCGACCTGAGGCCCGACCAGAGCATCGGACCTGGGTGTGAGCAGTGAGGTGAGGCGAAGCGGAGCTTAAAACCGGCAGCAACCCGAGGCCCGACCAGAGCATCGGACCTGGGTGTGAGCAGTGAGGTGAGGCGAGGCGGAGCTTAAAACCGGCAGCGACCCGAGGCCCGACCAGAGCATCGGACCTGGGTGTGAGCAGTGAGGTGAGGCGAGGCGTACCAATTCAACAGCAGAGGAGAGAGGTAAAAAGTAATCCAAGTGTGACGTCACCAGGAAGCAGGTAAGTGATTGGTTGGTGAGTATTTCTTTCTTCTTTTCATTACAAGCTTAAATTCTGCGGTTTTTTTCTAGGGTCTCTGTGCTGTAGTGGCGACAGTTGGTAAACCATTTAACTGGTGTAATTAGAGGGATTGATTTAATTTAAATCCAATGAATTAAAGGGGATATTAACATCTATAATCGGGTAGAGGGTGTCCATAACTAACAATAAAAAATTTAATTAATTACATAGAATGGAGCAGGTGATGTGTTACTGTTGCGAGATGTGGGAGCCGGTAGACCCCATTGAGGTTCACGGTGATTACATCTGTGACAAGTGTCTGCTGCTACAGGATCTCCAGCTCCGTGTTGATGAGCTGTAGTCTGAGCTTCAGACACTGCGACACATCAGGGAGGGGGAGAAATACCTGGACTCTGTCTATCAGAAGGTGGTCACACCTATGAAGTTAATTAATTCAGATGTATCCCATGGTCAGGGACAGGAAGGTGTGACTACGAGCGAGGCAGGTACGGGGATCCAGGAGGTAGTGTTGGAGGAGCCGCAGCCCTTGCTCTTGTCCAACAGGTTCGAGGTTCTTACTCCCTGTGGGGACGGGAGCAGGGGCTGCAGGGAGGATGAGCAACCTGGCCACAGCACCGTGGAATGGGGGGCCATTCAAGAGGGGGAAGTAAATAGAAATGTTGTAGTGGTAGGGGATAGTATTATTAGGGGGATAGATAGAGTTCTCTGCAGCCAAGAGCGAGAGTCCCGTAGGCTGTGTTGCCTACCCGGTGCCAGGGTTAAGGACATCTCCTCTGGGCTGGAAAGAAACTTGCAGTGGGAGGGGGTGGATCCAGTCGTCGTGGTCCATGTTGGTACAAACGACATAGATAGGACTAGGAAGCCGGTTCTGTTAAAGGAGTATGAGCAGCTAGGGGTCAAATTAAAAAACAGAACCTCAAGGGTAATAATCTCTGGATTATTACCTGAGCCACGAGCGAATTTGGCTAGGACAAATAAAATAAGAGAGTTAAATGCGTGGCTCAAAGACTGGTGTGGGAGAAATGGGTTTTGCTTCCTGGGACACTGGCACCAGTACTGGGGCAGGAGGGAGCTGTTCCGTTGGGACGGGCTTCACTTGGCCAGTGCTGGGACTAGAGTCCTGGCGGATCATATAACTAGGGCTGTAGAGAGGGCTTTAAACTAACTAGTGTGGGGGGGGGGGGAGGTTCCTAGAGAGCAAATAATAAAAATGACAACAGAGAAGGTCATAGACTTAGGTAGCAGTGGGGAAATTAAAAACCAGAGCGTGTCAGGAAGGGGCAGAAGGTATGGAGTAAAAGGTAAAGTAATAAAAAGGGCAAAAGCAGGAACTAAGTGTCACAAAACACATTTGAAGTTCTCTATCTGAATGCACGTAGCATTCGTAACAAAATAGACGAGTTAATGGCACAAATAACTACATATGGGTATGATCTTGTGGCCATTACAGAAACATGGCTGCAGGGTGACAATGCCTGGGAATTAAACATACCAGGTTATTTAACGATCAGGAAGGACAGGCAGGAAGGAAGGGGAGGTGGGGTGGCTATGTTAATAAAGGAAGGAATCACTGTAATACAGAGAAATGATATTGGGTCAAAAGATCAGGATAATGAAACAGTTTGGGTGGAGATAAGGAATAATAAGGGGAAAAAAAACACTAGTGGGCGTAGTCTATAGGCCTCCGAACAGTTGCAACTCGGTTGGACGGAGTATCAATCAGGAAATAGTTGAGGCTTGTAATAAGGGAACATCTACAATTATGGGGGATTTTAACTATCATATTAATTGGACAAATCAAATTGGGCAGGGCTGCCTTGAGGATGAGTTCGTTGAGTGTATTAGGGATGGGTTTCTTGAGCAGTATGTAACTGAACCGACCAGGGGGCAAGCAACCTTAGATCTGGTCCTGTGTAACGAGACAGGATTAATTAAAAATGTCCTAGTAAAGGATCCCCTTGGAATGAGTGACCATAACATGGTTGAATTCCATATTCAATTAGAGGGTGAGGAGGTTGGATCTCAAACAAGCGTGCTAAGCTTGAATAAAGGAGACTATGAAGGTATGAGAGCGGAATTGAGTAAAGTGGATTGGGAAAATAGATTAAAGGGTAAGACGATACATGATCAGTGGTGTACATTTAAGGAGTTATTTTACAACTTCCAAAAAAAATATATTCCACTAAGAAAAGGGTGTAAAAGAAAAGACAGCCATCCGTGGCTAAGTAAAGAAATTAAGGATAGTATTCGACTAAAAACAAGGGCATATAAGGTAGCCAAATCTAGTGGGAGGATAGAGGATTGGGAAAACTTTAAAAGACAGCAAAAAATAACAAAAAGATTGATTAAGAAAGGGAAGATAGATTATGAAAGTAAATTAGCAAAAAATATAAAAACAGATAGTAAGAGTTTTTATAGTTATATAAAAAGAAAAAGGGTGGCTAAAGTAAATGTTGGTCCCTTAGAGGATGAGACCGGGAAATTAATGGTGGGAAATATGGAGATGGCAAAAACACTGAATGAATATTTTACATCAGTCTTTGCAGTAGAAGACACTAAGAATATCCCAACACTGGACAAGCAGGGGGCTATAGGGGGGGGGGGGGGGGAGAAGAGAAACACGATCAAAATCACTAAGGAAGTGGTACTCGGTAAAATAATGGGACTCAAGGCGGATAAATCACCTGGACCTGATGGCTTACATCCTAGGGTCTTGAGGGAAGTGGCGGTAGGGATTGTGGATGCATTGGTAATAATCTTCCAAAACTCCCTGGACTCAGCAAAGGTCCCGGCAGACTGGAAAACTGCAAATGTAACACCCTTATTTAAAAAGGGCAGTAGACAGAAGGCTGGAAACTATAGACCGGTTAGCCTAACATCTGTGGTAGGTAAAATTTTGGAGTCCATTATTAAGGAGACAGTAACAGGACATTTGGATAATCATAATTTAATAAGACAAAGTCAGCATGGTTTTATGAAGGGGAAGTCATGTTTGACAAATTTGCTGGAGTTCTTTGAGGAAGTAACATATAGGGTGGATAAAGGTGAACCAGTGGACGTAGTGTATTTAGACTTCCAAAAGGCATTTGACAAGGTGCCACACAAAAGATTATTGCTTAAGATAAAAAAATCACAGGATTGGGGGTAATATTCTGGCATGGATAGAGGATTGGCTATCTAACAGAAGGCAGAGAGTTGGGATAAATGGTTCATTCTCAGACTGGCAATCAGTAACCAGTGGTGTTCCGCAGGGGTCAGTGCTGGGTCCCCAACTCTTTACAATCTATATTAACGATTTGGAGGAGGGGACCGAGTGTAACATATCAAAGTTTGCAGATGATACAAAGATGGGAGGGAAAGTAGTGAGTGAGGAGGACATAAAAAAACCTGCAAAGGGACATAGACGGGCTAAGTAAGTGGGCAGAGATTTGGCAGATGGAATACAATACTGGAAAGTGTGAGGTTATGCACTTTGGCAGGAAAAATCGTAGAGCAAGTTATTATCTTAATGGCAAGAAACTGGAAAGTACTGAAGTACAAAGGGATCTGGGGGTCCTGGTGCACGAAACTCAAAAGGTTAGTATGCAGGTGCAGCAAGTGATTAAGAAGGCCAATGGAATGTTGGCTTTCATTGCTAGGGGGATAGAATATAAAAATAGGGCGGTATTGCTTCAGTTGTACAAGGTATTGGTGAGACCGCACCTGGAATACTGCATACAGTTTTGGTGTCCATACTTAAGACATACTTGCTCTCGAGTCAGTACAAAGAAGGTTCACTCGGTTAATCCCGGGGATGAGGGGATGGACATATGAGGAGAGGTTGAGTAGATTGGGACTCTACTCATTGGAGTTCAGAAGAATGAGAGGCGATCTTATTGAAACATATAAGATTGTGAAGGGGTTGGATCGGGTGGATGCGGGGAGGATGTTCCTGATGATGGGTGAAACTAGAACTAGGGGGCATAGTCTTAGAATAAGGGGCTGCTCTTTCAAAACTGAGATGAGGAGGAACTACTTCACTCAGAGGGTGGTAGGTCCATGGAATATGCTGCCCCAAAAGAAGTTACATCATTACATAAATTTAAAACAGAAATAGACAGTTTCCTAGAAGAAAAGGGAATTAAGGGTTACGGGGAGCGGGCAGGAATTTGGACATGAGTCTAGGTTCGGATCGGTCATGGCCCTGTGGGTAGCGGAGCGGGCCCAGGGGCCGTGTAGCCTGATCCTGCTCCTGTTTCGTGTGTCTAATTCTGTTAGATTCAGGAGATAGTCCTGTGATAGTGGATTGGCGGTTAGGATCAGATCAGCCATGATCTTATTGAATGGCGGAGCAGGCTTGAGGGGCCGATTGGCCTACTCCTGCTCCTATTTCTTATGTTCTAGCTTAGCGATGGTATACAAAACATGGGAATTCCTGAGTACAATATGCTAAACGCCCTGATCCTGGCGCTCTTCACCTTGATAAGCAGTCCTTACAAAAATATTAACCAAAGAACTAGCAAAAAGCAGTACAACCACTATCGTACCTGATGCAGTGGTTGAGATGGCCCTGCCATTATTTTTTTTTAATTCGTTCATGGGATATGGGCGTCGCTGGCAAGGCTAGCATATATTGCCCATCCCTAATTGCCCTTGAACAGATGGTGGTGAGCCACCTTCTTGAACTGCTGCAGTCCATGTGGTGAAGGTACTCCCACAGTGCTGTTAGGGAGGGAGTTACAGGATTTTGACCCAGCGACGATGAAGGAACGGCAATATACTTCCAAGTCAGGATAGTGTGTAACTTGGAGGGGAACCTGGAGGTGGTGGTGTTCCCATGCGCCTGCTGCCCTCGTCCTTCTAGGTGGAAGAGGTCGCGTGTTTGGGAGGTGCTGCCGAAGAAGCCTTGGTGGGTCGCTGCAGTGCGTCTTGTAGATGGTACACACTGCAGCCACGGTAAGCCGGTGGTGGAGGGAGTGAATGTTTAAGGTGGTGGATGGGGTGCTAATCAAGCGAGCTGCTTTGTCCTGGAGCTTCTTGAGTGTTGTTGGAGCTGCACTCATCCAGGCAAGTGGAGAGTATTCCATCACACTCCTTATTGTGCCTTGTAAATGGTAGAAAGGCTTTGGGGAGTCAGGAGGTGAGACACTTGCCGCAGAATACCTAGCTTCTGACCTGCTCTTGTTGCCACAGTATTTATGTGGCTGGTCCAGTTAAGTTTCTGGTCAATGGTGACCCTCCAGGATGTTGATGGTGGGGGATTTGGCAATGATAATGCCATTGAATGTCAAGGGGCAGTAGTTAAGACTCTCGCTTGCTGGCGATAGTCATTGCCCGGCACTTCTGTGGCGCGAATGTTACCTGCCACTTATCAGCCCAAGACTGAACGCCTTCCAGGTCTTGTTGCATGCGGGCATAGACTGCTTCATTATCTGAGGAGAACCATCTTCCTTTGTGCTAGGTATGGCTCCAGCCAGTGGAGAGTTTCCGCCCCCCCCCCCGATTCCCATTGACTTCAGTTTTACTAGGGCTCCTTGATGCCACACTCGGTCAAATGGTGCCCTGATGTCAAGGGCAGTCACTTTCACCTCACCTCTGGAATTCAGCTCCTTTGTCCATGTTTGGACCAAGGCTGTAATGAGGTCTGGAGCCGAATGCCCAAACTTGGCATCAGTGAGCAGGTTATTGGTGAGTAAATGCCGCTTGATAGCACTGTCGATGAAACCTTACATCAATTTGCTGATAATTGAGAGTCGACTGATGGGGCGGTAATTGGCTGGATGAGATTTGTCCTGCTTTTTGTGGACAGGACATACCTGGGCAGTTTTCCACATTGTCAGATAGATGCCAGTGTTGTAGCTGTCCTGGAACAGTTTGGCTGTGGCGCGGCTAGTTCTGGAGCACAAGTCTTCAGCACGGCAACCGGGATGTTGTTGGGGCCCATAGCCTTTGCTGTATCCAGTGCACTCAGCCGTTTCTTGACATCACGTGGAGTGAATCGAATTGGCTGAAGACTGGCTTCTGTGATGGTGGGGACCTCAGGAGGAGGCCGATATGGATCATCCACTCGGCACTTCTGGCTGAAGATGGTTGCAAACGCTTCAGCCTTGTCTTTTGCACTCACGTGCTGGGCTCCACCATCATTGAGGATGGGGATATTCATGGAGCCTGACTGTGGGATCTCTTAGCCCTGTCTATAGTACGCTGCTTCCGCTTTTTAGCATGCATGTAGTCCTGTGTTGCAACTTCCCCAGGTTGGCACCCCATTTTTATGTACACCTGGTGCTGCTCCTGGCATGCTCTTCTACACTCCTTATTGAACCAGGGTTAGTCCCCTGGCGTGGTAATGGTAGAGCAAGGGATATGCCAGGCCAGGAGGTTACAGATTGTGGTGGTATACAATTCTGCTGCTGTTGATGGCCCACAGCGCCTCAAGGATGCCCAGTTTTGAGTTGCTAGATCGGTTCTGAATCTATCCCATTTAGCACGGTGGTAGTGCCATACAACACGGTGGAGGCTGTCCTCAGTGTGAAGACAGGACTTTGTCTCCACAATGACTGTGCGGTGGTCACTGCTACCAATACTGTCATGGACAGATGCATCTGCGACAGGTAGATTGGTGAGGACGAGGTCAAGTAGGTTTTTTTCTCGTGTTGGTTCTCTCACCACCTGTTGTAACTCTAATTTAATTATAGTGGTCACTTATTACAAGGGAGCATGTCAGACTGTTCAGCTTTCTGCAGCAAGGCTAAAATTAACAAGACAAGCAAGTTCCAAAATTTCTTGTAGAAATATAACTAACATATACACTTCAGCATGAATGAACAAAAAAATATGAAGTAATATTTCAATACTCAAGACACACTGTTCCACACTTTGACAGCCATTACCCCAAGAAAGAATCATTAATCGAAATTTTGACCCAGCTCTCACTTAGGAGCAACATTGCCTTCTTCTACCCCCATCTGCCATTGAAACCCTCATTCATACCTTTGTTAGCTCCAGAATCAATTACTCCAAAACTCTACTGGCCAACCTCCTAATCTCCAACCCACGTAAACTTCAGCTCATCAAAAATGCTGCTGTCCGTATTCTATCCCGCACCAAGACCTGCTTGCCCATCACCTGTCCTCGCTGACCTACATTGATTTCCAGTTCCCTATCATCTCAAATATAAAATTCTTATCCGGTTTAAATCCATCCAGGACCTGGCCCCTCCCAATCTCTAACTGTCCTGAGCCCAACGACCACCCCCCCCAACCCCCCTCCGAACTCTCCGGTCCTGATTCCAGTCTTTTATGTAACCCTCCCTCTCCCTTTTCTCCACCTTTGGCAGCAATGCCTTCAGTTGCCTCGGTCCCAGGCTGTGAAATTCCATCTCGAAATCTTCTGCACCTCTACCTCCCTTCTCTTCTTTAACACCCTCCTTAAAAGAGACCTCTTTGACCAAGCTTTTGGTCACCCATCCTGAACTTTCCTTCTTTGCCTGGTCATCAGTTTTTCTTTAGACCGCTCTGAAGCATTTTGGGACATTTTTCTACATTAAAGGCACTATTTGAAGTTGTGTGAAAAATATATACATGCAGGATGTTGGATGGATGACTTAAAACCTAAAACTGTTACAATATCTAATTAATTTGCAAAATTACATTTTCAAATGGATAGCCCTTTCCATGAGCTGGCACAGAGATGATGGGCCAAATAACCTCCTTCTGTGATGCAAGATTCTATGAAATATTTAAGGAATATTTTGCACATTAATGCTATAAGCAAAAGCAAAATACTGCGAATGCTGGAAATCTGAAATTTAAACAGAAAATGCTGGAAATACTCAGCAGGTCAGGCAGCATCTGTGGAGAAAGAAAGAGAGTTAGCGTTTCAGGTTGATGACCAGGTGAGATGAAAGGTCATCGACTTGAAACTTTAACTCTGTTTCGCTCTCCACAGATGCTGACAGACCTGCTGAGTATTTCCAGCATTTTCTGTTTGTAATGCTACATGCAATCTGGTTTTGATTCCAGAAACATTTAAATACGTCTATTTGGCTGTTTATTTCAATTGTCCGTCACAAGAAATATACAGAAACAAAATTTACCCTGAAACACATTAACACATTGAGTATTTCTGTCTTCCTTAACCTCCAAAGTAAAGTAAACCCCCATTTGATTTTTCATGAATAAAAGGTAATAGAGTTGACCTTTATAATAAAAATGAGCATGCAATACAGAAGCTCTAAGCTTTTCAAGCTGTGACAGATGCAGACTTTCCCCCTTTAGGCATGTGTTGCAGCTTTCTTTCACGAGCTGTAAGGAAATTGATCACACCCTAATAATCATGTTAGGAATGCAAAGAGAAACCCATGAATTCAGCAGCTGTCAAGTGCCAAATCCAATCTGCCGTATTTAATGTATACTGTTTTCAAAACTGAAGTGACAAGGTATGTCACCAAACACTTTCCCCAAAATTTTTAGTCAAAACCAAGTTTTAGACCCCTTTCCTTTTTCATTTAATTATAAATTTACCCGAGGTTATTTAGGCAATCCAAATTCAGAAAAACGTAGTTCTTTTTTAAATGAACAAAGTGAAAATGAACATAACAGAATGATAAAACTTTTATGCAGCGTGAATGTTGATGCATCACTATCAAGACAACTGTCCTCTTCAACCTGTACAAGTGATGGGAGAATGGTTCTAATTCACCCTCGAAATTTTGCCCGTGTGGCCAACTGCAGCAAAAATAGAATGACTCAATGAGTGTTATATATTGCATATAACCTACCATTTGTAGTTTGCTACTCAATCCTGTGGCATTTAATGACTTCAGAAAATGACATTTACTGTATTAGAAATTATTTTAATTATCCGCAGGAACCATAAAATTGAAACTGGTAGCTCTGGCACACGTGTGGTACACTTGCTTCTATTCAGAAGGTCATGGGCTCGAGCCTCAATCCGAGACTCAAGCACATAATTAAGACTGGTGCTTCAGTGCAGTGTGAGGGAGTGCTACATTGTCAGAGTGCCATCCTTCAGATGAGACATTAGACTGAGGTCCCATCTACCTGTTCAGGTAGTTATAAAAGATTCTATAGCACTATTCCAAGAAGAGCAGGGGAGTTTCATCTCATGTCCTGTCAACATTTATCCCTCATCCAACAGCACCAAAAAAATCAACTGGCCATTTATCATACTGCTATTTGTGGGGCCTTATCTATATCTATATCTTCTATCTATCTATCTATATATCTATCTTCTATATATATAATAAATCGGTCGATCTGTCTGTCTGTCCTTCTGTCTGTCTGCAGGTGTGCGTCTGGGCGGCTATGCGCTCGAAAGTTACAGGGCGTACCTACGCGCGCGTTACCTCCAAAGAAAGCTTACGCTTCCGAGACGGTTTTAAGCGTATTTACGTTTCGGCCGGGCTAAAATCGCGCCCGCGGTTTCCGAAAAACCTTAACAATCGCTCATTAGCATCTCATTATCCCGCTCATTAGCGACAGAGTGACCTCGAGGTCGACCAATCGTACGGCGGCTTGCCTGCCGCGTGCGGCCGGGCCCTCCTACGGTCGAGTGACGGACGATTGACCAATCCTACGCTTTGGTGTGGGCGGGCCTTATCGTTCTGAACCGAGGTGAGTCGCCGCCATCTTGCTTCCATTCTTTTTCCTGCTTCTGCGTCTTTCTTTTCAAATATACATTTCCACCAAAATAAAATTGAATTTATTAAATTGTTTTTAAAATAATCACTCATTTGTAAATATTTTCTCTAACCTGAACATTATTTTCCTACCTTTCCCCGTTTTTTTCTTAGGCCTGAAAGCCTGCGCCTTTCTTGCCCAGCCACGCCCGAGCTAGGTGATTGGGCTTCTGCTAAGCTCCTCACCCACCCCCCCCCCCGTGTCACATTACCCAGGACAATGCGTCAGCCACGAGGGTCAGGGTGCGCGTGCAGCAGGCGAGACGCGGCGTCTCTGTTCCGCGCTCGGCTCGGGCGGGGGGGGCGGGGCTCTCGACAGCGCTCTCGGCCTTGGTGAGTGTTCCGCGCATCGGCTCGGGCGGGTGGGGGGGCGGGGCTCTCGACAGTGCTCTCAGGCCTTGGTGAGTGTTTCCGCGCTCGGCTCGGGCGGGGGGGGGGCGGGGCTGGGCTCGGACAGGCGGGGCGGCTGGGGCTTGGAGAGCATGGCTCTCGAGAGTGTGGGGCGGGGGCTCAGAGCGGCCCCATCCCCGCCCCCCTTCCCGCCCCCCCTTCCCTTCCCCCCACCCGCCAGCCCTCCCTTCCCCCACCCCTCCCTTCCCCCACCCCCCCTCCCTTCCCCCCCACCCGCTCTCTCTCTTCCCCCCCAGTCGCTCTCTCTCTTCCCCCCAGTCGCTCCTCTCTTCCCCAGTCGCTCTCTCTCTTCCCCCAGTCGCTCTCTCTCTTCCCCCAGTCGCTCTCTCTCTTCCCCCCAGTCGCTCTCTCTCTTCCCCCAGTCGCTCTCTCTCTTCCCCCCCAGTCGCTCTCTCTCTTCCCCCCAGTCGCTCTCTCTCTTCCCCCCCCAGTCGCTCTCTCTCTTCCCCCCCAGTCGCTCTCTCTTCCCCCCAGTCGCTCTCTCTTCCCCCCAGTCGCTCTCTCTCTTCCCCCCAGTCGCTCTCTCTCTTCCCCCCAGTCGCTCTCTCTCTTCCCCCCAGTCGCTCTCTCTCTTCCCCCCAGTCGCTCTCTCTCTTCCCCCCAGTCGCTCTCTTCTCTTCCCCCCAGTCGCTCTCTCTCTCTTCCCCCAGTCGCTCTCTCTCTCTCTTCCAACAAAAACAACATGCCCCTCGAAAAAGCCTCGGCACCGCCGGGCACTTCAGCTAGTCTATATATATATAAACGGATACTTCTGTCTATCTGTCCTGTCTGTCCTTCTGTCCTCGGGTGTGCGTCTGTCCGGCTATGCGCTCGAAAGTTATAGAGCGTACCTACGCGCGCGTTACCTCCGAAGAAAGCTTACGCTTCCGGGACAGTCATAAGCATATTTACTTTTCGGTCCACACGAAAATTGTTCGCCGCCTTATGCAAAAAACCTTCAAAATTAAACTCATTATCTGCTACTTAGCATTGATTGACTGACGTCAAGGTTCGACCAATCCTGTGCCGTCACGATTGACCAATCCTACAGTACGGTCCCCTGATGTTGGCCAATCGGTGTGTGTGTGTGTGTGGGCGGGACTAATCGTTTTCATCTCAGGGATCTGGCAGCCATTGTTTCACTGCCATTACTTCAGCTTCCAGCTCAAACTACTTTGATCATCCAGCTTTGAAAAAGTTAGTATCTCTTTTAAAAATAACATAAGATTTACCAAAAACGTTTTATAAGTACTTTCACTTTCATCTTTCAAGGTATTAAAAGGTAGAAATGTTGCCCGGCAGCAGATTCACAAAGGGACACAGACAGGGCCCAAAAGCCTGGGACTCCATTTAAACCGCCCGGCCCCAAAACAGCCCCAGCAACGCCGGGCTCCCCCCCAGCGAGTATATAATAAAGCGGTCGATCTGTCTGTCTGTCCGGGGCATCACTCAAAAGTTATAGAGCGTACCTACACATATGTTATATCAAAAGAAAGCTTATGATTAGGGGAGTCTCATAGGCATATTTACTGTTTGGTCAGACAAAAATTGTTCGGACAGTATACAAAAAACGTTCAGAAATCCGCTAATTAGCGGTTGCCCAATCATACGGGGGAATCCGCTCATTAGCATTGAGTGACGTGAAAGTTGACCAATCCTACGGGGGGAGCGTGCTGCGTCACGGGGGGCGTTTCATGGTGTGTGTGGGCGAGGCCTAATCTTTCAAACTGCCATTAGTGCCTCACAAAATGGCGGCCGCCCTCTTCACCCGCAAAATCTCCCTCCGGCTCTCACCTTCAGCGTGGGAGAGGCTGCTTTAAATTAGACTCTTCATCTCTTTTGTTTTTCTTTCTCTGGCCGGCTGCGCGGAAACAGACAAAAGTAGGGATTTTAATTCTCCTTCCCTCCCTCTCTCCTTCCCTCTCTCTCTCCTTCCCTCTCTCTCTCCTTCCCTCTCTCTCTCCTTCCCTCTCTCCTCTTCCCTCTCGCTCTTGCCATTAGTGCAGGACCAGGAAACCCAGGGCTTTCCAACGAGCCGTCCCCGACCTAAATCGGACACGGGAGTCCGGAGCGAAAGGCCTTCCACTGCCGCCCGGCCACTGGGTCCAAAGGCGCATCTGGTTAAACATGAGGAACCCCGGGCTCGCTTCCGAGCGATGGGCACCCGGCCTCCGGTGTCGGATATACTCCGTTCTGGTACCGAGGTGAGTCAGAGGGAGAGAAGAGGGGAGAGAGCGTGGAGGGAGGGGGAGAGAGAGAGCAGAGAGGGAGGGGAGAGAGAGAGAGAGCGGGGAAGGA